>NC_092338.1:234345000-234690000 GCF_046630445.1 Rutidosis leptorrhynchoides | reverse complement strand
AAGAAGGGTGGCATGACTGTCATTACAAATGAGAAAAATGAGCTTATTCCTACTAGGACTGTAACAGGATGGCGTGTATGTATTGATTATAGAAAATTAAATGACGCCACCAGAAAAGATCACTTTCCCTTACCTTTCATAGATCAAATGTTGGAAAGATTAGCCGGAAATAGTTACTATTGTTTTCTAGATGGATTTTCCGGATATTTTCAAATTCCAATAGCACCCGAGGATCAAGAGAAAACCACATTCACGTGCCCTTATGGTACTTTTGCTTACAAACGCATGCCATTTGGACTTTGTAACGCCCCTGCAACCTTTCAAA
Organism: Rutidosis leptorrhynchoides; assembly: GCF_046630445.1. Taxonomy (NCBI): domain Eukaryota; kingdom Viridiplantae; phylum Streptophyta; class Magnoliopsida; order Asterales; family Asteraceae; genus Rutidosis; species Rutidosis leptorrhynchoides. The sequence continues at coordinate 234,689,675 of NC_092338.1, read as the reverse complement.
GGTGTATGATGGCGATTTTTCATGACATGATAGAAGAATGCATGGAAGTATTCATGGATGACTTTTCAGTCTTCGGTGATACATTTAAATCATGTCTAGTTAATCTGGAACGAATGCTAATTAGATGCGAAAAATCAAATCTAGTACTTAATTGGGAGAAATGCCATTTCATGGTTAAAGAAGGCATCGTTCTTGGACATAAAATTTCAAAAGAAGGAATTGAAGTGGATAGAGCTAAAGTAGATGTAATTGCTAAACTTCCACATCCCACCAATGTTAGAGGAGTTAGGAGTTTTCTAGGGCATGCCGGTTTTTACCGACGTTTCATAAAAGATTTTTCTAAAATTGCCACTCCTATGAATAAACTCCTAGAAAAGGATGCGCCATTCATCTTTTCAGATGAATGTATCAAATCTTTTAATATTCTTAAAGAAAAACTCACTAATGCACCGATCATGATAACACCAAATTGGAATCTACCATTTGAACTAATGTGCGATGCAAGTGATTTTGCAATGGGAGCCGTTTTAGGACAAAGGATTGAAAAACGATTTCAACCTATATATTATGCTAGTAAGACATTACAAGGAGCACAAACGAACTATACAACTACTGAAAAAGAACTCCTTGCTATTGTCTTTGCTTTTGACAAATTTCGATCATATCTCGTTCTAGCAAAAACGGTGGTCTATACCGACCATTCTGCTCTTAGATACCTATTTTCAAAACAAGATGCTAAACCAAGATTAATCCGTTGGATCTTACTCTTACAAGAGTTTGATATTGAAATCCGAGATAAAAAAGGAGCAGAAAATCTCGCCGCTGATCATCTTTCTCGTCTTGAAAATCCCGAATTAGAAGTTCTGAATGAATCAGCCATACAAGACAACTTTCCTGATGAATATCTATTGAAGATAGATTATAAAGAAATCCCATGGTTTGCAGACTATGCAAACTACTTAGTTTGTGGATTCCTTGAAAAAGGATTATCATACCAAAGACGAAAGAAATTCTTCAGTGATATAAAACACTATTTTTGGGAAGATCCACATCTGTTTAAAAGTTGTCCCGATGGAATAATACGCCGATGTGTATTTGGAGATGAAGCTAGTAAAATTTTAAACCATTGTCACACAGGACCAACAGGAGGGCATTATGGGCCTCAACTAACAGCAAGAAAAGTTTATGAAGCTGGATTCTATTGGCCTACAATTTACAAAGACGCACACCTTCTTTGCAAATCCTGTGATGCATGTCAAAGGGCCGGAAAAATAAGTCAACGTGATGAAATGCCACAAAATGTCATCCAAGTATGTGAAGTATTTGACATTTGGGGTATTGACTTTATGGGTCCATTTCCAAAATCTCATAATAATCTATATATACTCGTAGCCATTGATTATGTATCTAAATGGGCGGAAGCACAAGCTCTCCCAACTAACGATGCACGAGTTGTAGTCAATTTTTTAAAACGTCTTTTTGCAAGGTTTGGAACACCGAAAGCTTTAATAAGTGATCGGGGTACTCATTTTTGTAATAATCAACTTGAGAAAGTTCTTAAAAGATATGGAGTAACTCATAAAATCTCCACCGCATATCATCCACAAACAAGTGGACAAGTTGAAAATACCAACCGAGCTTTAAAACGTATTCTAGAGAAAACCGTAGGATCAAATCCAAAGGAATGGTCCATTAAATTGGAGGATGCACTCTGGGCTTTTAGAACAGCCTACAAAACTCCAATTGGAACCACACCTTTTAAACTTGTTTATGGAAAAGCATGTCATCTTCCAGTAGAAATTGAACACAAAGCATTTTGGGCTTTGAAGACATGTAATCTTGATTTACATGAAGCTGGACGTCTACGATTAAGTCAACTAAACGAATTAGAAGAATTAAGACATGAAGCATACGAAAATTCGTTAATCTATAAAGAAAGAACGAAGAAATGGCATGATAAAAGAATCAGAAGTTCAAAAGAATTTAAAGAAGGAGACAGAGTTCTTCTTTTCAATTCACGATTCAAGCTATTTCCTGGAAAATTGAAATCAAGATGGTCTGGACCATTCATAGTCAAAAGAGTTTTCCCATACGGAACGATAGAATTAATAAATTCAAATGGGATTGAATTTAAAGTTAATGGTCACAGAGTTAAACATTACATACATGGTCCGATGGAAGTCGACAACGAAGTTAATCACAATTTCGACACCACAGCTAACTAAGTGTGGGGAGAATCAAGTCTTTAAAGGATAATATGTATTTCTGTTAGAGTTAGATTGTCTGTTTTCGTGTAGTTCTCGAAAATGGAACACGTATGGTCTTTCCCTAGCAGACCCTAAAGAACTAGTCTTCTCCCCCCATTCTGAATTTTTATTTTTTTTAGGTTTTTACGAAATGAAGACTGCCTGTGAACTAAACCATGGTCTAATGCTACACGCTTTGATCACTAAACGTAATAATGACATATTACCGAGTGAAATAGTATCAGTAATCAGAGAAAGAATGGACGGAGTTAGAAAAGGATCCAGATGCGAAGATAATAAGTTACAATTTGGTAAAGGAAAATCAAAATCCGCAGCGAAAAGAAGAGCACGACACCTAGAAAAATGTCACAAATGCGGAAAATGGTCACATGGAGGTAAATGTTCAAATAATCAAACCTATTCAAATACCGAATTTGTTACTTTATGCAGAGACGGACCGTTCATATGTTTAGAAGAAAAGACAATGAATGCTAGAGGTTACGCCTATGCAACCATGGAAGACCAATTAAACCGACTATCTTATGAATATAATAGATCATATAACTAAGAAATCTATTTCACAGGTATGTCTGTACAGTTTTTATTTTTATTTTTATTTTTAACCTTTTGATAATAAACGCTAATTTGTTCGCTAAAAAGTATTAAATTGGTATTAAATAAAATTAGGTTTGGCGACCGAAATTATTGATATCATTCAAAAATTTATTACATCACTGCGAAATTTAACGTTTATTCTTAAGGTATAAATATCTTTAAACAATCAACCCAAAATATTTCAAAAATTCGTCATGAGTTAAATTAGGTCTTGGAACCGAAATTACTTTACCGAAAAGAGGGGCGCATATTTTTGATAATATTTGATTGATTAAAGTGGGATAAAAAGACAAAAAGATTTTTAATTTTATTTTTACTATGTTTTTAAAATTAATATTTAAATCTTAAATTAATATTGTAAACTTTGTAAAAACAATATTTTTAAAATTGTAAATATTTGAAAAATTAATATAAGTTTGGTATGAATTTATAATATGAATTTTTAAATTAAGTTTGGTGTGAATTTTTAAGTTTTAAAATATGAAATTTTAATTTTATGCATTTCAAATTTTAAGTTTGGTGTGAATTTTGAATTTTTAATTTTAATTTTGAATTTTATATTTATGTTGTGTGAATCTAAAAACAAAAATTTACTTTATCTCATTAAGTTAAGAATATGATTTTTAAAATTCGTCGTAAGTTGAAGACTAGGTCTTTGAACCGAAATTGCTTTACCCGAGGGAGGGACGAGAACTTTTATTATCATTATTTTTAATCTTATTGATTTAAAGTATGCCAAAAACATTGAAAAAACCCAAAAAAATCTTAGCTTTTAAAACAATCGCTACAAAAAGACAAATTTTAAAATTTTGTCGAAGGACGGACTAGGACATCGATCCGAAACGACCTCGTCCTAAATAACAAGGGAAACAAAATTTTAAAATTAATTTCTTAATTGTTTTATAAGTTAAAGATTATAAAAAAAAAAAAAAAAAAAAAAAAAAAAAGTAACTCCGCGACTCGCGGAGTTTTAAGTGAAAACCTCCGCGACTCGCGGAGGGTCCAAAACCCAGAAAAAAAAATAAAAGAGCTGCTCGATCAGTTAACCTCCCCCACACAAAAACAACCCGAACAAACTGCGAAAACACCCCGAAAATACACCCAAAAACACTCCAAAAATCTCAATTTTTAACCGTTAATCACCAAATTTTTTGCTATAATCATGTTAAGAAGGATGATATCTAGGAACTACTCAAGAAAAACGGTAAATTTCTACACCTAAACACCATTTAATTCGAATTTTAGTGTTCTTGAGCTAATTTTTACCCAATTTGATTTTGATGCTTTTTAGTGTAATTAGACTTAAATTGTTTATGTATTATGCTTGTATAACCTAGATTGATGCTGTTTAACATGATTAGAAGCCTTAAACTTCAAATTTTGAATAATCTAGGGTTTGTGTTCTTGAGCAATTTGGGGCTTTTTGATATAAACAGGTTATGGCCGATTTTTGTCATGAATTGTTGCTAAATTGAGTAGTGTAACATGTCTAGGTAGTTAAATGATCCAAACTTTGAGCCTAAACATGATTTTGAGAATTAAAGTGGACTTTTTCAAGTCCAAAATTCATGAACTTGATTTTTGAAAGATAATGCCATTTGAGACTTGTTTATTTGCTAGTAATGATTATTTTGACATGTTATTTGAGTTGAATGCTTATGAACTTGGCGAAAATTTTCGTATATGCTTATTTGAAAAAGTGTAGATTTGATAAAAATGTGAAAATAAGCTTAAGTTTGATGTAAATTGATAATGTCATTGTAATTATTTTGATTGATGATTTTGCTGACACTAATGCATATTTGGATGCACAAAATTTGTGTTTGATGTGTTTTGCAGAATGAAAGGGGTGAATCTTCATCCCAAGCCCGTCATGCTCCTGCTGAGAACTTGGAACAACAGGAGGTAGATAATTACTACAAGCAGGATGTACCTCATCCAGTCATGACCTTTTCAGATATGCACTTGGAACAGTTGCACCCGAACCTGCGATTTGACAGACTTTGGATAGATTATCCAAAATATCAACGGGGTTTGCATACTCTTCATTCCAAGGTTGTTGAGGTACCGAGGGTCATAGAATGGGGACCCTTGGAAGCTGTAGAATTGGCCGGGCCAATTAGGGAATTACTGGTACAGAGGTATGGTAATTCTTCTTTTAATGACTGGATATGTTTATTCACCATACGCAGACCTGTATATAAAGTATGGTGTGAAGAGTTGTTATGTAGTATAGAGTTGAATGATCGGGTAGCCAGTTTAACCGATCGTTCTTTTATTAGATTTTTGTTAGGCGGTTCGATGCGCCACATGTCTTTACTGGACATGGCTCAGGCTTTACGTATATATACGCCTGAGGAGTTAGCGTCTGCCGATTGTAGAGGATTGATACTAAACGGTAGGAAAATAGATGAAAATTTTGATACACACGGTGTGTGGAGTCAAATGACAAGCCATCACCGTTTCAAAGGAGGAAACTACTCTTATTTGGATATAGATAGAGCCGAATTAAGAGTAATACATAGGTTTTTAGCTAACTCGATTACACAAAGGGGTAAAAACAAAGAAAAGGTAAATGAACAAGATTTGTTTTACCATATGTGTATTCGAGACCCACACAGCGCTGTAAGTATACCATATTGTGTGGGTTATTATTTATCAGCTATGGTTCGAGGGATGCGTCCACATAGCATAATAGGAGGTGGTATTTTTATTACTTTGATTGGTGAATATCTCGGTGTGGATATAAGTCAGGGGGGATTATTAGTAGAAGAGCCGGAACCCCGCGACACTATAGGTTTAAATGTATACCATGGTGCGAAAGTGTTGAAGCGGCGAAATAACGCCGCAGTACGATACAATGGTAGACATCCACAGGTAGAGAGAAACCAGGAACAAGGTAATGTAGGAGGGGGGAATGAGATGCATAGGTTTATAGCTTCTCAGGAATACGAAAATGCTAGACAGAGAGCATTTGAAGATTGGCAAGTTCATCAGAACCAGATCATAGCGCATTGCCAACATATAGGTAGAAACTATATTCCTACACCGAAGCCCGTCTTCCCTCCTTGGTCGATAGAGATGCAGCCACCATATCCTACGTATGACCCTGCCGAAGCATTCTATAGCACTTATGGTTATGCGTGGAATCCCTATTGGTACCAATATCATCCTTAGTTTACCTATTTTGTTTTTATTTTGTAATTTGTAATTATTGATATGTTTAATATTTTTTGTTAATATTGTAATCATTTTTATATTTATCTAACTTTTATTCTTAGATTTTAATAATTTTTGAATGTGGGGTAATATACCAAACTTCAAAAATATGTATATATGTTTGCAGTTTATCTTATGTACACAACAGGGTAAAACAACGCATTTTCAAAGACTGGCATTAAGTTCAGCAAAAGCAAGTAATTTTGACGACAATGATGCAAAATATATGTGAAATAACAACAAGACGGAATGAACAAATGACGTGCACCATTTATCATTCAGCAAACAAACGCCAATATATTTGGAAACTTTGGTAAAAATTTAATCATTTTCATACAAATCACCCTCAATAATTTAAATTGTTACTGATTTCTTGCAAATGAGGGCATTGCAAGATCTTAAGTGTGGGAAGGGGTTAAATTCTTTCGGATTTTTTAAAATTTTTATATTAAACACTTGGTTACCATTAAAAATACTAGTAAAGCAGTAGTTGTATTAGAATCTAGTGCTCTCTGATAAAAAAGAACAGCCCTAGTCTTATATACTGACTACCCAATTCTAGTAAAATTTTTCAAAATTTTCAATTAAATGAATTAAAATCATGTTTATACATATTTATGAACGATAAAACTAGGTTTTAACACCGAAATTATTGTTACCTCGGAAAGGACATAAATTGAGAAACAAACTAAAATGTTATAATTCATTTAAAATGGAATAGAGGACGATAAAAAGAAAAATAAAAGCCAAGTGTGGGAAAATTTACCAAATTATTTTAAACATATGTCACATATATCTGTAACAAATAACTGAAAATACTTTTGCTTTGGACTAAACTAAACTGTTTTACCCAATGAAAGAAAAGAAGAGATGGATCTACACGATGAATCAATTCCATCATTAAAAGGAAGTAAAGTCTTCCGAAAAAGACACGCGCTTCTTGATTTAGGTCATGAAGTTGTCGTTCAGACCAGCTGTAGGTTGACGAAAAATCTAGAAAAGTCATCACTAAAATCAGCAGGAAATCCACGGACCTCAGCATTAAACAGGGTCGCCAAGTGGTCAGATTTATCCTAACCATGAGAAGGATTTATCTCGTACAATGGGGAGGCACCGTGCAAATTAGCTGGATAAGACTAATGAATCAGATCCCCAGAAAGGATAATCTCCTTAAAGATTAAAAATCAGCTTTTAAGACTGATATTACTCAATCCTAGAGATTGACCTTAAAGATTGAGAATTACAAACTCATGGAATTCAATGATATCTAAACTCGAGCTTAAACGAGAAAATATTTTGATCAAAAATACAAACCGATTTGTTTTCTGAAAACCCTATTTTCAATACGTTCATTACCATTGAACGTAAAATCCTAGGAATTCACCTGGAATTCATTAGGTCACCTGAATTAAATCGGGTGTCAACCGTAAGAACGGTGGTTGCATAACATGGTCAAAGACAGGACTTTGTGCCAAACCGACAAATTATAAGGGTGAGCTTTACTATTGCTCCTACCAAGAATAGTAATTGCGTCCGACACGTTATAGACCATAATCAAAAGCATGTCACGGGACATTGCCTTAAACAGTTGCTTGTTCAACGCTTTCCTTTACAACCGGACGGTAGTTTGCCGAAAGGTAATATACGGAACAAGTAAACTGGACGTGTTGCTTTCCAAATACAAGGTTAGCAAGTGGGTGACACAAAACCGCAAGTTTTGAGCTAAAATTTTCAAATCTGAAACCCACCAAACCTACAAAAATATTTTGCAAACACCGGTAAAGGGTTATTCCGGAAAACTTATCTAGGGTAAAAACTAGATTTAATTTTCAAAAGATCAAATGTTTTCATAAAGATCCAATTTCCTTAATGGATCTAAATTTTTATAGTCATGTGGGACTGTAAACCATATCGTTACTACCATTGTTTATACCGCCATATAGAAATCACTGATGTACAAAGTGTGAAGAATAAAGAAGTGATTCTAGTATTTCAAGACAATATTGCTTGAGGACAAGCAACGCTCAAGTGTGGGAATATTTGATAATGCTAAAAACGAACATATATTTCATAGCATTATTCCTCAAGAAAGACAAGCTTTTAGTTGCAATTGTTCTATTTACAAGTGATATTCGTTTAAATAATAAAAGGTGAAGACAAAAGACAGATTCGACGATTTGAAGACGCAAACGACCAAAAAGCTCAAAAGAACAAAAGACAATCAAAAAGGTTCCAATTATTGATAAGAAACGTCTCAAAATCACAAGAGTACAAGATTCAAAACGCAAAGTACAAGATATTAAATTGTACGCAAGGACGTTCGAAAATCCGGAACCGGGACCAGAGTCAATTCTTAACGCTCGACGCAACGGACTAAAAATTACAAGTTAACTATATATATAAATATAATATAATATATAATTAATTATATTAATTATATATATATTATATATATATATTTAAAACCGTCGGCAGCAGGAAACTCCAAGGGTGTAAACTGAAAATACCTCTCCGCGACTCGCGGAGTTTTAAGGGTATTTGGCCGCGAGTCGCGGAGCCCCAAAAATCATTCCTGGCTATAAATCAACCCGAATTCTGATCAAAAACATCATCATATTTTCATCTCTCTCTCAATATATACGAGTAATATATATTTATATTTATAATTTATATTTTAATTTTAATTCTAATAATAAGGGTATGTTAGCGAATGTTGTAAGGGTGTAAGTCGAAATTCTGTCCGTGTAACGCTACGCTATTTTTAATCATTGTAAGTTATGTTCAACCTTTTTACATTAATGTCTCGTAGCTAAGTTATTATTATGCTTATTTAAAACGAAGTAATCATGATGTTGGGCTAATTACTAAAATTGGGTAATTGGGCTTTGTACCATAATTGGGGTTTGGACAAAAGAACGACACTTGTGGAAACTAGACTATGGGCTATTAATGGGCTTTATATTTGTTTAACTAAATGAAAGTTTGTTAATGTTAATATAAAGATTTACAATTAGGCGTCCCTATAAATTACCATATACACTCGATCGGACACGATGGGCAGGGTATTTATATGTACGAATAATCGTTCATTTAACCGGACACGGGAATGGATTAATAGCCACTAGAATAATCAAAACAGGGGTGAAATTACATTCAAGGGTAATTGGTGTAATTGTTAACAAAGTAGTAAAACCTTGGTTTACACGCAGTCGATAACCTGGTGTATTCATTAAACAAAGTATTAAAACCTTGTTACAATTCGAATCCCCAATTAGTTGGAATATTTATCTTCGGGTATAATAATAATTTGTCAAGGACACTTGCAATTTATATTTATGACTGATGGACTGTTATGGACAAAAACCAGACGGACATATTGAATAATCCAGGACAAAGGACAATTAACCCAAGGGCATAAAACTAAAATCAACACGTCAAACATCATGATTACGGAAGTTTAAATAAGCATAATTCTTTTATTTCATATTTAATTTCCTTTATTTTATATTTAATTGCACTTCTAATTATCGCACTTTTATTTATTGTTATTTTATTTAATCGCACTTTTATTTATCGTACTTTTTAATTATCGCAATTTAATTTTATCGCATTTTTATTATTCGCAATTTCATTATCGTTATTTACTTTACGCTTTAATTTAAATTCTTGTATTTATTTTATATTTTACATTAGGTTTTAACTGCGACTAAAGTTTTAAAATCGACAAACCGGTCATTAAACGGTAAAAACCCCCCCTTTATAATAATAATATTACCTATATATATATTTGTATTTTTATAAAAGTAAACTAATATAGCGTTGAGCTTTGTTTAAAGATTTCCCTGTGGAACGAACCGGACTTACTAAAAACTACACTACTGTACGATTAGGTACACTGCCTATAAGTGTTGTAGCAAGGTTTAAGTATATCCATTCTATAAATAAATAAATATCTTGTGTAAAATTGTATCGTATTTAATAGTATTTTCTGCTAAAAATTAATAGTATTTTATACCCCTCTGCTTTGACATCAATAATATAAATTACAGAATTTAAATTGCGATAAAGTAAATTGCATTAATTAAAATGACAGTAAATAAAGGTACGATGAAATATGAATAAAAGTATTATGCTTATTTAAACTTCCGTAATCATGATGTTTGACGTTTTGATTTTAATTAATTGTTACCCGGGTTAATTGTTCTTTGTCCTAGCTTATTTGATACCTATCTGGGTTTTCCCCATAATAGTCCATCGGTCATAATTATAATATGCTAGTCAAATTAACTTTATTCCCGAAGTCAAATATTCCAACTAATTAGGGATTCGAACTGTAACAAGGTTTTAATACTTTGTTAACAATTACACCAATTATCTTTGTATGTAATCCACCCCTATTTTAATGAGATATGAATATTAATTTACCCACTTGATCAGAATGAATAATCAATTACCCAACCCGAATAATTAATTAAATGATCGTAAAAGATGTCGTATAAACGTCACTAAATAGGAAAACCATAATCATTATTTAATTATTAAGTTAATTAAATTAAAGATAGATTCGACAAACTCCAATGAGTTGTCACTCGATTAGACAATACCCCCATCTATTAATAATCCATAGTCTAATGTTCACAAGTGTCGGTCTTTGTCCAAACATTAATTATGGTCCAAAGTCCAATAACCCGGTCTTAATATTTAGTCTAACATCACGATTACTTCGGCTCAAATAAGCATAATAATAACTTAGTTACGAGACATTAATTGAAAAAGGAAGAACATAGCTTACAGTGATTATTTATCGCGTATCGTTACACGGACATAGTTTCAACTTACAAAACCTTAAAACATTTCTTACATTAACCCAATTATTATTAAACTTAAATTAAACTTAATATTATAAATATAAATATATATTTCTTATAGAGGAAGAAGAGTGAAAGAGTGTACATAATTCGTCCGAAAATGTGGCAATTTATAGACTTGGCCAGGATTCCCCTGCCATGCGATCGCATGGTTTTTAGGCATCCTGGCCATGCGATAGCATGGCCAGCTGTATCAGGCCACTTGCTTTTGTTTTCTTGCTTGTCGACGTTTATATATATATATATATATATATATATATATATATATATATATATATATATATATATATATATATATAATATATAATTTATATTAATTATATATATATTATATTATATTCTTATATATAGTTGACTTGTAATTTTTGGTCCGTTGACTCGCGCGTTGATGCTCGGTTTACGTCTCAGTTCCGGATTTTCAAACGCCTTTTCGTACGTGTAGATATCTTGTACTTTGCGTTTCGCGACTTGTAAATTGCACAAAAAATTATTTTCCTTAACTCCCAAAATCAGCGAGTCTTTTAACTCACTTTTTAGGACGCTTTTGAGTGCACTATGGGTTTAAGGACCCTTTTCCAGTTTTAGTGGCACTTTTTCTTCAATTCTTTAATCTTCGTGCTTCGTCTTCGCATTTATTTATTTAAACGATTACAACTTAAAAATAGAACAATTGTAACTAAAAACTTTACATATTGGAAGGATATTGCGCCTAATTATATGTTTATTTAGAGCACTATCAAATATTCCCACACTTGAACGTTGCTTGTCCTCAAGCAATACAAAACTTGAAATAAAATCACACTTCACTCGAACCACTTTTTTATTCTCACACTTTATACATCAGTGATTTTGATACGGCGGTATGAACAATGATAGTAACGATGTGGTTTACATTCCCACATGACTATGAAAATTTAGATCCTTTAAGGAAATTGGATCTTTAAGAAAACATTTGATCTTTTGAAAATTCTAGCTTTTACCCTAGATAAGTTTTCCGGAATAACCCTTCACCGGTGTTTGCAAAATATTTTTGTGGGTTTTGTGGGTTTCAGATTTTAAAATTTTACCTCAAAACTTGCGGTTTTGTGTCACCCACTTGCTAACCTTGTATTAGGAAAGCAACATGTCCAGTATACTTGCTCCGTATATTACCTTTCGGTAAACTACCGTCCGGTTGTAAAGGAAAGCGATGAACAAGCAACTGTTAAGGCAATGTCTAATGACATACTTTTGTTCATGGTCTACAACTGTCGGAAGCAATTACTATCCTTTGTAGGAGCAATAGTAAAGATCACTCTATAATTTTTCGGTCTGACACAAGGTCTTATCTTCGACCATGCTATGCAACCACCGTTCTTACGGTTGACACCCGATTAGGTTCAGGTGACCTAATGAATTCTGATAAATTCTCAGGATTTTACGTTCAATGGTAATGAATGCATTGAAAATAGGTTTTCAGAAAATAAATCGGTTTTAATTTTGATCAAAATATTTTCTCGTTCAAGCTCGATTTTAGATATCATTGAATTCCATGAGCTTGTAATTCTCAATCTTTTAGGTCAATCTCAAGGATTGAGTAATATCAGGTTTAAATGCCGATTTTTAATCTTTAAGGAGATTATCCTTTCTAGAGGTCTGATTCATTAGTCTTATCAAGCTAATTTGCACGGCGTCCTCCCCATTTTACGAGACAGATCCTCTCATGGTTAGGATAAGTCTGACCACTTGGCGACCCTGTTTGATGCTGAGGTCCGTGGATTTCCTGCTGATTTTAGAGATGACTTTTCTAGCTTTTTCGTCAACCTACAGCTGGTCTGGATGACAAATTCCTGACCTAAATTAAGAAGCGTGTGTCTTTTTCGGAAGACTTTACTTCCTTTTAATGATGGAATTGATTCATCGTGTAGATCCATCTATTCTTTCAAAGGTATTACAATAAATCGGGTAAAACTGATTAGTTTAGTTCAAAGAAAAAGTACCCACAATAATCTGTACCAAACATGTGATATGTGTTTTAAAGAAATTGGTAAATTCTTCCCACACTTAGCTTTTATTTATTCTTTTCTTTGCCTTTTTATTTTCTTCTATTCCATTTTAAATGAATTCAAGCGTTTTGGATTGTTTCTTCATTTATGTTCTCTCTGAGGTAACACTAATTTCGGCATTAACATCTAGTTTTATCGTTCATAAATATGTATAAACATGATTTTGAATTCGTTTAGTTGAAAATTTTTCAAATTTTCACAAAATTTGGCAATTAAACTAAGTGTAAACCCGAGAGAATTTATAACCCTTCCCCATACTTGAGATCGTGCAATGCCCTCATTTGCATGAAATCAGACTATAATTATAAATTCATGAGGGTGATTAGTGTAGAAAAGTGATTAAAAATACCGAGCTTGCAAACATATTGTTTTATATCACATTTGATATTTTACGTCTTGTCGTTAAAATTAGTAGTTTTTGCTGAGCTTAATGTCAGTCTTTGAAAGTGCGATGTTTTACCCTGTTTTGTATATTACATAAAATACAAACATATATATATATACATATTTTGGTATATAACCTCACGTTCATATAATATTTTTGGCATACTTTAGATCAATAATATTAAAATATTGATAACAAAATTTTTTACCCCATCATTGGGTAAAGCAATTTCGGTTCTATGACCTAGTGTTTAACTCACGACGAATTTTAGAAATCATTTTTTTAAACTTAATGAAATAAAGTAAATTTTGTTTTTAAATTTACACAAAACTTAAATTTTAGAAAAAACATATTAATTTAAAACCTAAAAAAAATACAAAAAACAAATTCAGAATGGGGGGGGGGAGAAAACTAGTCCTTTAGTGTCTGCTAGTGGAAAAGACCAATCAGATTCCATTCTCGGAACTACACGAGAACAGAACAACTAACACTAGACAGTATTTTTTTTAGAACATTTGAATCTCCCCACACTTAGGTAATTGTGGTGTCGAAATTGTGATTAACTTCATCGTCAATTTCTGTTGGACCATAATCAACTTGCATATCTGTGACTTTTGCTTTAAGCCATTGGTCGGATTCCTATGTAACATCCATAAATTCAACTAGTTTTGCCTTTTCTTTAGGCGATAGATTGGATACTAACTGGTTACATAACTTAAAGTTCCCTTTGGTTCTAGCATCGCGAATCCATTTAATAAGTTTCTTCATTGAACTATTAATAACGGGGTCATTTAATTTCGTATCAACAACGGGGTTCTTTGTTATCAAATTATCATTAGGTGTTACTTCATATTCCCCACAATTAGGAGTTTTATTATTGTTAAGCACTACCGTTGGAGTTGGTAAAACAATATGGTTCTTACCAATCGTTTTTGTTGGTTTAACGGTTTTGGTTGGTGGAGATTTAGCCTTTCGACTCACAAAGGTGATCGATTTTTCATCATTACTAAGTGTCATTCTACCCTCTCTTACATCAAATAACGCCCCGGTGGACGCTAAGAATGGTCGACCTAAAATTAGAGGAATGTTTGAGTCCTCTTCTATGTTAATGACAATAAATTCGACTAGAAAGGTTAAGTTACCTACTTGAACGGGTAGGTTGTCCGCAATTCCAACTGGGTGCCTAATGGTCTGATCAAAGAGTCGAACACTCATCTCCGTTGAACTTAACTCACCTACTCCTAATCTCTTATATAACGAAAGAGGCATAACACTCACATTCGCACCTAAATCTGCTAGTGCATCATACATGACACAATCACTAAGTAGACAAGGAACAATAAATTCACCCGGATCACCTAACCTGGGTGGAGGTTTTGGTTGAACTGTCTTCACCGAGTTTATCTTTATGGTTTTTGTTTCTTGCACTTTCTTATTCTTCTTCTTCTTTCCAGAGGTATCACAAACTTTATTACTTATCACTTGCTCATACTCAACTCCTTTTCTTGGAAATGGGATGGGTGGTCTGTATGGTGCCACCACTGGCTTTACATACTCGGGTGGTGGTGGTGTTGTAACTTCTTCATTGTTACTCACATCTAGAACCTTCCCATCTTCTGGTGCTGGTTTTTCAGAATTTGTTGACACCATATTAACATTCTCATTCTGAGTATTTACTTCAGTATTACTCGGTAGCTTTCCTTGTTCCCTCTCACTCATCATGCTAGCAAGAGTACCTACGTGTTTTTCTAGATTCAAAATGGAAGCTTGTTGAGTTCTTAATGACTGATTAAACCTCTCATTTGTTTGGGTTTGAGATGTAATAAATTGTGTTTGAGATTCCATTAGCCTTGCCATCATTTCTTCTAGATTTGACTTCTTCTCTTCGGTTTGTTGTGGTGGTTTATATAAGCCAGGTCTTTGTTGATTAAAAGTGTTGTTTTGAGTTGGTTGGTTATTCGGACCTTGTTGGTTGTACGAGTTATTGTTGGGTCCATTTGGATTGTAAAGAATGTTTTGATTTTGATTAAAATTTGGCCTTGGCGGTTGATAATTATTTTAATATTTATTTCCCGGCCTTTGGTTCATGTAGGAAACATTCACACGTTGTTCCATCGTTTGCTCGATGTGACAATCTTTTGTTAAGTGTGGTCCATCGCATTGCTCACAACTGATTTGTATTGCGTGAATATCTTTATTCATCTTTTCCATTCGTCTCTCGAAGGCATCTATTTTTGTGGAAACGGAATCAAAGTCATGGCTAGAATCGGCTCTAGCCGCTTTAGATGAACGAAAGATATCTTTTTCCTGGTGCCAATCATGTGAGTGGGATGCTGTATTATCAATTATCTTGTGAGCTTCGGTAGTGGTTTTCTTCATAATGGAACCACCAACTGCTGTGTCGATGTCTTTTCGTGTAGCAACGTCGACACCTTGGTACAATATTTGTACTATTTGATAAGTGTCTAAACTGTGCTGAGGACATCCTCTCAACAACTTTCCGAATCTTGTCCACGCCTCATATAATGTTTCATTAGGCTTTTGCGCGAACGTAACAATTTCTCCTTGAAGTCTCACGGTTTTAGATGTCGGAAAGAATCTTTTAAGAAATTTCTCAACTAAAACATCCCATGTGTCAATCGCTCCTTCAGGTAACGATTCTAACCAATCTTTGACTTCTCCCTTTAAAGTCCAGGGAAACAACATGAGATAGATATGTTCATCCTAAACTTCTCTGATTTTTAATAGAGTACAGATCCTATTAAAGGTTCGAAGATGTTCGTTTGGATCTTCTTTTGGCGTACCACTATATTAGCATTGATTAGTTACCATGTATAGGATTTGTCCTTTGATTTCATAATCTGGTGCATTAATGTTGTGATGACCCAGGAATTTCCGATCAAATTTAAACTTGATCTTAATATAATTTCGACACGATAAGCAAAATCTGTAATGTTGAGTCTCGAAAGTTTTGAAATCTATATTCATGTAATTAATTATCCATTTGACCTTGACAAATTCTGACGATTCACGAACAACTTCTTGTAACCAAATATGTATATATATATATATATATATATATATATATATATATATATATATATATATATATATATATATATATATATATATATATATATATATATATATAATTTGAGTATATATATAATAGATAGAAATTATAAAAAGGTAATTTAAACATTTAAAATTAAATAAGTACAATAAGATATAAACTAAATAAGTTGTATATATTAAATGTAAATACAAGTTAAGAATATAATTAACATAATAATTTTCATTATTAATTATTAATACAATACTAATCTCAATACCTATATTAGTTTATTGAATATATTATAATTGTAATTTATGAATTATCATTATTATAATTGTTGTTATTAAGTATTAGTATTATAATTATTGTTAATGTAATTAATATTAAAGGTTATAAATATTATGATTATTAATGTTATCATTCTTATTACTAAATTTATTAATTAACATTAATATGATTATTAGTATCTTATTAGAATCATTGTTATTTATTGTTATTATTTTTAATAAAATTAGTGATATTATTTTTATTATTATTATTATCATTTTATTATGATTGTTATTATTAAACTCAATAAAATTATCAATTTTTTTTATGATCATTATTATTTATTATTATTATTAATATATTTATTATTATTAATAGAATTATTGATAGTATTATTATTATTAATTTTATTATATTTTATATAATTATTACTATTATTGTATATACTTATTTATTTATTAACACAAAATTATATGTAATCAGTTATATATATACAGAATCCGTTTACATCACAATCAAATCATAACAAATTTTGTTTCTGTCTATGAATATGTTAAACAACTTAATCAATCGTACAAGCTGTTGAAAAATCACAAGTTTACTTTAAATTTTTTTATTAATATTCGTACTGAACAAATGATTTTTGTGTCGATCAAATTGCTTTAAACCAAGGATTTTATTCAAAGTTGGACACATTCAAGCAACTGCACGTTCTCCTATCAGTATCAATTAAAATTGCTGTATCAATAATTTTTTTTAAAACAGATATAAGCAAGAACAGACGACATGTCCTGTTCTTAATACTTTTTCACAATGTCTCGATTTCGTATTTAATTCCAAATTGTGTTAATGCAGAGATGTTAGGAAACCTTCGTTTAATCTATATGCAAATTTACAAGTTTCAATTTTTAGTATCGATTATCAATTTTTGAAGTCAAAGTATTTGAAGAAAAGTCAAATGAATTTTTATTGATCAAATTTGGATTTTAGAAGTCGTTTCAAGTACAAATGATCATTTACGTGTATTATAATGGTGATTTAAAACAGGTCTTATAAAGAAAGTAAAGTCTAAAACGATCTAAATCGGTTAATCAATTTTTTTTTATTACCAACAGCGACGAGCTGGAAAATGTTGCTGTCTTTTTTATATTTTTTTCTATCAAATTAATCACGAATAGGTGTTTATGTGTTTCATATAAACTCCTAAAAAAATCGATTTTCGCATCTACCAGTAAGATTAAAGGGATTTATGGTTTGACTTGATATTGACGATGATGAAGAAGAAGATAAGACTCGGTTATGGTGTAAATAAACTTTGGGTATAAACTATAACAGAAAATTGGGAACGGACGAATGGTTGTGGGTTTCTAGGGTTAGCGGGAGATCGTGGGTTCGAGCCCTGGGAATGGCATAATTTTTGTAAGGGTCTTGGAGGTTGTTTTTCTTTACCAAGATTTATTATTATCATTATTATTATTAACATTAATTTTATAATTATTAATATTGTTATGTATTACTTATAGTATGATTATTACTAATAAATATTATTATTGATATTAGTATTATTATTATTAGTTAGTATTATCATTATTACATGTAACGACCCGGAAAATTTTGACTAATTTTAAACCAAACTCTCGATACGATATTATATTTTCAACACGATAAGCAAAGTCTGATAGGTTGAGTCTCAAAAATTTTGAACTGTTTCATATATTCAATTGACCTTCGACTGTTCTCGACGATTCACGAACAACTATTTGTAAATAGATACATATATATGTGTGTGTATATGAATGTGTATATAAATACTACTTGGAAATATATAAAATAATATTAAATCTATTTGTTTAAAAATATATAATATATATTTATGTGATAAAACTTGTTATTTAAAACTGATTATATATAAAGAGAGAGTAAATGGAAAATGAATGATTTTTATTGTCTCTTTTCCTTTTGATATATCTCCATATATTCCGTATGATTTTTCCATCACCTCATCATCTTTCATTATTATAACTT
This sequence comes from Rutidosis leptorrhynchoides, assembly GCF_046630445.1. NCBI lineage: Eukaryota > Viridiplantae > Streptophyta > Magnoliopsida > Asterales > Asteraceae > Rutidosis > Rutidosis leptorrhynchoides. The sequence goes on along the minus strand of NC_092338.1, from coordinate 234,670,950 downwards.
GGCCAATAGCATGTAACTAATAATGCTTTACTTTTTGACAAAACAACGGCCACCATCTATCATATTCTATTCTATTATAAATATACATACAATACAATATAGGATATTGAAAAGAAGATTTGGCACTAATCAACTTGCCATTTCAATCTGCGAATATGTGCTTTTAAAAAAAAAAGTCCACCAAACACACAAGCATCATTGCTTTTTCTTTTATGTTATAAATCAACAAACACTACCATTCAAATTTGACAGCTAAGATGTTTACCCATTGTTTAATTGTTGAATTAATGAAACGTTACTATGCGTGTTTGATTCTTTAATAATTATCTACACCACTTCTTTATATATATATATATATATATATATATATATATATATATATATATATATATATATATATATATATATATATATATATATATATATATATATATATATATATATATATATATATATATATATATATATATATATATATATATATATATATATATATATATATATATATGATATTAGAATGCAATTACATACATACACATCTTTGACTTCCCTTTCTTCTTCCCTTTTACCACACCCTTTCATTTGTGTCGAGCACCCATAACAACCATCAATGATTCTCAAATTCGATCATTACACCACCCTTGTTGGCTACTTGTATTGGCCAAGAACCACCCAAAACCCAAAACCAAAGAACCCATATCGAGTGCTAAGGATTCGGTTAAGACCCACAACCATCGAAACCACCAAAGAACGATTTGTAATTGTTCTTGTTCCTTTCGTTTATCAAACCATTTACCCACTAATGATATTATTCGAAACCACAAACACCATATACCGAACCCAAAACCGTTGTTTGTTTTGTTCAAAGATCATCACACCAACTCACTATTTATCATCTTCTTTGCAACCCATCAACAACCGTCACCTAGTTCTATCTCTCTTCCCTCTCCTGTTCCAGTGTACGCTGCTACTACCACAGCTATTGTTTAGTTTCTGTTTCGGTTCCAATCACCAAGAAAGACCACCAAGATCATCCCCATAAACCTCACCATAAACCACCATTTAAAACCCATCTGCTCACTGTCGAATACCCCATCAATCAAACACGATCATCCTTGAAAACTACTACTTTTGATCACTAACTGTTGCTGTTTCCATTCTATTCATGTCTTCTGTTTTGTTGTTTGAACGAGACCAAGAACTAAACCACCATCCTCAAACTCTATCCATCTCTCTCTCTCGCTCTCTCTCTATCTCTCTTAAATTGTTCGAAAATCATCACCTGCCACTTATTTCTATTTTGAACCAGTGAACAAGTCACACACATACAAACAGCTGTAGTACGTTTTATGTTTCTATACTTGATACAGTAACGAACAAATAATTGATGATGATATATTGATGATGATGTCACGATGATGTATTAAGATGATAGGTTACTTGTTTGATCCGTATGAACAAAATAGAAAAGCTTAAAAAAAACCCAATTGTGTTACGAGCTCCTCTTTAAATATGAGTGGACTGTGATTTTTCTTGTGGACTTAATCATTTTAACACTTGGGCTTATATAACCATGGGTTTCTATTGGGCCAGGCTTAGGTGGCTAACAGACTAGGATCATAAAACAAACATTCAACATTTTCTACTCGCTGGTAACTGTCTGTTAGATTATGACGATGACCATGTTTAAGGGTGACGATAATGATGATGATTATGATAATAGTTTAAGATGTTAAGATTATGATTTTAAGTGATTATGTTAAATTATATTGATGATGACGATTATAATTAGACGAGGATTATGTACGCATAAAATAAAATATCATATGATGATGATAGATAATATTTAAGGATAATGATTCAGTGGGACGATAACAAATTTTGATGATGATGATTGCTGTTATGAGTTGTAGGCTTTGTTAATTGAGGAAGAAATTGGAAGCAAACTGACAATAGGAATAGATAGATTTAAGATATGATATAATTCATAAAAGTAAGTGACAGCATAATGGTTGAAGGAGTTTGGTTAAGGACATATCGGGATAGCGGGACGTCGCGGGTTCAAACCCGGACTTGGGCATTGTTTAGGACTACTCCTTTAAGGTAGTTTACTTATTATTATTATTATTACTATTATTATTATTGTTATTTCCTTAACATGAAAATTAACATTTTAATTAAAATTATAACTATCATTATTATTATTATTATTATTATTATTATTATTATTATTATTATTATTATTATTATTATTATTATTATTATTATTATTATTATTATTATTATCATTATTACTAATTTCATTAACATGATTTTTAAATATAAATTTAGTTACATTATTTTTATTATCACTATTATTATCATTAGTATTATTATTATTATTAATCTAGAATTACTATAACTAGTATTTTGTAAACAAAAAAAAAGAGTAATTATATAAAAATATATTTAACATCCATAATTTAAATAAATTAATACTTTTATTTATCAAAAATATACAAAATGAATATATAATAAAATATATAAGTTAATAATATAAATATTATCACTAATAATAATATAAATATTTGTTCGATTACAAGAATACATTTTAATACTTATATGAATGATATAGGTTCGTGAATCCGAGGCCAACCTTACACTTGTTCAATGATGTTATATGTATTTTTACTATGAAATACAGTATGGTGAGTTTCATTTGCTCATTTATTTAATTGCTTTTGCAATATATATTTTTGGGCTGAGAATATATGCGCTATTTTTATAAATGTTTACGAAATAGACACAAGTACTTAAAAATATATTCTACGTTGAGTTGTACCACTGGCATACTTCCCTGTAGCTTGGTAACTACTATTTACATGGGTATTGTAAACGCGAATCCTGTTGATAGATCTATCGGGCCTGACAACCCCAACCGGACTGGACGACCAGTATTCAACGGTTGCACAGTACTTCGTTTCAGTGACTACACTTGGTATAGTTTAGTGAGATTTCATAATAAAGGGAATATGCGACGTTGATTAATAGTTAAGTATGATTACCAAGTGCTCAACCACTTAGAATGCTTTACATACACTTGCGAGTGTATTATGTTTATAAATATGAAATCTTGTGGTCTATTAAAATAATGGAAATGATTGTTATGATAAACCTATGAACTCACCAACCTTTTGGTTGACACTTTTAAGCATGTTTATTCTCAGGTATGATTTAAGTCTTCCGCTGTACACTTGCTCATTTTAAGGACATTACTTGGAGTCGATCATTGCAATGGGACCAAATGTTGATGACTTCATCCAGGTGGATAAGGACGGGTATTTACAGGTGGTATCATAGCGTTGGTCCTAGTGAACCAGGTCTTGCATTAGTGTATCTAATTGATAGTTGTTAGGATGCATTAGCGAGTCTGGACTTCGACCTTAGCTGCATATTATAAGTATTGTTTATCAATCCTAGTGGAAAATTACCTGCTTATCATTCCTAAGTCTAGATACGATTTCCTGCACTTATTTGATAGATAGTGTATAGACAAATTTATATCTTAGCGTATCTATTACGGTAAACTTTGCCTGATATCTTCCGTAAATTTCTCCGTAATTTAAGGGATCCTGGTACTATATATATCTAGGCATGTTATGCATTGAGAATACCATCCAACTATCATTTGCTGTCACTAAGCTTTTCATACCAAAAATCTTTTCTGTGATCGCATACGATGGCCTCTACGAATCGACCAAGTTCTTCTGACTCCGAAGATAGCGTGACGGGAGCGCACCAACTGATCAACTACCGTGATTTCTTTAGAAAGTGGGGATGGGTTAGCGAAATACTTACCCTATGGAGAAATGAAGAAGGTACTCCATATCATGAACCGAATCTACCACCTAACCTTGGAGTACTTGACCCGCTAACCGGCGAACCCGTTCGCAACACCGTTTATACCCTTTTTGTAAGAATTTTTCATCTTGAGACTACCATTAACGGAACCAGAGAAGATATCTAACCTTTACCTCACACTGATAACCAACCAGGGTTAGTAGAAGAAGTTAGAGAACTCCGAGCTCGAGTATTAACTTTAGAGAGCACGGTATACAATTTGCAAGCACCAGCAGTATCACCAACACCAGTAACATCACCAGCTTCAGCACCAACGGTACCAGTACCACCAATAACCCAAGTTTCAACGATCCATGCCTCACCATCTCATTCTGTACCTCGAGTATAATCATCGTTCTATGAATCATTCTACATCAATTACCTTCGTTCGACATGACAATTACGTAATCTTTAATGTTTTAGAGATTATATATTCTCGTTCTAACGGTAAATTAAATGAGATTAATATCATATCAACTCATTAAATCTATATTACATCTGAAGAAAATATATATGTAAGTATATTTTCATAAAGATTGTAATTAAAAATTCTTTCGTACAAACTGTTAATGGTGAAAATATTTTAACGGGTAGGTAATACCCGAGGAATATTTAGATTTCACATTAATAAGTTACACTGTACAATTTTCGAATTTGATTCAACAGTCATTTACTATCTTACTTACATTCACCGATATATATATCCGTCAACACAGAATAACCATTTTCATTCAAATTTCATATTTGGATTTTAACATATCAGAATCCAACAAGTGGCATAATGAAGAAAACATTGGACAAAATAAAATTTGTTAGAAACAAACAAATTAATTATGAGAAATTTTGTTAAGAATCCACGCTAACTGTTCCTAGCTAACTGTTCCTAGCTAACTGATTACATTTTATTTCTCGCAGTTTATTTATCACAATTTAATTATCGCAATTTTATTTATCGTCATTTAATTTCCGTTATTTACTTTACGCATTTTACTTATCGTCATTTAATTTATGTTATTTATTTTACGCACTTTAAATGTCCCGTATACAAGGTTTTGACATATCATATCGACGCATCTATATATATTATTTGAATAACCATAGACACTCTATATGCAGTAATGCGGAAGTTAGCTATACAGGGTTGAGGTTGATTCTACAATAATATATATAGTTTGAGTTGTGATCGAGTCCGAGACATGTACACGGGTCACGATACGTATTAATTAATTCGAATATTATATATTAAACTATATATGAATTATTGGACTGTTAACTGTGGACTATCGACTGTGGACTAATAACATTGGACAATTAAAATGAATTAAAATATTGATTATAACATATGAAACTAAATAATTCTTCAAGTTTGCCACTTGATTTCATCCTAAACCTCATTTGTATCTTGACGATTCCAATCTGCGTTCAAACATTTCATGATTCTTGAAAACACCTCAATCGAGAGGATGAACCAACCGCACTTCATCTACATAACAAGAGATTTATGCATATAGTTATGCACCCGAAAAACTCTCGAAACCTGAATAAACGTTTAACACGTATCGGTGCTAATTCCTTTAGTGTTATTATTACCCAAACTAACTTGGTAATTCCTTTCAAAGTAGCAAATTTTGTCACAGCTCCAACAAGTCAACTTCGACTTTTCGTTCGAAACAACCTTATTATAACTTTGATATATATGTGTGCTCTTTATTGTTACCGGGGAACCTTTTATATTCCACCATATTACCATCAGCGTTTAATCATCTAAAAACACAACTCCCTTGAAACCACCTCGGATTGATAACCGACGATTCAGATATGGATGCATTAAATGTCGACGAAACAGTAAAATTGTAGATGGCCTAAATGGCCAAGAGTTTGATGATAAAGAATGAAGTAATGGAAACACTCAAAAAAAAAAAATTTAGTACCGAAAAGCGGATTATGCGAAACTATGAAGGAAGCCGTGGACAAATCACATAGACTAAGTTTGACTTCAAAGAATCTAAATGATTCAATGCTTGCTGAAGTTATTAGCAAATACCTTACCCCTGACTCCAAAATCTTGCGGAAAATTTTTCTTCATCAACCTTCGAACTTAGAAATTCCAAAATATCATCATAAATATCTTCGATATTTCTAAGGATATTTTCATAAATATTCTTGTTTGAAATTATCTACCTCTTCGTCTTTCTGTATTCCATTATATTGGGAACTTCTGAAAAATCTAAATAAAAATTATGAATGAATTGTGGAGAAGTGTTGGAAATTGAAGCATGTGTTAGTATAATATAATGACGTCCGGCCAACGTGATTATATTACAGTAAGTCATGCTGAGTTTCTAATGAAACATGATAAAGGATCACGGATCATACCTTTATCATGAACCATGTTACATAACTCTTTCATTTCTCTTAACCTCTGAACATATTAAGAAAATATATTATTGATAGTTCCATCCTCAGGAATTCTGGTAAATTGACAAATCAAATCGTGCTAATACATTCCTTCCAGCTTAGAACATTATAATCATTCGAAACTCTATATCTACAAATTATGGACCATTATTCGCTTGACTTGAAGTCGGGAAGAGAAAACAAAAGAATAGAGCTTCGAAATATAAGGGAGAATATAAAGCCCGATAACAACACATAAATTACAAATCGTGTATATCAATGTTTATCGTAACATAAAGACACGAGAGGATTAAAAACACTATAACCCCAAGGGCAAAGTAGAAGAAAGCAGATTCCTCTGGTGGAAGTTGGAAAAGGAGAATGAATGTTGCGATAGTAAGGATGAGGACAAGGATCAGAACTGGATTAAGCATTTTCACAATAGTTTGAAAGAATGGATCGAGAAAGAAAGAATAGGAGTGGTGAAAATAATGGAACGGTAGAAGGTTATTTATAGTGAAAATACCAGACAAAGCAATCGAGACAGATAATCGCATTTAATTATAGAGATCATAATTTTCTTATTCGCCGAAGAATCAAATCTTTTAGATTTTGAAGATTTTCTTTAAATCCCTTGTATTCCGGAATTCAATCAATACCACGTCAAAAGTTAAGACGAAACTCTATTTTTTTCATTCCAATCTTTTTGAGTAAACTTCATTCGTACTCTTCGAGTAATCGAATTGTCTTATTCATATTACTCAATAGTGATAAAACTCTATTTATCAACTCATATTCGTCATGAAAATATTTTTATTGTTAGCCATGACGATCGCATTCAAATTTCGGGACGAAATTTCTTTAACGGGTAGGTACTGTAACGACCCGGAAAATTTCCACTAATTTTAAACCAAACTCTCGATACGATATTATATTTTCAACACGATAAGCAAAGTCTGATAGGTTGAGTCTCAAAAATTTTGAACTGTTTCATATATTCAATTGACCTTCGACTGTTCTCGACGATTCACGAACAACTATTTGTAAATAGATACATATATATGTGTGTGTATATGAATGTGTATATAAATACTACTTGGAAATATATAAAATAATATTAAATCTATTTGTTTAAAAATATATAATATATATTTATGTGATAAAACTTGTTATTTAAAACTGATTATATATAAAGAGAGAGTAAATGGAAAATGAATGATTTTTATTGTCTCTTTTCCTTTTGATATATCTCCATATCTTCCGTATGATTTTTCCATCACCTCATCATCTTTCATTATTATAACTTGGACAATAGCATGTAACTAATAATGCTTTACTTTTTGACAAAACAACGGCCACCATCTATCATATTCTATTATATTATAAATATACATACAATACAATATAGGATATTGAAAAAAAGAGTTGGCACTAATCAACTTGCCATTTCAATCTGCGAATATGTGCTTTTAAAAAAAAAAGTCCACCAAACACACAAGCATCATTGATTTTTCTTTTATGTTATAAATCAACAAACACTACCATTCAAATTTGACAGCTAAGATGTTTACCCATTGTTTAATTGTTGAATTAATGAAACGTTACTATGCGTGTTTGATTCTTTAATAATTATCTACACCACTTCTTTTTATATATATATATGATATTAGAATGCAATTACATACATGCATATCTTTGACTTCCCTTTCTTCTTCCCTTTTACCACACCCTTTCATTTGTGTCGAGCACCCATAACAACCATCAATGATCCTCAAATCCGATCATTACACCACCCTTGTTGGCTACTTGTATTGGCCAAGAACCACCCAAAACCCAAAACCAAAGAACCCATATCGAGTGCTAAGGATTCGGTTAAGACCCACAACCATCGAAACCACCAAAGAACGACTTGCAATTGTTCATGTTCCTTTCGTTTATCAAACCATTTACCCACTAATGATATTATTCGAAACCACAAACACCATATACCCAACCCAAAACTGTTGTTTGTTTTGTTCAAAGATCATCACACCAACTCACTATTTATCATCTTCTTTGCAACCCATCAACAACCGTCACCTAGTTCTATCTCTCTTCCCTCTCCTGTTCCAGTGTACGCTGCTACTACCACAGCTATTGTTTAGTTTCTGTTTCGGTTCCAATCACCTAGAAAGACCACCAAGATCATCCCCATAAACCTCACCATAAACCACCATTTAAAACCCATCTGCTCACTGTCGAATACCCCATCAATCAAACACGATCATCCTCAAAAACTACTACTTTCGATCACTAACTGTTGCTGTTTCTGTTCTATTCATGTCTTCTGTTTTGTTGTTTGAATGAGACCAAGAACTAAACCACCATCCTCAAACTCTATCCATCTCTCCATCTCTCTCTCTCTCTCTTAAATTGTTCGAAAATCATCACCTGCCACTTGTTTATGTTTTGAACCCGTGAACAAGTCACACACATACAAACAGCTGCAGTACGTTTTCTGTGACGACCCGAAAATTTCCGACTAAATTTAAACTTTATCTTTATATTATTCTGACACGATAAGCAATGTTTGTTAAGTTAAATCTCAAGGATTTTAAACTATGTTTATACATTCATTTAAACCTCGACCAAATTCCAATGATTCACGAACCATTAAATGAACATATATGAATATGTATGTATATGTGTATATGTTATAAATTGAAAATGTCAACAAAGTATTTAAAAGTATAATGCTTTATATGAACGTATTTGTTTCAATATGATTATCGACGAAATTAAAAAAATATATATATTAAATGATTGAATTATCAGAAACATTGAATTATGATTACAAATCTCTGTTGAGAGGTCCACTATGATTTGAAAAATCTATTCCTCTTAACGATATTCGGAATAATTTGTAAAGCTATTTATAAATAAAAATAAAAAGTGTCATTTACGAAAGTTAGACAAAAATTAGTGGAGAATTGGTTTCCATAATATTCTATTAATCTATTTTCAAACGTACAAAAACGTTTTCAGTTTAAAAAGAACTTTATTATTAAAACGTATATAACTTTTATAAATATCTAGAATCACTTTTGACAACTCATTACTTAACCAGTATAATAAATATAACGATATTTATATTTTATTTCATTAAATATATATAACGATTTAAATTAATATTATATATATTTATACGCGTATTATACATACATAGTTTTTATACTTTTACTATACTTTAACTTTACCTTTACTTTACTTTTACTTTACTTTAACTTTAATAATTCACTTTAATAATTCATACTTTAATAATTCACTTTAATAATTCATATTTTAATAATTTACTTTAATAATTCATACTTTAATAATTCACTTTAATAATTCATACTTTAATAATTCACTTTAATAATTCATACTTTAATAATTCACTTTAATAATTCAAAAATCTATTATAAATTGAATTCAATAGGTTTCATTATTTCATAGAAACTTAAAAATATATTTCTCTAAACTCTCTCAATCGATTTACATATATATATATATTTGCTCTGTATTATTTCAAGATATTATTAGTATACATAAAATATTACGACGGAGTGATGTCCGAGTGATTTCAAAATAGTTTTTTGAATGAGTCGAAGCTAAGGAAATTATGGGTTATAGCTATGGAGGTGATGGGTATGGTTTATGGGTATGCTCGTGAGGTCAATCTAGTGTTTATCATCTCCGTTGCGTCTACGTACTTTCCTGCAATATTGAATCTCAATATTGATACGTTCGTGAATCCGAGGCCAACCTTGCACTTGTTAAATGACGTTATATGTATTTTTACTACGAAATACAGTATGGTGAGTTTCATTTGCTCCCTTTTATATATAGTTTTGGGACTGAGAATACATGCGCTGTTTTTATAAATGTTTTACGAAATAGGCACAAGTACTAAAACTAATTCTACGTGGGTTTAAACCAGAAATATCCCCTTAGCTTGGTAACTATAACTACTGGTGTATGACTGGTAGGCGCGAATCCTAAAGATAGATCTATTGGGCCTAACAAACCCCATCCTGACTATGGGATGCTTTAGTACTTCTAGGTTATTTTAAACACACCTGATCTGGTGTACTTCAGAGGGCAAAACATGAACGTTAAGGCTTGTTACCGGGTGCTTACAATTTATAGAATACTCTTATACACTTGCGAGTGTACATATATTTATAAACGGAAATCTTGTGGTCTATTAATATATTGAAATGATTGTTATGATAAACCTATGAACTCACCAACCTTTTGGTTGACACTTTAAAGCATGTTTATTCTCAGGTATTAAAGAAATCTTCTGCTGTGCATTAGCTCATTTTAAGGATATTACTTGGAGTCATTCATGGCATATTTTGAAAGACGTTTCATTCGAGTTATTGAGTTCATCAAGATTATTATTATGTCAATTATAATTGGATGTATTATGAAATGGTGTGCATGCCGTCAACTTTCGTTGTAAAGAAAGTTTGTCTTTTAAAAACGAATGCAATATTTGTAAAATGTATCATATAGAGGTCAAAATACCTCGCGATGTAATCAACTAATGTGAATCATTTATAATGTATATGAACGGGTCCTTTCAGTTGGTATCAGAGCGGTGGTCTTAGCGAACCAGGTCTGTATTAGTATGTCTAACTGATAGTCGTTAGGATGCATTAATGAGCCTGGACTTCGACCGTGTCTGCATGTCAAAAGTTTTGCTTATCATTTTTGTCGGAAATTGCCTGCTTATCATTCTTAGTCTAGACACGTCTTACTACATTGATTGCATGAATAGTGTATAGACAAAATTCATATCTTAGCGTATCTGTTACTGTAAACTTTGCCTGACATATCCCGTAATTTCCTCCGTAATCTACGAAATCTTTTGCGCTATATATATAGATATTCTATGTAATTAGAATACCACCCGATAGCCGAAAAATCATTTCATATCGAAAAATTCTTTATTCAATCGAACTAAATGGAATTCGTCATTAGTTCAAGTCCCTCGAATTCCGATATGGAATCCTACTCAAGCTCCGAAAGCAGTGTGACTGGAATGAATCAACCAATTAGCCATCATCTATTCTGGATGAATTGGGGATAGGTTTGTAGCCTCCTCAATAATTGGAGACAAGAAGAAGGTGATCCCTTCCATCCACCACATTGCCCTCTTGGCAATGAACCTGAAGCACTTACCGGCGAACCGGTCCGAAACACCATTTTCTCTCTCATTTTCAGAGTATCTCATCACAATTATATACTACATCAAATTCTAGATTTTATTTATCCGCTCGTCCGAACCGACAATCACCCCGGTGTAATAGAAGAAGTCAACGAGCTTCGCGCTCGAGTAGTGGCTTTAGAGAATATGGTGCAAGGGTTACAAACACCAACAAATAACGAAGTATTAATTCATAATTTCAATTTTATTGAATAAATACTCCATAAAAGTTATGTAATTTCTAAAGTCTTTAGGGATTATTCAGTTCTAGTTTCAACCGTAAATCAAATGAGTTTAATTTAATATTAACTCATTAAATCTATGTTACATCTGAAGAAAATATGCACATATATATTTTCATAAAGACTGTAATAAAATTCTGTTGTACAAAATATTAATTGTGAAAAATTTTTTTAACGGGTAGGTAATACCCGAGAGATATATAAATTCACAATTAATATAATACATTTTTCGAATCTGATTAAGCAAATCATCAACTATACTCCCAAAATCTCACAACAATATACATTCTTGTATAGAAATCAAAACAACCATTTTCACCCAAATTTGATTACGCATTCTGATTTTGACAAATAAAAATCCAAGTCATGATTTAACAGAAGACATCACTCTTAGATTCCTACATCTTTCAAAGCTATACTTTGACTTCAAAACCGTGTTAGAACATCATATGTATATTAACGATTACAAACTGTGTTCAAACTCTCCGAAGTTTTCGAAGACACTTCAAACAATGAACAATCGAGATGATGATCCAACCACATATTACCCACATTTATGTACCTAAAAAGCTCTCGAAGCCAAAGTCATAGTTCGACGCGTATCTGTGTCAGACCCTTTGGCATTTATTAGTTAAAATGACTTTTCAATTCCTTTTCAAAGTAGACAGTTTTGTCACAGCTCCAGCAAGTCAACTTCGACTTTTCAGTCGAACTAGTCTTACTATAACCTCGATAGATACGTTGCCCTTTCGTCATCATTACTGGGGACCTTTCATATCTCGTCACCTTAGCAATAAACTTACCAACAACTTCAATTATCTTTGACTTTTCGAAAAATCATTATATTTATTGAAATCACATCATTTACTCATTCGCATCTTGTAACGAGAATTGTCATACGAATCATCGAAAAACAGTAACCAGTATTTTGAAATCTCGCAGCATGTCTACACCAACAGTTATATGTGTACGTAAAACGTCTATCTCCTGGACTTACATACTTTGAATGTGAAGTTCTGAAAAATATTTTGAACTGCAAAGTAGTTCTTGAAATGCTGACGAAGCATCAAAAATTGTAAACGATCTTAACAGTAAAAAGTTTGATGACAAAGAATAGTAAGGTGGTAAAGCTGAGAAAAAGAGAAGGTTTGGAACTGGAAAACGGATTGAACAGACTATGAAGAAGGCTGTGGACAAATCACAAAGACTAAATCTGCCTTCAAAGAATTCAAATGATTCAGTGCCTACTAAAGTCATTAACGAATACCTTACTCTTTATTCTAAACCTTTACAGACAAATCTTCATCATCATCCATCAATATTAGAAATTCTAAGATATTATCATATCTTTCATTATAAATATCCGCGATATTTCTGAAGATATTTTCACAACTAATCTTATCTGAAGTCATTTATCTCTTTGTGCTATCAGTGTTACATCATATAAGAAACTATTAGTTTCTATATTCTATAAACTTTCGAGTTTAAATTATGAATGTTTTGAAGTAGTGTTGGGAACTGAAGCATGAGTTAGTATAATATAATGACACTTGATCAACGTGATTATATTACAGTAAGTCATGCTGAGTTTCTAATGGGACATGACGATTCACATACCATGCCGTCATCATGTTCCATGTTACACGACTCTTGTATTCTATTTAATCTCTAAAAATATCAAGAATATATTTTCTTGATGATTCGGTCTTTTCAGGGTATTCTGGTAAATTAACAAATCAAGATCGTGCCATTACCATTTCCTTCTTAGAACATTAACTATGTTCATTCTGAAATTCATATCTGCGAATACTGGACCATTACAAACGTTGCTTAATCGCAAGAAGAAGAAACAAAAGGACAAAACTCTAAAATAGAAATTGGAGTATAAATAGCAACAAATAGAAGGGAGCATTAACTCTGGATATCAATGATTATAGAAGACAAAAGCAGGGGCTTTGAAATATAAGGGAAGATATAAAACCCAACAACCACCCAAAAATTATAAACCGTATATATCGATGCATATAGCAATATAAAGACACGGAAGAACTAAAAATACTATAAAACCGAGAGTATAGTAGAAGTAAATAGATTCTTCCGGAGGCAGATGAAAAAGAAGAACGACAGATATGAAAGTGAGGAGTATATCGAGAATCAGTACTGGATGAAGCATATTGACAAATACTTTAAAATATGAGTTGAGGGAGAAAGAATAGAAGGTGTGAGTTGTAAGGAAACGAAGGTGGTGGATTTATAGTGAAATACCCGACGGAGAAATCAAGATGGATTATCGTATTAATTCAAAGAGAATCATAATCTCCTTAATCACCGAAGCATCAAATCCAACATAGATTACAAAGATTTTTTTTAAATTCGGAGATCAATTGTGATGACGTCAAAAGATATGACGAATCATTATAATCTTATTTCCTTCATTTACGATAACTTCCCTCATGCGCTTTGAGTAATCGAATTATTTTATCCATACTTCTTAGACATGATAAAACTTCATAATCGTCATAATAACATTCTCATTGTTAGCCATAACGACCTCTATCAAATTTCGGGGACGAAATTTCTTTAACGGGTAGGTACTGTGACGACCCGAAAATTTCTGACTAAATTTAAACTTTATCTTTATATTATTCTGACACGATAAGCAATGTTTGTTAAGTTAAATCTCAAGGATTTTAAACTATGTTTATACATTCATTTAAACCTCGACCAAATTCCAATGATTCACGAACCATTAAATGAACATATATGAATATGTATGTATATGTGTATATGTTATAAATTGAAAATGTCAACAAAGTATTTAAAAGTATAATGCTTTATATGAACGTATTTGTTTCAATATGATTATCGACGAAATTAAAAAAAAATATATATTAAATGATTGAATTATCAGAAACATTGAATTATGATTACAAGTCTCTGTTGAGAGGTCCATTATGATTTGAAAAATCTATTCCTCTTAACGATATTCGGAATAATTTGTAAAGCTATTTATAAATAAAAATAAAAAGTGTCATTTACGAAAGTTAGACAAAAGCTAGTGGAGAATTGGTTTCTATAATATTCTATTAATCTATTTTCAAACGTACAAAAACGTTTTCAGTTTAAAAAGAACTTTATTATTAAAATGTATATAACTTTTATAAATATCTAGAATCACTTTTGACAACTCATTACTTAACCAGTATAATAAATATAACGATATTTATATTTTATTTCATTAAATATATATAACGATTTAAATTAATATTATATATATTTATACGCGTATTATACATACATAGTTTTTATACTTTTACTATACTTTAACTTTACCTTTACTTTACTTTTACTTTATTTTAACTTTAATAATTCACTTTAATAATTCATACTTTAATAATTCACTTTAATAATTCATACTTTAATAATTCGCTTTAATAATTCATACTTTAATAATTTACTTTAATAATTCATACTTTAATAATTCACTTTAATAATTCATACTTTAATAATTCACTTTAATAATTCATACTTTAATAATTCACTTTAATAATTCAAAAATCTATTATAAATAGAATTCAATAGGTTTCATTATTTCATAGAAACTTAAAAATATATTTCTCTAAACTCTCTCAATCGATTTATATATATATATATATATATATATATATATATATATATATATATATATATATATATATATATATATATATATATATATATTTGCTCTGTATTATTTCAAGATATTATTAGTATACATAAAATATTACGACGGAGTGATGTCCGAGTGATTTCAAAATAGTTTTTTGAATGAGTCGAAGCTAAGGAAATTATGGGTTATAGCTATGGAGGTGATGGGTATGGTTCATGGGTATGCTCGTGAGGTCAATATAGTGTTTATCATCTCCGTTGGTCTACGTACTTTCCTGCAATATGAAATCTCAATATTGATACGTTCGTGAATCCGAGGCCAACCTTGGACTTGTTAAATGACGTTATATATATTTTTACTACGAAATACAGTATGGTGAGTTTCATTTGCTCCCTTTTATATATATTTTTGGGACTGAGAATACATGCGCTGTTTTTATAAATGTTTTACGAAATAGGCACAAGTACTAAAACTAATTCTACGTGGGTTTAAACCAGAAATATCCCCTTAGCTTGGTAACTATAACTACTGGTGTATGACTGGTAGGCGCGAATCCTAAAGATAGATCTATTGGGCCTAACAAACCCCATCCTGACTATGGGATGCTTTAGTACTTCGAGGTTATTTTAAACACACCTGATCTGGTGTACTTCAGAGGGTAAAACATGAACGTTAAGGCTTGTTACCGGGTGCCTACAATTTATAGAATACTCTTATACACTTGCGAGTGTACATATATTTATAAACGGAAATCTTGTGGTCTATTAATATATTGAAATGATTGCTATGATAAACCTATGAACTCACCAACCTTTTGGTTGACACTTTAAAGCATGTTTATTCTCAGGTATTAAAGAAATCTTCCGCTGTGCATTAGCTCATTTTAAGGATATTACTTGGAGTCATTCATGGCATATTTTGAAAGACGTTGTATTCGAGTCATTGAGTTCATCAAGATTATTATTATGTCAATTATAGTTGGATGTATTATGAAATGGTGTGCATGCCGTCAACTTTCGTTGTAAAGAAAGTTGTCTTTTAAAAACGAATGCAATATTTGTAAAATGTATCATATAGAGGTCAAAATACCTCGCGATGTAATCAACTAATGTGAATCGTTTATAATGTATATGAACGGGTCCTTTCATTTTCTGTTTCTACACTTGATACAGTAACGAACGAATAATTGATGATGATATATTGATGATGATGTCACGATGATGTATTTAGATGATAGGTTACTTGTTTGATCCGTATGAACAAAACAGAAAAGCTTAAAAAAAAACCCAATTGTGTTACGGGCTCCGCTTTAAATATGAGTGGACTGTGATTTTTCTTGTGGACTTAATCATTTTAACACTCGGGCTTATATAATCATGGGTTTCTATTGGGCCAGGCTAAGGTGGCTAATAGACTAGGATCATAAAACAAACATTCAACATTTTCTACTCGCTGGTAACTGTCTGTTAGATTATGACGATGACCATGTTTAAGGGTGACGATAATGATGATGATTATGATAATAGTTTAAGATGTTAAGATTATGATTTTAAGTGATTATGTTAAACTATATTGATGATGACCATTATAATTAGACGAGGATGATGTACGCATAAAATAAAATATCATATGATGATGATAGATAATATTTAAGGATAATGATTCAGTGGGACGATAACGAATTTTGATGATGATGATTGCTGTTATGAGTTGTGGGCTTTGTTAATTGAGGAAGAAATTGGAAGCAAACTGACAATAGGATAGATAGATTTAAGATGTGATATAATTCATAAAAGTAAGTGACAGCATAATGGTTGAAGGAGTTTGGTTAAGGACATATCGGGTTACCGGGACGTCGCGGGTTCAAACCCGGACTTGGGCATTGTTTAGGACTACTCCTTTTAGGTAGTTTACTTATTATTATTATTATTATTATTATTATTATTATTATTATTATTATTATTATTATTATTATTATTATTACTATTATTATTATTGTTATTTCCTTAACATGAAAATTAACATTTTAATTAAAATTATAACTATAATTATTATTATTATTATTATTATTATCATTATTACTAATTTCATTAACATGATTTTTAAATAGAATTTTAGTTACATTATTTTTATTATCACTATTATTATCATTAGTATTATTATTATTATTATTATTAATCTAGAATTACTATAACTAGTATTTTGTAAACAAAAAAAAAGAGTAATTATATAAAAATATATTTAACACCCATAATTTAAATAAATTAATACTTTTATTTATCTAAAATATACAAAATGAATATATAATAAAATATATAAGTTAATAATATAAATATTATCACTAATAATAATATAAATATTTGTTCGATTACAAGAATACATTTTAATACTTATATGAATGATATAGGTTCGTGAATCTGAGGCCAACCTTACACTTGTTCAATGATGTTATATGTATTTTTACTACGAAATACAGTATGGTGAGTTTCATTTGCTCCTTTTTTTAATTGCTTTTGCAATATATATTTTTGGGTTGAGAATATATGCGCTACTTTTATAAATGTTTACGAAATAGACACAAGTACTTAAAAATATATTCTACGTTGAGTTGTACCACTGGCATACTCCCCTGTAGCTTGGTAACTACTATTTACATGGGTATTGTAAACGCGAATCCTGTTGATAGATCTATCGGGCCTGACAACCCCAACCGAACTGGATGACCAGTATTCAACGGTTGCACAGTACTTCGTTTCAGTGACTACACTTGGTACAGTGTAGTGAGATTTCATAATAAAGGGAATATGCGACGTTGATTAATAGTTAAGTATGGTTACCAAGTGCTCAACCACTTAGAATGCTTTACATACACTTGCGAGTGTATTATGTTTATAAATATGAAATCTTGTGGTCTATTAAAATAATGGAAATGATTATTATGATAAACCTATGAACTCACCAACCTTTTGGTTGACACTTTTAAGCATGTTTATTCTCAGGTACGATTTAAGTCTTCCGCTGTGCATTTGCTCATTTTAAGGACATTACTTGGAGTCGATCATCGCAATGGGACCAAATGTTGATGACTTCGTCCAGGTGGATAAGGACGGGTCTTTACATTACAAGTAATATATGTATTATTATTAATGCTAAAATAAGTATTATTATCGTATTAGACTTATTACTACTATTATTTTTAGTAACAAAAGTATTATTATTAAAATTTCCATTAAGAATGTTATAATCATTATTATTATCATTAAGTATTAAGTATTATCATCATTATTATGATTATCATGATTATTATGATTATTACTATTATTATGAAAATAGTATAATTTATCATTATTATTAGTATTGGTAATATTCTATTATAATTAGTATTATCATTATTATTGATAAAGTTAATATTATTATTATTAGTAAATCATTACTATAAAAAAAAACTATCATTTTTAAGCAAATAAATACTTTGTACATAAAATATATTTATTATATATACTACACTTATATTAAAACTTCACATAACTATATATATATATATAAAACCTACTAAAATTATTTATATAAACACTTACAAACAACAAATTATCGATTTTTAAATATAATATTAAACAAGTACGTATATCAATATATTAATATAACTATAAAATATTAACCATTTGAATGAACACACAAATTTAAAATATATGTTATTAATATAAAAGTAATGTAATTAATAAATTTATATATATATATTCATTCGAATACGATTATATGTATTAATGAATATTCAAATGATTTAGTTTTGTGAATCGAAGGCTAACCCTGCATTGTTCAGTTGTTTAATGTCGTTATATGTATTTTTACTACAAAATACATTAGGTGAGTTTCATTACTCCCTTTTTAAATGCTTTTGCAATATATATTTTTGGGACTGAGAATACATGCGCTGCTTTTATAAATGTTTTACGAAATAGACACAAGTAATTGAAACTACATTATATGGTTGAATGATCGAAGCCGAATATGCCCCTTTTTGCTTGGTAACCTAAGAATTAGTAAACCGATATACTAATTGACGCGAATCTTAAAGATAGATCTATCGGGCCCAACAAGCCCCATCCAAAGTACGGGATACTTTAGTACTTCGAAATTTATAACAAGTCCGAAGGAGGATCCCGGAATGATGGGGATATTATTATATACATATTTTGAATGTCGGTTACCAGGTGTTCAATCCATATGAATGATATTTTTGTCTCTATGCATGGGACGTATATTCAGAAGAAATGAAAATCTTATGGTCTATTAAAATGATGGGAATGATTATTTATGTTAAACTAATGAACTCACCAACCTTTTAGTTGACACTTGAAAGCATGTTTATTCTCAGGTACGAAAGAAATCTTCCGCTGTGCATTTGCTCATTTTAGGGATATTACTTGGAGTCATTCATGACATATTTCAAAAGACGTTGCATTCGAGTCGTTGAGTTCATCAAGATTAATATTAAGTCAATTATAGTTAGATATATTATGAAATGGTATGCATGACATCAACTTTCGATGTAATGAAATATTATCTTTTCAAAAACGAATGCAATGTTTGTAAAATGTATCATATAGAGGTCAAGTACCTCGTGATGTAATCAACTATTGTAAATCATTTATAATTAATACGGACTTCGTCCGGATGGATTAGGACGGGTCCTTTCAAATGTCTGGCTTAATAATGGCGTGTCCTTGGCCCTTGCGTGTGGCTCTCATTCGATCTTCCATACTTAGAGGTTCCGTTACTTCCATAATTGAATTTGTTGAATACGAATCACTAGAGGATTCTGATTTAACGGTTTGTGGTTCAGGATGAATGATTAGTGGTTCTGGATCTTGGAATTGGCCTTGAATATCCTCCGGGTTCTCAATTGTGAAGTCGGTTTCAAAAAATGGATTATCGAAAATTTGAATTGGAGTACTTGTTCGACTAGATGATGATTCTAAAGAAAAATCAACAGCGGCAATATTAGCTAGATGTCTTGATCGAGTTACAGGTGGTGAACGTATGAAAGGTGGTGAACGTTTTGCTCGGTGCATTCACTGAATATCCTATTAGTTATAAAAATAAAAATTATATAAGTTATCAAATTAATCGACTTTTTTACTTTTGCCCACGTTTCGAATAGCCAAAAGATGCAGCAGGGAGCCAGGATCCTTTAAGTCGGAAAATCCACAATTCAGCCACTAACAAATCCAACTATTACTACGAAGCAGAAAATTTTGGATGTCTATCAATTTAATCGCTTAAAATAATTTTTCGTCGAAATTTAAAGAAAACTTTGAAAATTCTATGTCCTAAAAACTAGAGCGTAGAAATGAGAAAGAAAAAGCGCGTCGAAAAATAAGAGGTCGAAAAACAAACGCCGAAAAACAAAAAGTTGAAAAATATTAATAAAAAATAAAGCGTCGAAACTTAAAAGTCTAAAAACTAAAAATTAAAACTTACGTCTAAATGTATTAAAGCTTAAAGGAATTCTAAATCCAAAACGGCAATAACTTAAAAAGGCATTAAAATTTATAAACTGCGTCGTAAAATTCTAAAGCGCCTAATTCTTAATCTAAAGAAAAAGCACTTAAGGGATTTTACGGCAAAGCTTAAAAATCTAGGAATCTAAAATTATCTACGGCAAAACTAATCTTAAAACTAATTACTACGAACGGCAAATATAAAAACTACAAAAAAAACTAAAAAAAAAATGATACAAAATAAAAAAATAAATAAATAAGAAAAATGATAAAAATAAGATTTTATATAAAAATATTATTTTTTATTATTATTTTATAAAAATATTATTCTATATATTTAATAATAATTATTAAACTTAATAATACTAATTAAAACTAAAAATAAAACTAAATTAAACTAATTAATATTTTAATTAAACCGTAATTATAATTAATTATATATTAAACCTAACCCTAATTTGATTCAGTCGAGGATCAGACCTGTCAGACTACTCCATGTGTTCGCATGGGATTAAAGTACTACAGCCATGTGATCGCATGGTGTGCAGGTTCAATTTATAAGCAGGTTTAAAAATTGCAGCTTCAGTTTTCAGTTTTTTTTTTTATGTATTTAATTTATAATTTTTACAAAATTAAAATATAGTTAATATTTATAATTATATTTTTTAAGAACTTAATAAAAATACTTTTATACTTTATATAAAATATATTTTCTTTTTATTTGAACACTTAAATAGAGATATATAAATTTTTTTATATTTTTATTTTTAATATTTAAAACTTATAAACATATATTTTTACAAAAATAGTTTAAAACTTAATAAAAATCTTTTTTTTAGAATATAGCGTTTCGCTTTCGCTTCACCGGCAGCGGCGCCAAAAACTTGATGTGTGCGAGGTGTAGTACGAAATACTATTATTTTTATTACGAAATACGATACAAATTACACAAGTTTTAATTATTTATTTATGGGATATACCTAAACCTTGCTACAACACTTATAGGCAATGTACCTAATCATAGAGTAGTGTAGTTTTTAGTAAGTCCGGTTTGTTCCACAGGGAGACGGCTTATTGTAGTGACCTAAATTTTTCCATGATTATATATTAAATGAAAACTATATTTGCATGATTAAATATTTCCAACATGTTAAGCAATCAAACTTGTTAAGACTTGATTTATTGAAATGAGTTTCATGTAGACAATTGACCACACAAGTTGACCGGCGATTCACGAACGTTAAAACTTGTAAAAACAACATGATATATATATATATATATATATATATATATATATATATATATATATATATATATATATATATATATATATATATATAACATGATATTATGATGAGTAAGTATCTCACTAAGTACATTAACAATGAGTTATACACATAAAATGAAAGTAGTGAATTAAGAAACGCGAAACGATATATATAACGGCTATCGTTACAACAACGTCTTACTAAATACATATGTATCATGTTAAGATATTAATACACTATGTTTAACATCATGAAATGATAATTACAATATATCATTAAGCATATTAACAATGAACTACACGAGTAAGATGAGACTACTAACTTAAGGATTTCGAAACAATACATATATGTAACGATTATCATTGTAATAGTATTTTACACATATTTATATGATATTAAGATATATTAATACACCATGTTAACATGTTAACATAACAATTTAACATCTCATTTAAGTGTAATAACAATGGATCAATTACATTTAACAAGATCGTTAACTTAAAGGTTCCGAAACAACACTTACATATAACGAATAACGATGACTTAATGACTCAGTTAAATGTATATACATGTAGTGTATTAAGATGTATTAATACACTTTTGGAAGACTTCATGACATATATCAAAGTACTTCTACTTAACAAAAATGCTTACAATTACATCCTCATTCATTTTCATCAACAATTCTACTCGTATGCACCCGTATTCGTACTCGTACAATACACAACTTCTAAGATGTATATACTATTGGTATATATACTCAATCATTAGCTCCTTAGCAGCCCATGTGAGTCATTAAACATGTGGGAACCATCATTTGGCAACTAGCATGAAATATCTCACAAAATTACAAAAAATATTATAAATCATTCATGAATTATTTACATGAAAACAAACTTACACATCCGTTATAACTAATCCATATACCAACTACCAAAAACACCTACAAACATTTTCATTCTTCAATTTTCTTTATCTAATTGATCTCTCTCAAGTTTTATCTTCAAGTTCTAAGTGTTCTTCATAAATTCTATAAGTTCTAGTTTCATAAAATCAAGAATACTATCGAGTTTGCAAGATTACTTCCAAGCTTTCTAATCGTATCCAAGTAATCATCTAAGCTCAAGAAATCTTTCTTATTTACAGTAAGATATCTTTCTAATACAAGGTAATACTCATATTTAAACTTTGATTCAATTTCTATAACTATAACTATCTTATTTCGAGTGGAAATCTTACTTGAACTTGTTTTCGTGTCATGATTCTACTTCAAGAAATTTCAAGCCATCCAAGAATCCTTTAAAGCTAGATCAATTTTTGTTACTTCTAGTAGGTTTACCTACTAAACTTGAGATAGTAATGATGTTCATAACATCATTCAATTCATATATATAAAACTATCTTATTCAAAGATTTGAACATGTAATCACTAGAACATAGTTTATTTAATTCTAAACTTGTTCGCAAACAAAGTTAATCCTTCTAACTTGACTTTTAAAATCAACTAAACATATGTTCTATATCTATATGATATGCTAACTTAATGATTTAAAACCTGAAAACACGAAGAACACCATAAAAACCGGACATACGCAGTCGTAGTAACACCGCTGGCTGTTTTGAGTTAGTTAATTAAAAACTATGATTAAATTTGATTTAAAAGTTTTTCTTCTGGGAAAATGATTTTTCTTATGAACATAAAACTATATCCAAAAATCATGGTTAAACTCAAAGTGGAAGTATGTTTTTCAAAATGGTCATCAAGACGTCGTTCTTTCGACTGAAATGATTACATCTTATAATATTGACTTGTAACCTGTATTTCCGACTATAAACTTATAATTTTTCTGTTTAGATTCATAAACTTAAGTTCAATATGAAACAATAGCAACTTGAATCACTCAAAACGGATTTGAAACGAAGAAATGACGGGTAAAACAAAATTGGATAAATTTGCTAGTTTTAGCTACGAAAATTTTGTAACAAATCTAGACTAAACATATCCTAACTAATTTATATTGTATTATACATATTATGAAATCTTAGGATACCATAGACACGTATACAATGTTTTGACATATCATATCGACCCATCTATATATATATTTTGGAACAACCATAGACACTCTATATGCAGTAATGTTTGAGTTAGCTATACAGGGTTGAGGTTGATTCCAAAATAATATATATACTTTGAGTTGTGATCGAGTCTGAGACTTGTAGACACTGGGTCGTGGATTGATTCGAGATAATATATATTGCTTTATTCTGTACATCTAACTGTGGACAACTAGTTGTAGGTTACTAACGAGGACTGCTCACTTAACAAACTCAAATCATTAAAACGTAATAAAAATGTTGTAAATATATTTTGAACATACTTTGATATATGTACATATTTGTTATAGGTTCGTGAATCGACCAATGGCCAAGTCTTACTTCCCGACGAAGTAAAAATCTGTGAAAGTGAGTTATAGTCCCACTTTTAAAATCTAATATTTTTGGGATGAGAATACATGCAGTTTTATAAATGTTTTACGAAGTAGACACAATTAATTGAAACTACATTCTATGGTTGAATTATTAAACCGAATATTCCCCTTTTAGCATGGTAGCCTAAGAATTAGGGAACTGGCCCCTAATTGACGCGAATCCTAAAGGTAGATCTACGGGAACTAACAACCCCCATTCTGGAATTTGGAATGCTTTAGTACTTCGATTTTATCATGTCCGATGGGTGTTCCGGAATGATGGGGATATTCTATATGCATCTTGTTAATGTCGGTTACCAGGTGTTCACCATATGAATGATTTTTGTCTCTATGCAGTTTGCAAAATGCCTGATATGAGATGTGTTATAAAAATGAAATCTTGTGATCTATTATTATGATTTGATAATATATAGGTTAAACCTACAACTCACCAACATTTTTGTTGATGTTTTAAGCATGTTTATTCTCAGGTGATTATTAAGAGCTTCTACTGTTGCATACTAAAATAAGGACAGGATTTAGAGTTCATACTTGTATGATATTGTGTAAAAACTGCATTCAAGAAACTTATTTCGATGTAATATATTTTTATTGTAAACCAGTATGTAATGGTCGTGTGTAAATGATATATTTTAGATTATCATTATTTGATAATCTATGTAATGCCTTTTAAACCTTTGTCGATAAAATAGAAGTTATGGTTGTTTTAAAAAAATGAATGCAGTCTTTGAAAAACGTCTCATATAGAGGTCAAAACCTCGCGACGAAATCAATTAATATGGAACGTTTATAATCTATATGAACGGGACGTTTCAGTTGGTATCCGAGCGTTGGTCTTAGAGAACTAGAAATTGCATTAGTGTGTGTCTAACCGAGTTTGTTATGATGCATTAGTGAGTCTGGACTTTGACCGTGTTTTCTTTAAAAACGATTGCTTAACACTTTTTGTTGGAAACTAAATATTATTAACATGTAAATATTATTTGATATATTAATCTATTAACGTGTTTGATATTGTGTGATAGATGTCTACCTCTAGTACAAATTCCATCGACTCACCTAATAATAATGAAGAGTCGAATATATTTTGGGAAGATCCACAAATTCCCGAAGAGGAATCGGAAGAACCGGAAGAGGAGGAACCGGAAGAAGAGGAACCGGGAGAAGTGGTTCCGGAGGAGGAAATATTAGGAACCACAGAAAAACAGATAAATAAAAGAAAACCCTCAACCAATGGACCAAAGTTAATAATGGTCAATGGTGTTTCCACCGAGGAAGTAAAATATTGAGAAGATTACCAATTTTCCGATGAATCGGATCCCGATGAGGATTCCGTTGATGTTATAGAAATTACCTCGACCCAATTTGAAAAAACAAAAGAAAATAATAAGGGAAAGGGCATCAAAATAGAGAAACCTGATTCAAACCCCGATGAACTTTATATATATCGTCAACACCCGTATCTCTTAAGTTGTAACAATAACCCAGGAACCTCTAAGCTACCAGGTTTTTCTAAATCATTTGTGAAGACAACGACTCGTATTAGAGGAACATTATATATCCCTAGAAAATTAGCAAAATGAAACAGGTCCGAAGAAGAAGACATTAGTGAGTCGGAATAAAGAGTTGTAATCATGAGGTGTAAAATATGTAAAATAAGTGTGCTTGTATTTTTCTTGTTGTATGTAAAAATTGCTTGTATTATTTGATAATTATCTTTTAAGAATCAAACTCTCATCTATTTTTACAGTATGAAAATAAAAAAATAGATGTTAAGGATAGACAACCAAAAATTTTAGAAGACCTATCCGGGGACATGATTGATGAAATCTTGTCTAAAGTCGGTCAGAATTCGTCGGCACAATTATTTACGGCGAAATTAGTGTGTAGAACATTTGATGAACGTTCCAGGCATGCCTTAGTTTATAAGAGGCTTTCATTTGAAAGATGGGGTATATCACATTGGGGATACCGTAAGTTATGCCTTGTTTTCTTTAAAGCGTTAAATGCGGGGAACCCAAATGCAATTTTACGCTACGGGTTGAGAACCTATTTTGACTCAACATATCCCAACCTAGGACTTTGTGAGTTAGAAAGAGCTTCTAACATGAAACATAAAGAAGCATGTTATGCTTACGGGTTAGTGATGTTCGCTTCTCACCAAAGTGAGAAAAAGAACATCGGATTACGACTGTTAAATAAAACATTCCCACAATTGACGGATTCAGTAGTTTGGGTGAGAAACAAGGTTTTAAATTATTACGTGGATGTTGGATATTACGAAACCCTTGTCCTTTTGACGATGTTACAACATGCTGCGTAGCCAACGGTCATAACGATTATTTTTCACAAGACCAAGGATGGGAAGTAGTCTTAGTAAAACCAGAATGCATGACTTGTTTCTGGACTTATGAATTACGTGTTTTTATTGCCTTCGCTGAACAACTTGCGTATTAACTAGGATTGTTGTCACAACTATTTTTGTATCAAAGTGATTGTGTGCTATATTTCATGCTATACGTATAATAGCGGTATTGTAAGTTTGTAAATTTTTGTATAAAAGTTTGAACGCGAAATATTATTATAATCAGTTTTTCATATAGAATTGTAGTAGTTGAATGGTATATTAGCTACTAAGTATGAACTTAACGGGTAGGTACTACCCGAATTAAAACTATAAAACGCTAATATGAAGAAAAAGCTTTTATAAATGAGTTCATATTATGCTACGAAATACTATTGACTACTCTTAATATTCTGTATGATTAACTTAATTCTTTTGGGCTATTTTTGAAGGAAATGGCACCGACGACTCGTCAGAATTTGAACATAAGCGAGGAAGAATTCCGTGTTTTCCTTGCAGCAAACATCGCCGCAGTATAGGCTGTAATGCAAAACAACAATAATAACTCTGAATCTAGCAATGCAAATAACGCTACAAGAAATCGTGTAGGATGCTCCTACAAAGAATTCATTGCCTGTAAACCTCTGGAATTCGATGGAACCGAGGGTCCAATCGGATTGAAACGGTGGACCGAAAAGGTTGAATCGGTGTTTTCCATAAGTAAATGTACTGAAGAAGACAAAGTAAAGTGCGCTACGCATACCTTCACAGGTACTGCGTTAACATGGTGAAATACCTATCTAGAACAAGTGCGACAAGATGCTGTGTACGCACTACCGTGGTCAGCATTCAAACATCTGATGACTGAGCAGTATCGTCCTAGAAGCGAGGTCAACAAGCTAAAAGTAGAGTTTAAGGGATTACGAACACAAGGATTCGATATTACGACATACGAACAACGATTCACAGAGTTCTGCTTATTGTGCCTGACAGCGTTCGAAGATGAAGGGGAGAAAATCGACGCATTTGTAAAAGGGTACCAGAAAGGATCCAAGAAGATATATGTTCACACGAGCCCGCTTCCATACAAAAGGCGAGTCGAATGGCTCATAAACTCATAAATCAGATTGAGGAAAGAGTTAAAGAGTAGACGGCCGAAGAGGCCAACACGAAACAAATCAAAAGAAAGTGGGAAGAAACCAGGGACAAGGGTCACAATTTTAACAATCAACACAACAATCACAACTTCAATCGCACCAATTATCGCAACAACAAACGCAACAACAATCGTTCCAACAACAACTACAACAACCATCCTAACAACAATAACTACCACAATAATCGTCCCAACATCAATAATAACCACAACAACAACAATTCCTATAACAATAATAATCAGAAAAAGCCATGCCAAAGGTGTGAAGAGTACCACCCAAATGAGTTCTGCACGACATTTTGCACCAAGTGTAAAAGAACTGGCCATGCTGCGAGAATGTGTGAGGTCTACGGCCCAATGAATAACAGAAATAAAAGAACAAATAATATCGGAAAAAGTAATGCCGCCTTTGTTTGTTATAGATGTGGAAAACTGGGCCACATTAGGAGTAATTTCCTGAACTCAAAGAAAAATAAAGGGCAAAGTCGTTGAAGAGTTTTCAATATTAATACGGCAGAAGCGCAGGAAGACCCGAAGCTTGTTACGGGTACGTTTCTCATTGACAATAAATCTGCTTATGTTTTATTTGATTCGGGTACGGATAGGAGCTATATGAGTAGAGATTTTTGTGCCAAATTAAGTTGTCCATTGACACCTTTGGATAATAAATTTTTACTCGAATTAGCAAACGGTAAACTAATTTCAGCAGATAATATATGTCGGAATCGAGAAATTAAACTGGTTAGTGAAACGTTTAAGATTGATTTGATACCAGTAGAGTTATGGAGTTTTGATGTGATAATCGGCATGGACTGGTTAAAAGAGATGAAAGCAGAGATCGTTTGTTACAAAAATCCGATTCGCATCATACGAGAAAAAGGAAAACCCTTAATGGTGTACGGAGAAAAGAGCAACGCGAAGCTAAATCTTATTAGTAATTTGAAGGCGCAAAAAATAATAAGAAAAGGTTGCTATGCTGTTCTAGCACATGTTGAGAAAGTACAAACCGAAGAAAATAACATCAATTATGTTCCCGTCGAAAAAGAGTTTCCCGATGTATTTCCAAAAGAATTACCGGGATTACCTCCACACCGATCCATTGAATTTCAAATAGACTTGGTACCAGGAGCTGCACCAATAGCCCGTGCTCCATATAGACTTGCACCCAGCGAAATGAAGGAACTCCAGAGCCAATTACAGGAACTTTTAGAGCAAAGTTTCATTTGACCAAGCACGTCACCATGGGGAGCCCCTGTTTTGTTTGTCAAGAAGAAAGATATACATTCTATAGTGACCCGAAATTTTCCATGTTTATGTATATATTAAATGAAATTGTTATTTACATGATTAAGTGTTTCCAACATATTAAGCAATCAAACTTATTAAGACTTGATTAATTGAAATAGGTTTCATATAGACAATTGACCACCCAAGTTGACCGGTGATTCACGAATGTTAAAACTTGTAAAAACTATATGATGACATATATATGGTTATATATATAGTTAACATGATATTATGATAAGTAAACATATCATTATGTATATTAATAATGAACTACATATGTAAAAACAAGACTACTAACTTAATGATTTTGAAACGAGACATATATGTAACGATTATCGTTGTAACGACATTTAATGCATATATATCATATTAAGAGATATTTGTATATCATAATATCATGATAATATAATAATTTAAAATCTCATTTGATATTATAAACATTGGGTCAACAACATTTAACAAGATCGTTAACCTAAAGGTTTCAAAACAACACTTACATGTAACGACACGACTAACGATGACTTAACGACTCAGTTAAAATGTATATATATGTAGTGTTTTAATATGTATTCATACACTTTTGAAAGACTTCAAGACACTTAACAAAATACTTCTACTTAACAAAAATTCTTACAATTACATCCTCGTTCAGTTTCATCAACAATTCTACTCGTATGCACCCGTATTCGTACTCGTACAATACACAGCTTTTAGATGTATGTACTATTAGTATATACACTCTAATGATCAGCTCTTAGCAGTACATGTGAGTCACCTAACACATGTGGGAACCATCATTTGGCAACTAGCACGAAATATCTCATAAAATTACAAAAATATGAGTAATGATTCATGACTTATTTACATGAAAACAAAATTACATATGCTTTATATCTAATCCATACACCAACGATCAAAAACACCTAAAAACACTTTCATTCTTCAATTTTATTCATATAATTGATCTCTCTCAAGTTCTATCTTCAAGTTCAAAGTGTTCTTCATAAATTCTACAAGTTCTAGTTTCATAAAATCAAGAATACTTCCAAGTTTGCTAGCTTACTTCCAATCTTGTAGAGTGATCATCCAACCTCAAGAAATCTTTCTTATTTACAGTAAGATATCTTTCTAATACAAGCTAATACTCATATTCAAACTTTGATTCAATTTCTATAACTATAACAATCTTATTTTGAGTGAAAATCTTACTTGAACTGTTTTCGTGTCATGATTCTGCTTCAAGAACTTTCAAGCCATCCAAAGATCCTTTGAAGCTAGATCCATTTTTCTCATTTCCAGTAGCTTTATCCAGAAAACTTGAGGTAGTAATGATGTTCATAACATCATTCGATTCATACATATAAAGCTATCTTATTCGAAGATTTAAACTTGTAATCACTAGAACATAGTTTAGTTAATTCTAAACTTGTTCGCAAACAAAAGTTAATCCTTCTAACTTGACTTTTAAAATCAACTGAACACATGTTCTATATCTATATGATATGCTAACTTAATGATTTAAAACGTGGAAACACGAAAAACACCGTAAAACCGGATTTACGCCGTGTTACCGTCGTAGTAACACCGCGGGCTGTTTTGGGTTAGTTAAGTAAAAACTATGATAAACTTTGATTTAAAAGTTGTTCTTCTATTAAAATGATTTTTCTTATGAACATGAAACTATATCCAAAAATCATGGTTAAACTCAAAGTGGAAGTATATTTTCTAAAATGGTCATCTAGACGTCGTTGTTTCGACTAAAATGACTACCTTTACAAAAACGACTTGTAACTTATATTTCCGACTATAATTCTATACTTTTTCTGTTTATATTCATAAAATAGAGTTAATTATGAAACCATAGCAATTTGATTCACTCAAAACGGATTTAAAATGAAGAAGTTATGGGTAAAACAAGATTGGATAATTTTTCTTGTTGTAGCAACGTGAAAATTGGTAACAAATCTATATTAATCATATCCTAGCTAACTTATATTGTATTATACATGTATTCTAATATATTATGTAATCTTGGGATACCATAGACACGTATGCAAATATTTTGACATATCATATCGACCCATGTGTATATATTATTTGGAACAACTATAGACACTCTATATGCAGTAATGTGGGAGTTAGCTATACAGGGTTGAGGTTGATTCCAAAAATATATATACTTTGAGTTGTGATCTAGCCTGAGACGTGTATACACTGGGTCATGGATTGATTCAAGATAATATATCTCAATTTTTTTCTGTACATCTAACGTTGGATAACTAGTTGTAGGTTACTAACGAGGACAGCTGACTTAATAAACTTAAAACATCAAAATTTATTAAAAGTGTTGTAAATATATTTTGAATATACTTTGATATATATGTACATATTTGTTATAGGTTCGTGAATCGACCAGTGGCCAAGTCTTACTTCCCAACGAAGTAAAAAAATCTGTGAAAGTGAGTTATAGTCCCACTTTTAAAAATCTAATATTTTTGGGATGAGAATACATGCATGTTTTATAAATGATTTACAAAATAGACACAAGTACGTGAAACTACATTCTATGGTTGAATTATCGAAATCAAATATGCCCCTTTTTATTAAGTCTGGTAATCTAAGAATTAGGGAACAGACACCCTAATTGACGCGAATCCTAAAGATAGATCTATTGGGCCTAACAAACCCCATCCAAAGTACCGGATGCTTTACTACTTCGAAATTTATATCATATCCGAAGGGTGTCCCGGAATGATGGGGATATTCTTATATATGCATCTTGTTAATGTCGGTTACCAGGTGTTCACCATATGAATGATTTTTATCTCTATGTATGAGATGTATATTGAAATATGAAATCTTGTGGTCTATTGTTACGATTTGATATATATAGGTTAAACATGTAACTCACCAACATTTTTGTTGACGTTTAAAGCATGTTTATTCTCAGGTGAATATTAAGAGCTTCCACTGTTGCATACTAAAATAAGGACAAGATTTGGATTCCATGTTTGTATGATATTATGTAAAAACTGCATTCAAGAAACATATGTCGATGTAATATATTTCTATTGTAAACCATTATGTAATGGTCGTGTGTAAACAGTATATTTTAGATTATCATTATTTGATAATCTACGTAATGCCTTTGAAACCTTTATTGATAAAATAAAGGTTATGGTTGTTTTAAAAATGAATGCAGTCTTTGAAAAATGTCTCATATAGAGGTCAAAACCTCGCAACGAAATCAATTAATATGGAACGTTTATAATCAATATGAACGGGACATTTCAGTTGGTATCAGAGCGTTGGTCTTAGAGAACCAGAATTTTGCATTAGTGTGTCTTATCGAGTTTGTTAGGATGCATTATTGAGTCTGGACTTCGACCGTGTTTACTTGAAAAATGATTGCTTAACAAATTTTGTTGGAAACTATATATTTTTAACATGTGAATATTATGTGATATATTAATCTCTTAACGTGTTTGATATTATGTGATAGATGTCTACCTCTAGAACAAGTCCCATCGACTCACCTAATAATAATGAAGATTTAAATGTAAATTGGAATGATTCGTGGACTGATTCACAAGTTCCCGAAGAGGAACCGGAAGAAGAGTCGGAACCGGAAGAAGAATTGGAACCGGAAGAAGAATCGGAACCGAAAGAAGAAATAGAACCAGTGGGAGAAATAATAAAATGGTTAAGTAGAAGAAAATTCTCAACCAACCGACCAAAGTTAATTATGGTTAATGGTGTTTCCGCCAAGGAAGCAAAGTGTTGGGAGGATTACCAATTCTCCGATGAATCGGATCCCGACAAGGATTACGATGATGTTATAGAAATTACTCCAACACAATTTAATAAGGCAAAAGAGAACAATAAGGGAAAGGGCATAAATATAGAGAAATTTGATTCCAAACCCGATGAACTTTATATGTATCGTCAACACCCGTATTTCTTAAGTTGTGACAATAACCCGGGAACCTCTAAACCACCAGGTTTTTCTAAACCAATGTGGAAAACGGAGGCTCGTATTAGGGGAACATCATATATCCTTAGAAACTTAACAAAACGAACCAAAACCGAAGAAGAAGAAATGAGCGAGTCGGAATAAGATAGTTGTATTCGTGTGGTGTAATATATGTAATATAGTATGCTTATGCTTTATGATATATGTAAAAAATTTCTTGTATTAATAAGTATTTTTTTATGAATCTAACTCTTGTCTATTTTACAGTATAAAAACACAAAATGGATAGATAACCCAATATTTTAAGAGACCTACCCGAAGACATGATTGATGAAATCTTGTCTAGAGTCGGTCAAAATTCCTCAGCACAACTATTTAAGGCGAGATCTGTTTGTAAGACATTCGAAGAACGTTCCAAGAATGCCTTGGTTTATAAAAGGCTTTCGTTCGAAAGATGGGGGATATCACATTGGGAAATCCATAAGTTACGATGTGTTTACTTTGACGCATATATTGCGGGGAACCCAAATGCTATTTTACGCAACGGGTTAAGAAATTATTTTGACTCAATATATCTGAATATAGGACTTCGTGATTTAGAAAAAGTGGCTAACATGCAACATAAAGAAGCATGTTATGCTTACGGGTTAGTAATGTTCGCTTCTCACCAAAGTGAGAACAAGAACATCGGGCTATAACTATTAAACAAAACGTTCCCACAAGTGACGGAGTCGGTAATTAGGGTAAGAAATGAGGTTTTTAGATTGTTACGGGACTGTTGGACATTACGTAACCCTCGTCCCTTTGACGACATTACAACACACTGTCTTATCAACGGCCATAACGGTTATGTTCCACAAGACCAAGGATGGGAAGTAGTCCTAGTAAAACCAGAATGCATGACTTGTTTCTGGACGTATGAATTACGTGTCTTTATTGCCTTTGCTGAACGACTTGTGTACTAGCTAGAATTATCTTCACAACTATCTTGTATCAAAGTTATTGTGTGCTATATTTCATGCTCTATGTAAAATAAGCGGTATTGTAAGTTTGTAAAATATTGTGTAAAAGTTTGAACGCGAAATATTATTATAATTAGTTTTTCATATAGAATTGTAGTAGTTGAATTGTATATTAGCTACTAAGTATGAACTTAACGGGTAGTTACTACCCGAATTTAAACTTATAAAACGCTAATATGAAG
This sequence comes from Rutidosis leptorrhynchoides, assembly GCF_046630445.1. Taxonomy (NCBI): domain Eukaryota; kingdom Viridiplantae; phylum Streptophyta; class Magnoliopsida; order Asterales; family Asteraceae; genus Rutidosis; species Rutidosis leptorrhynchoides. Next base: position 234,636,325 of record NC_092338.1, on the reverse strand, counting down.
AAAAAGCTTTTATAAATGAGTTCATATTATGCTACGAGATACTGTTGACTACTCTTAATATTCTGTATAATTAGCTTGTTTCATTTGACTATTTGAAGGAAATGGCACCGACTACTCGACAAACCATGAATATGAGCGAAGAGGAATTTCGTACCTTTCTTGCTGCAAACATAGCCGCAGTACAGGCTGCGCTACATACCAACAATAACTCCGAATCTAGCAATGCAGCTAACGGCGCAAGAAATTGTGTAGGATGCACCTACAAAGAATTCACTGCCTGCAAACCTTTGGAATTTGATGGAACCGAAGGACCGATCAGATTGAAATGGTGGACCGAGAAGGTCGAATCGGTGTTTGCCATAAGTAAGTGTACTGAAGAGGACAAAGTGAAGTACGCTACGCATACCTTCACAGGTTCTGCATTAACATGGTGGAATACCTATCTAGAGCAAGTGGGACAAGATGACGCTTACGCACTACCGTGGTCAGCATTCAAGAACTTGATGAACGAGAAGTACCGTCCCAGAACCGAGGTCAATAAGCTCAAGACAGAACTTAGAGGGTTACGAACCCAAGGATTTGATATTACCACGTACGAAAGACGATTCACAGAATTATGCCTATTGTGTCCGGGAGCGTTCGAAGATGAGGAAGAGAAGATAGACGCGTTTGTGAAAGGATTACCGGAAAGAATCCAAGAAGATATAAGTTCACACGAGCCCGCCTCCATACAACAGGCATGTAGAATGGCTCACAAACTAGTGAACCAGATTGAAGAAAGAATTAAAGAACAGACTACTGAAGAGGCCAATGTGAAGCAAGTCAAAAGAAAGTGGGAGGAAAACGGTGATAAGAATCACCAATATAACAACAGCAGCAATTTCAACAATAATCGCAACAACTATCCCAACAATCGCAACATCAATCGCAATACAACAAACGGCCCAACAACAACAACAACAACAACAACAACAACAACAACAACAACAACTACAATAACAACAACTACAACAATCATTTCAACAACAATAATAACCGCAACAACAACAACAATCAGAAGCAGCTATGCCAAAGGTGTGAAAAGTATCACTCGGGGTTCTGCACCAAATTTTGCAACAAGTGTAAAAGAAATGGTCATAGCGCAGTGAAGTGTGAGGTCTACGGACCAGGGGTTAACAGAACTAAAGGAACAAATGGTGTCGGAACGAGTAATGGCGGAGCAAGTAGTGTCGGAGCAAGTTACGCCAATGTAGTTTGTTATAAATGTGGAAAAACAGGCCACATTATTAGAAATTGCCTGAACCAGGAGAACACGAATGGACAAGGTCGCGGAAGAGTTTTCAATATTAATGCGGCAGAGGCACAGGAAGACCCGGAGCTTGTTATGAGTACGTTTCTTATTGACAATAAATCTTCTTACATTTTATTTGATTTGGGTGCGGATAGAAGCTATATGAGTAGAGATTTTTGTGCTAAATTAAGTTGTCCATTGACGCCTTTGGATAGTAAATTTTTACTAGAATTAGCAAATGGTAAATTAATTTCAGCAGATAATATATGTCGAAATCGAGAAATTAAACTGGTTAGCGAAACATTTAAGATTGACTTGATACCAGTAGAGTTAGGGAGTTTTGATGTGATAATCGGTATGGACTGGTTGAAAGAAGTAAAAGCAGAGATCGTTTGTTACAAAAATGCAATTCGCATTATACGAGAAGAAGGAAAACCCGTAATGGTGTAAGGAGAAAAGGGCAACACGAAGCTACATCTTATTAGTAATTTGAAGGCACAAAAGCTAATAAGAAAAGGTTGATATGCTGTTCTAGCATACGTCGAGAAAGTACAAACTTAAGAAAAGAGCATCAATGATGTTCCCGTCGCAAAAGAATTTCCCGATGGATTTCCGAAAGAATTACCGGGATTACCCCCACATCGATCCATTGAATTTCAAATAGATCTTGTACCAGGAGCTGCAGCAATAGCTCATGCTCCTTACAGACTCGCACCCAGCGAGATGAAAGAACTGCAAAGCCAATTACAAGAACTTTTAGAGTGTGGTTTCATTCGACCAAGCACATCACCGTGGGGAGCTCCTATTTTGTTTGTCAAGAAGAAAGATGGTACATTCAGGTTGTGTATCGACTACCGAGAGTTGAACAAACTTACCATCAAGAACCGCTACCCACTACCGAGAATCGACGACTTATTTGATCAACTACAAGGCTCGTCTGTTTATTCAAAGATTTACTTACACGGGTATCATCAAATGAGGGTGAAAGAAGATGATATTCCAAAGACTGCTTTCAGAATACGTTACGGTCATTACGAGTTTATGGTCATGCCGTTTGGATTAACTAATGCACCAGCTGTGTTCATGGACCTTATGAACCGAGTGTGTGGATCATACCTTGACAAGTTTGTCATTGTTTTCATTGATGACATACTTATTTACTCAAAGAATGACCAAGAACACGATGAACATTTGAGAAAGGTGTTAGAAGTAGTGAGGAAGGAAGAATTGTACGCTAAGTTTTCAAAGTGTGCATTTTGGTTGGAAGAAGTTCAATTCCTCGGTCACATAGTGAACAAAGAAGGTATTAAGGTAGATCCGGCAAAGATAGAACCTGTTGACAAGTGGGAAACCCCGAAAACTCCGAAACACATACGCCAGTTTTTAGGACTAGCTGGTTACTACAGAAGGTTCATCCAAGACTTTTCCAGAATAGCAAAACCCTTGACTGCATTAACGCATAAAGGGAAGAAATTTGAATGGAAGGATGAACAAGAGAAAGCGTTTCAGTTATTGAAGAAAAAGCTAACTACGGCACCTATATTGTCATTGCCTGAAGGGAATGATGATTTTGTGATTTATTGTAACGCATCAAAGCAAGGTCTCGGTTGTGTATTAATGCAGCGAACGAAGGTGATTGCTTATTCGTCTAGACAATTGAAGATTCACGAACAAAATTATACGACGCATTATTTGGAATTAAGCGCGGTTGTTTTTGCATTAAAGACTTGGAGGCACTACTTATATGGGGTCAAAAGTATTATATATACCGACCACAAAAGTCTTCAACACATATTTAATCAGAAACAAATGAATATGAGGTAGCGTAGGTGGATTGAATTATTGAATGATTACGACTTTGAGATTCGTTACCACCTAGGGAAGGCAAATGTGGTAGCCGACGCCTTGAGCAGGAAGGACAGAGAACCCATTCGAGTAAAATCTATAAATATAATGATTCACAATAACCTTACTACTCAAATAAAGGAGGCGCAACAAGGAGTTTTAAAAGAGGGAAATTTAAAGGATGAAATACCCAAAGGATCGAAGAAGCATCTTAATATTTGGGAAGATGAAACCCGGTATAGGGCTGAAAGGATTTGGGTACCAAAATTTGGAGATATGAGAGAAATGGTACTTAGAGAAGCTCATAAAACCAGATACTCAATACATCCTGGAACGGGGAAGATGTACAAGGATCTCAAAAAATATTTTTGGTGGCCGGGTATGAAAGCCGATGTTGGTAAATACGTAAGAGAATGTTTGACGTGTTCTAAGGTCAAAGCTGAGCATCAGAAACCATCAGGTCTACTTCAACAACCCGAAATCCCAGAATGGAAATGAGAAAACATTACCATTGATTTCATCACTAAATTGCCAAGGACTGCAAGTGGTTTTGATACTATTTGGGTAATAGTTGATCGTCTCACCAAATCAGCACACTTCCTGCCAATAAGAGAAGATGACAAGATGGAGAAGTTAGCATGACTGTATTTGAAGGAAGTCGTCTCCAGACAAGGAATACCAATCTCTATTATCTCTGATAGGGATGGCAGATTTATTTCAAGATTCTGGCAGACATTACAGCAAGCATTAGGAACTCGTCTAGACATGAGTACTGCCTATCATCCACAAACTGATGGGCAGAGTGAAAGAATGATACAAACGCTTGAAGACATGCTACGAGCATGTGTTATTGATTTCGGAAACAGTTGGGATCGACATCTACCGTTAGCAGAATTTTTCTACAACAACAGCTACCATTCAAGCATTGAGATGGTGCCGTTTGAAGCACTTTATGGTAGAAAGTGCAGGTCTCCGATTTGTTGGAGTGAAGTGGGGGATAGACAGATTACGGGTCCGGAGATAATATAAGAAACTACCGAGAAGATCATCCAAATTCAACAACGGTAGAAAACCGCCCAAAGTCGACAAAAGAGCTACGCCGACATTAAAAGAAAAGATATAGAATTTGAAATTGGAGAGATGGTCATGCTTAAGTTTGCACCTTGGAAAGGTGTTTTTTTCGATTTGGTAAACGAGGGAAATTAAATCGAAGGTATATTGGACCATTCAAGATTATTGATCGTGTCGGACCAGTGGCTTATCGAATTGAGTTACCTCAAAAACTCGCTGCTGTACATAACACTTTCCACGTCTCGAATTTGAAGAAATGTTTTGCTAAAGAAGATTTCACTATTTCGTTAGATTAAATCCAAATCAACGAAAAACTTCAATTCATCGAAGAACCCGTCGAAATAATGGATCGTGAGGTTAAAAGACTTAAGCAAAACAAGATACCAATTGTTAAGGTTCGATGGAATGCTCGTAGAGGACCTGAGTTCACCTGGGAACGAGAAGATCAGATGAAGAAGAAATACCCGCATTTATTTCCAGAAGATACGTCAACACCTCCAACTGCTTAAAATTTCGGGACGAAATTTATTTAACTTGTAGGTACTGTAGTGACCCGAACTTTTCCATGTTTATGTATATATTAACTGAAATTTTTATTTACATGATTAAGTGTTTCCAACATATTAAGCAATCAAACTTGTTAAGACTTGATTAATTGAATTAGGTTTCATATAGACAATTGACCACCCAAGTTGACCGGTGATTCACGAACGTTAAAACTTGTAAAAACTATATGATGACATATATATGGTTATATGTATAGTTAACATGATATTATGATAAGTAAACATATCATTAAGTATATTAATAATGAACTACATATGTAAAAACAAGACTACTACCTTAATGATTTTGAAACGAGACATATATGTAACGATTATCGTTGTAACGACATTTAATGCATATATATCATATTAAGAGATATTCGTATATCATAATATCATGATAATATAATAATTTAAAATCTCATTTGATATTATAAACAATGGGTTAACAACATTTAACAAGATCGTTAACCTAAAGGTTTCAAAACAACACTTACATGTAACGACTAACGATGACTTAACGACTCAGTTAAAATGTATATACATGTAGTGTTTTAATATGTATTCATAAACTTTTGAAAGACTTCAAGACACTTATCAAAATACTTCTACTTAACAAAAATTCTTAAAATTACATCCTCGTTCAGTTTCATCAACAATTCTACTCGTATGCACCCGTATTCCTACTCGTACATTACACAGCTTTTAGATGTATGTACTATTGGTATATACACTCCAATGATCAGCTCTTAGCAGCCCATGTGAGTCACCTAACACATGTCGGAACCATCATTTGGCAACTAGTATGAAATATCTCATAAAATTACAAAAATATGAGTAATGATTCATGACTTATTTACATGAAAACAAAATTACATATCCTTTATATCTAATCCATACAACTGTAGTGACCCGAACTTTTCCATGTTTATATATATTAATTGAGATTGATATTTACATGATTAAATGTTTCCAACATGTTAAGCAATCAAACTTGTTAAGACTTGATTAATTGAAATATGTTTCATATAGACAATTGACCACCCAAGTTGACCGGTGATTCACGAACGTTAAAACTTGTAAAAACTATATGATGACATATAATGGATATATATATAGTTAACATGATACTATGATAAGTAAACATATCATTAAGTATATTAACAATGAACTACATATGTAAAAACAAGACTATTAACTTAATGATTTTTAAACGAGACATATATGTAACGATTATCGTTGTAAAGACATTTAATGTATATATATCATATTAAGAGATATTCATACATGATAATATCATGATAATATAATAATTTAAAATCTCATTTGATATTATAAACATTGGGTTAACAACATTTAACAAGATCGTTAACCTAAAGGTTTCAAAACAACACTTACATGTAACGACTAACGATGACTTAACGACTCAGTTAAAATGTATATACATGTAGTGTTTTAATATGTATTTATACACTTTTGAAAGACTTCAATACACTTATCAAAATACTTCTACTTAACAAAAATGCTTACAATTACATTCTCGTTCAGTTTCATCAACAATTCTACTCGTATGCACCCGTATTCGTACTCGTACAATACACAGCTTTTAGATGTATGTACTATTGGTATATACACTCCAATGATCAGCTCTTAGCAGCCCATGTGAGTCACCTAACACATGTGGGAACCATCATTTGGCAACTAGCATGAAATATCTCATAAGATTACAAAAATATGAGTAATCATTCATGACTTATTTACATGAAAACAAAATTACATATCCTTTATATCTAATCCATACACCAACGACCAAAAACACCTACAAACACTTTCATTCTTCAATTTTCTTCATCTAATTGAACTCTCTCAAGTTCTATCTTCAAGTTCTAAGTGTTCTTCATAAATTCCAAAAGTTCTAGTTTCATAAAATCAAGAATACTTTCAAGTTTACTAGCTCACTTCCAATCTTGTAAGGTGATCATCCAACCTCAAGAAATCTTTGTTTCTTACAGTAGGTTATCATTCTAATATAAGGTAATAATCATATTCAAACTTTGGTTCAATTTCTATAACTATAACAATCTTATTTCAAGTGATGATCTTACTTGAACTTGTTTTCGTGTCATGATTCTGCTTCAAGAACTTCGAGCCATCCAAGGATCCATTGAAGCTAGATCCATTTTTCTCTTTTCCAGTAGGTTTATCCAAGGAACTTAAGGTAGTAATGATGTTCATAACATCATTCGATTCATACATATAAAGCTATCTTATTCGAAGGTTTAAACTTGTAATCACTAGAACATAGTTTAGTTAATTCTAAACTTGTTCGCAAACAAAAGTTAATCCTTCTAACTTGACTTTTAAAATCAACTAAACACATGTTCTATATCTATATGATATGCTAACTTAATGATTTAAAACCTGGAAACACGAAAAACACCGTAAAACCGGATTTACGCCGTCGTAGTAACACCGCGGGCTGTTTTGGGTTAGTTAATTAAAAACTATGATAAACTTTGATTTAAAAGTTGTTATTCTGAGAAAATAATTTTTATTATGAACATGAAACTATATCCAAAAATTATGGTTAAACTCAAAGTGGAAGTATGTTTTCTAAAATGGTCATCTAGACGTCGTTCTTTCGACTGAAATGACTACCTTTACAAAAACGACTTGTAACTTATTTTTCCGACTATAAACCTATACTTTTTCTGTTTAGATTCATAAAATAGAGTTCAATATGAAACCATAGCAATTTGATTCACTCAAAACGGATTTAAAATGAAGAAGTTATGGGTAAAACAAGATTGGATAATTTTACTCATTTTAGCTACGTGAAAATTGGTAACAAATCTATTCCAACCATAACTTAATCAACTTGTATTGTATATTATGTAATCTTGAGATACCATAGACACGTATACAATGTTTCGACCTATCATTTCGACACATCTATATATATTTCGGAACAACCATAGACACTCTATATGTGAATGTTGGAGTTAGCTATACAGGGTTGAGGTTGATTCCAAAATATATATAGTTTGAGTTGTGATCAATACTGAGATACGTATACACTGGGTCGTGGATTGATTCAAGATAATATTTATCGATTTATTTCTGTACATCTAACTGTGGACAACTAGTTGTAGGTTACTAACGAGGACAGCTGACTTAATAAACTTAAAACATCAAAATATATTAAAAGTGTTGTAAATATATTTTGAACATACTTTGATATATATGTATATATTGTTATAGGTTCGTGAATCAACCAGTGGCCAAGTCTTACTTCCCGACGAAGTAAAAATCTGTGAAAGTGAGTTATAGTCCCACTTTTAAAATCTAATATTTTTGGGATGAGAATACATGCAGGTTTTATAAATGATTTACAAAATAGACACAAGTACGTGAAACTACATTCTATGGTTGAATTATCGAAATCGAATATGCCCCTTTTTATTAAGTCTGGTAATCTAAGAATTAGGGAACAGACACCCTAATTGACGCGAATCCTAAAGATAGATCTATTGGGCCTAACAAACCCCATCCAAAGTACCGGATGCTTTAGTACTTCGAAATTTATATCATATCCGAAGGGTGTCCCGGAATGATGGGGATATTCTTATATATGCATCTTGTTATTGTCGGTTACCAGGTGTTCACCATATGAATGATTTTTATCTCTATGTATGGGAGGTGTATTGAAATATGAAATCTTGTGGTCTATTGTTACGATTTGATATATATAGGTTAAACCTATAACTCACCAACATTTTTGTTGACGTTTTAAGCATGTTTATTCTCAGGTGATTATTAAGAGCTTCCGCTGTCGCATACTTAAATAAGGACAAGATTTGGAGTCCATGCTTGTATGATATTGTGTAAAAACTGCATTCAAGAAACTTATTTTGTTGTAACATATTTGTATTGTAAACCATTATGTAATGGTCGTGTGTAAATAGGATATTTTAGATTATCATTATTTGATAATCTACGTAAAGCTTTTTAAACCTTTATTAATGAAATAAAGGTTATGGTTTGTTTAAAAATGAATGCAGTCTTTGAAAAACGTCTCATATAGAGGTCAAAACCTCGCAACGAAATCAATTAATATGGAACGTTTTTAATCAATAAGAACGGGACATTTCAGTTGGTATCAGAGCGTTGGTCTTAGAGAACCAGAATTTTGCATTAGTGTGTCTTATCGAGTTTGTTAGGATGCATTAGTGAGTCTGGACTTCGACCGTGTTTACTTGAAAAAAATGATTGCTTAACAAATTTTGTTGGAAACTATATATTTTTAACATGTGAATATTATGTGATATATTAATCTCTTAACGCGTTTGATATTATGTGATAGATGTCTACCTCTAGAACAAGTCCCATTGACTCACCTAATAATAATGAAGAGTCAAATGTAAATTGGAATGATTCGTGGACTGATTCACAAGTTCCCGAAGAGGAACCGGAAGAAGAGTCGGAACCGGAAGAAGAATCAGAACCGGAAGAGGAGGAACCGGATGAAGAAATAGAACCGGTGGGGGAAATAATAAAACGGTTAAGTAAAAGAAAATCCTCAACCAACCGACCAAGGTTAATTATGGTCAATGGTGTTTCCGCCAAGGAAGCAAAATATTGGGAGGATTACCAATTCTCCGAAGAATCGGATTTCGACGAGAATTCCGATGATGTTATAGAAATTACCCCAACTGAATTTAAAAAGGCAAAAGAAAATAATAAGGGAAAGGGCATAAAAATAGAGAAATCTAATTCCAACCCCGATGAACTTTATATGTATCGTCAACCCCCGAAGTCCTTAAGTTGTAACAATGACCCGGGAACCTCTAAACCACCAGGTTTTTCTAAACCAATGTGGACAACGACGGCTCGTATTAGGGGAACATCATATATCCCTAGAAACTTGGCAAAACGAACCAAAACCGAAGAAGAAGAAACGAGCGAGTCGGAATAAGATAGTTGTATTCGTGTGGTGTAATATATGGAATATAGTGTTCTTATGCTTTATGATATATGTAAAAATTGCTTGTATTAATAAGTATTTTTTTTATGAATCTAACTCTTGTCTATTTTACAGTTTAAAAACACAAAATGGATAGACAACCCAATATTTTAAGAGACCTACCCGGAGACATGATTGATGAAATCTTGTCTAGAGTCGGCCAGAATTCTTCGGCACAACTATTTAAGGCGAGATCAGTTTGTAAGACATTCGAAGAACGTTCCAAGAATGTCTTGGTTTATAAGAGACTTTCGTTTGAAAGATGGGGGATATCACATTGGGAAACCCATAAGTTACGATGTGTTTACTTTGACGCATATATTGCGGGGAACCCAAATGCTATTTTACGCAACGGGTTAAGAAATTATTTTGACTCAATATATCCGAATATTGGACTTCGTGATTTAGAAAAAGCGGCTAACATGCAACATAAAGAAGCATGTTATGCTTACGGATTAGTAATGTTCGCTTCTCACCAAAGTGAGAACAAGAACATCGGGCTACATTTATTAAACAAAACGTTCCCACAAGTGACGGAGTCGGTAATTGGGGTAAGAAATGAGGTTTTTAGATTGTTACGGGACTGTTGGACATTACGTAACCCTCATCCCTTTGATGACGTTACAACACGCTGTCTTATCAACGGCCATAACGGTTATGTTGCACAAGACCAAGGATGGGAAGTAGTCCTAGTAAAACCAGAATGCATGACTTGTTTCTGGACGTATGAATTACGTGTCTTTATTGCCTTTGCTGAACGACTTGTGTACTAGCTAGAATTATCTTCACAACTATCTTGTATCAAAGTTATTGTGTGCTATATTTCATGCTTTATGTAAAATAAGCGGTATTGTAAGTTTGTAAAATATTGTATAAAAGTTTGAACGCGAAATATTATTATAATCAGTTTTTCATATAGAATTGTAGTAGTTGAATTGTATATTAGCTACTAAGTATGAACTTAACGGGTAGGTACTACCCGAATTTAAACTTATAAAACGCTAATATGAAGAAAAAGCTTTTATAAATGAGTTCATATTATGCTACGAAATACTATTAACTACTCTTAATATTCTGTATGATTAACTTGTTCCATTTGACAATTTTGAAGGAAATGGCACCGACTACTCGACACACTGTGAATATGAATGAAGAGGAATTCCGTACTTTTCTAGCTTCAAACATAGCCGCAGTACAGGCTGCGCTACATACCAACAATAACCTTGGATCTAGCAGTACAGGAAATCGTGTAGGATGCACCTACAAAGAATTCACTGCCTGCAAACCTTTGGAATTTGATGGAACCGAAGGACCGATCGGATTGAAACGGTGGACCGAGAAGGTTGAATCGGTGTTTGCCATAAGTAAGTGTACTGAAGAGGACAAAGTGAAGTACGCTACGCATACCTTCACAGGTTCTGCGTTAACATGGTGGAATACCTATCTAGAGCAAGTGGGACAAGATGATGCGTACGCACTACCGTGGTCAGCATTCAAGCACTTGATGAACGAGAAGTACCGTCCCAGAACCGAGGTCAATAAGCTCAAGACAGAACTTAGAGGGTTACGAACCCAAGGATTTGATATTACCACGTACGAAAGACGATTCACAGAATTGTGCCTATTGTGTCCGGGAGCATTCGAAGATGAGGAAGAGAAGATCGACGCGTTTGTGAAAGGATTACCGGAAAGAATCCAAGAAGATATAAGTTCACACGAGCCCGCCTCCATACAACAGGCATGTAGAATGGCTCACAAACTAGTGAACCAGATTGAAGAAAGAATTAAAGAACAGACTGCTGAAGAGGCCAATGTGAAGCAAGTCAAAAGAAAGTGGGAGGAAAACGGTGATAAGAATCACCAATACAACAACAACAGCAATTACAACAATAATCGCAACAATTATCCCAATAATCGCAACATCAATCGCAACTACAACAAACGGCCCAACAACAACAACAACAACAACAACAACAACAACAGCAACTACAACAATCATCCCAACAACAATAATAACCGCAACAACAACAACAATCAGAAGCAACTATGCCAAAGGTGTGAAAAGAATCACTCGGGGTTCTGCACCAAATTTTGCAACAAGTGTAAAAGAAATGGTCATAGCGCGGCGAAGTGTGAGGTCTACGGACCAGGGGTTAACAGAACGAAAGGAACAAATGGTGTCGGAACGAGTAATGGCGGAGCAAGTAGTGTCGGAGCAAGTTATGCCAATGTAGTTTGTTATAAATGTGGAAAACCGGGCCACATTATTAGAAATTGCCCGAACCAGGAGAACACGAATGGACAAGGCCGCGGAAGAGTTTTCAATATTAATGTGGCAGAGGCACAGGAAGACCCGGAGCTTGTTACGGGTACGTTTCTTATTGACAATAAATCTGCTTACGTTTTATTTGATTCGGGTGCGGATAGAAGCTATATGAGTAGAGATTTTTGTGCTAAATTAAGTTGTCCATTGACGCCTTTGGATAGTAAATTTTTACTCGAATTAGCAAATGGTAAATTAATTTCAGCAGATAATATATGTCGGAATCGAGAAATTAAACTGGTTAGCGAAACATTTAAGATTGATTTGATACCAGTAGAGTTAGGGAGTTTTGATGTGATAATCGGTATGGACTGGTTGAAAGAAGTGAAAGCGGAGATCGTTTGTTACAAAAATGCAATTCGCATTATACGAGAAAAAGGAAAACCCTTAATGGTGTACGGAGAAAAAGGGCAACACGAAGCTACATCTTATTAGTAATTTGAAGGCACAAAAACTAATAAGAAAAGGTTGCTATGCTGTTCTAGCACACGTCGAGAAAGTACAAACTGAAGAAAAGAGCATCAATGATGTTCCCATTGCAAAAGAATTTCCCGATGTATTTCCGAAAGAATTACCGGGATTACCCCCACATCGATCTGTTGAATTTCAAATAGATCTTGTACCAGGAGCTGCACCAATAGCTCGTGCTCCTTACAGACTCGCACCCAGCGAGATGAAAGAACTGCAAAGCCAATTACAAGAACTTTTAGAGCGTGGTTTCATTCGACCAAGCACATCACCGTGGGGAGCTCCTGTTTTGTTTGTCAAGAAGAAAGATGGTACATTCAGGTTGTGTATCGACTACCGAGAGTTGAACAAACTTACCATCAAGAACCGCTACCCACTACCGAGAATCGACGACTTATTTGATCAACTACAAGGATCGTCTGTTTATTCAAAGATTGACTTACGTTCCGGGTATCATCAAATGCGGGTGAAAGAAGATGATATTCCAAAGACTGCTTTCAGAACACGTTACGGTCATTACGAGTTTATGGTCATGCCGTTTGGTTTAACTAATGCACCAGCTGTGTTCATGGACCTTATGAACCGAGTGTGTGGACCATACCTTGACAAGTTTGTCATTGTTTTCATTGATGACATACTTATTTACTCAAAGAATGACCAAGAACACGGTGAACATTTGAGAAAGGTGTTAGAAGTATTGAGGAAGGAAGAATTGTACGCTAAGTTTTCAAAGTGTGCATTTTGGTTGGAAGAAGTTCAATTCCTCGGTCACATAGTGAACAAAGAAGGTATTAAGGTGGATCCGGCAAAGATAGAAACTGTTGAAAAGTGGGAAACCCCGAAAACTCCGAAACACATACGCCAGTTTTTAGGACTAGCTGGTTACTACAGAAGGTTCATCCAAGACTTTTCCAGAATAGCAAAACCCTTGACTGCATTAACGCATAAAGGGAAGAAATTTAAATGGAATGATGAACAAGAGAAAGCGTTTCAGTTATTGAAGAAAAAGCTAACTACGGCACCTATATTGTCATTGCCTGAAGGGAATGATGATTTTGTGATTTATTGTGACGCATCAAAGCAAGGTCTCGGTTGTGTATTAATGCAACGAACGAAGGTGATTACTTATGCGTCTAGACAATTGAAGATTCACGAACAAAATTATACGACGCATGATTTGGAATTAGGAGCGGTTGTTTTTGCATTAAAGACTTGGAGGCACTACTTATATGGGGTCAAAAGTATTATATATACCGACCACAAAAGTCTTCAACACATATTTAATCAGAAATAACTGAATATGAGGCAGCGTAGGTGGATTGAATTATTGAATGATTATGACTTTGAGATTCGTTACCACCCGGGGAAGGCAAATGTGGTAGCCGATGCCTTGAGTAGGAAGGACAGAGAACCCATTCGAGTAAAATCTATGAATATAATGATTCATAATAACCTTACTACTCAAATAAAGGAGGCGCAACAAGGAGTTTTAAAAGAGGGAAATTTAAAGGATGAAATACCCAAGGGATCGGAGAAGCATCTTAATATTCGGGAAGACGGAACCCGGTATAGGGCTGAAAGGATTTGGGTACCAAAATTTGGAGATATGAGAGAAATGGTACTTAGAGAAGCTCATAAAACCAGATACTCAATACATCCTGGAACGGGGAAGATGTACAAGGATCTCAAGAAACATTTTTGGTGGCCGGGTATGAAAGCCGATGTTGCTAAATACGTAGGAGAATGTTTGACGTGTTCTAAGGTCAAAGCTGAGCATCAGAAACCATCAGGTCTACTTCAACAACCCGAAATCCCGGAATGGAAATGGGAAAACATTACCATGGATTTCATCACTAAATTGCCAAGGACTGCAAGTGGTTTTGATACTATTTGGGTAATAGTTGATCGTCTCACCAAATCAGCACACTTCCTACCAATAAGAGAAGATGACAAGATGGAGAAGTTAGCACGACTGTATTTGAAGGAAGTCGTCTCCAGACATGGAATACCAATCTCTATTATCTCTGATAGGGATGGCAGATTTATTTCAAGATTCTGGCAGACATTACAGCAAGCATTAGGAACTCGTCTAGACATGAGTACTGCCTATCATCCACAAACTGATGGGCAGAGCGAAAGGACGATACAAACGCTTGAAGACATGCTACGAGCATGTGTTATTGATTTCGGAAACAGTTGGGATCGACATCTACCATTAGCAGAATTTTCCTACAACAACAGCTACCATTCAAGCATTGAGATGGCGCCGTTTAAAGCACTTTATGGTAGAAAGTGCAGGTCTCCGATTTGTTGGAGTGAGGTGGGGGATAGACAGATTACGGGTCCGGAGATTATACAAGAAACTACCGAGAAGATCATCCAAATTCAACAACGGTTGAAAACCGCCCAAAGTCGACAAAAGAGCTACGCTGACATTAAAAGAAAAGATATAGAATTTGAAATTGGAGAGATGGTCATGCTTAAAGTTTCACCTTGGAAAGGCGTTGTTCGATTTGGTAAACGAGGGAAATTAAATCCAAGGTATATTGGACCATTCAAGATTATTGATCGTGTCGGACCAGTAGCTTACCGACTTGAGTTACCTCAACAACTCGCGGCTGTACATAACACTTTCCACGTCTCGAATTTGAAGAAATGTTTTGCTAAAGAAGATCTCACTATTCCGTTAGATGAAATCCAAATCAACGAAAAACTCCAATTCATCGAAGAACCCGTCGAAATAATGGATCGTGAGGTTAAAAGACTTAAGCAAAACAAGATACCAATTGTTAAGGTTCGATGGAATGCTCGTAGAGGACCCGAGTTCACCTGGGAGCGTGAAGATCAGATGAAGAAGAAATACCCGCATCTATTTCCAGAAGATTCGTCAACAACTTCAACAGCTTAAAATTTCGGGACGAAATTTATTTAACGGGTAGGTACTGTAGTGACCCGAACTTTTCCATGTTTATATATATTAATTGAGATTGATATTTACATGATTAAATGTTTCCAACATGTTAAGCAATCAAACTTGTTAAGACTTGATTAATTGAAATATGTTTCATATAGACAATTGACCACCCAAGTTGACCGGTGATTCACGAACGTTAAAACTTGTAAAAACTATATGATGACATATAATGGATATATATATAGTTAACATGATACTATGATAAGTAAACATATCATTAAGTATATTAACAATGAACTACATATGTAAAAACAAGACTATTAACTTAATGATTTTTAAACGAGACATATATGTAACGATTATCGTTGTAAAGACATTTAATGTATATATATCATATTAAGAGATATTCATACATGATAATATCATGATAATATAATAATTTAAAATCTCATTTGATATTATAAACATTGGGTTAACAACATTTAACAAGATCGTTAACCTAAAGGTTTCAAAACAACACTTACATGTAACGACTAACGATGACTTAACGACTCAGTTAAAATGTATATACATGTAGTGTTTTAATATGTATTTATACACTTTTGAAAGACTTCAATACACTTATCAAAATACTTCTACTTAACAAAAATGCTTACAATTACATTCTCGTTCAGTTTCATCAACAATTCTACTCGTATGCACCCGTATTCGTACTCGTACAATACACAGCTTTTAGATGTATGTACTATTGGTATATACACTCCAATGATCAGCTCTTAGCAGCCCATGTGAGTCACCTAACACATGTGGGAACCATCATTTGGCAACTAGCATGAAATATCTCATAAGATTACAAAAATATGAGTAATCATTCATGACTTATTTACATGAAAACAAAATTACATATCCTTTATATCTAATCCATACACCAACGACCAAAAACACCTACAAACACTTTCATTCTTCAATTTTCTTCATCTAATTGAACTCTCTCAAGTTCTATCTTCAAGTTCTAAGTGTTCTTCATAAATTCCAAAAGTTCTAGTTTCATAAAATCAAGAATACTTTCAAGTTTACTAGCTCACTTCCAATCTTGTAAGGTGATCATCCAACCTCAAGAAATCTTTGTTTCTTACAGTAGGTTATCATTCTAATATAAGGTAATAATCATATTCAAACTTTGGTTCAATTTCTATAACTATAACAATCTTATTTCAAGTGATGATCTTACTTGAACTTGTTTTCGTGTCATGATTCTGCTTCAAGAACTTCGAGCCATCCAAGGATCCATTGAAGCTAGATCCATTTTTCTCTTTTCCAGTAGGTTTATCCAAGGAACTTAAGGTAGTAATGATGTTCATAACATCATTCGATTCATACATATAAAGCTATCTTATTCGAAGGTTTAAACTTGTAATCACTAGAACATAGTTTAGTTAATTCTAAACTTGTTCGCAAACAAAAGTTAATCCTTCTAACTTGACTTTTAAAATCAACTAAACACATGTTCTATATCTATATGATATGCTAACTTAATGATTTAAAACCTGGAAACACGAAAAACACCGTAAAACCGGATTTACGCCGTCGTAGTAACACCGCGGGCTGTTTTGGGTTAGTTAATTAAAAACTATGATAAACTTTGATTTAAAAGTTGTTATTCTGAGAAAATAATTTTTATTATGAACATGAAACTATATCCAAAAATTATGGTTAAACTCAAAGTGGAAGTATGTTTTCTAAAATGGTCATCTAGACGTCGTTCTTTCGACTGAAATGACTACCTTTACAAAAACGACTTGTAACTTATTTTTCCGACTATAAACCTATACTTTTTCTGTTTAGATTCATAAAATAGAGTTCAATATGAAACCATAGCAATTTGATTCACTCAAAACGGATTTAAAATGAAGAAGTTATGGGTAAAACAAGATTGGATAATTTTTCTCATTTTAGCTACGTGAAAATTGGTAACAAATCTATTCCAACCATAACTTAATCAACTTGTATTGTATATTATGTAATCTTGAGATACCATAGACACGTATACAATGTTTCGACCTATCATTTCGACACATCTATATATATTTCGGAACAACCATAGACACTCTATATGTGAATGTTGGAGTTAGCTATACAGGGTTGAGGTTGATTCCAAAATATATATAGTTTGAGTTGTGATCAATACTGAGATACGTATACACTGGGTCGTGGATTGATTCAAGATAATATTTATCGATTTATTTCTGTACATCTAACTGTGGACAACTAGTTGTAGGTTACTAACGAGGACAGCTGACTTAATAAACTTAAAACATCAAAATATATTAAAAGTGTTGTAAATATATTTTGAACATACTTTGATATATATGTATATATTGTTACAGGTTCGTGAATCAACCAGTGGCCAAGTCTTACTTCCCGACGAAGTAAAAATCTGTGAAAGTGAGTTATAGTCCCACTTTTAAAATCTAATATTTTTGGGATGAGAATACATGCAGGTTTTATAAATGATTTACAAAATAGACACAAGTACGTGAAACTACATTCTATGGTTGAATTATCGAAATCGAATATGCCCCTTTTTATTAAGTCTGGTAATCTAAGAATTAGGGAACAGACACCCTAATTGACGCGAATCCTAAAGATAGATCTATTGGGCCTAACAAACCCCATCCAAAGTACCGGATGCTTTAGTACTTCGAAATTTATATCATATCCGAAGGGTGTCCCGGAATGATGGGGATATTCTTATATATGCATCTTGTTATTGTCGGTTACCAGGTGTTCACCATATGAATGATTTTTATCTCTATGTATGGGAGGTGTATTGAAATATGAAATCTTGTGGTCTATTGTTACGATTTGATATATATAGGTTAAACCTATAACTCACCAACATTTTTGTTGACGTTTTAAGCATGTTTATTCTCAGGTGATTATTAAGAGCTTCCGCTGTCGCATACTTAAATAAGGACAAGATTTGGAGTCCATGCTTGTATGATATTGTGTAAAAACTGCATTCAAGAAACTTATTTTGTTGTAACATATTTGTATTGTAAACCATTATGTAATGGTCGTGTGTAAATAGGATATTTTAGATTATCATTATTTGATAATCTACGTAAAGCTTTTTAAACCTTTATTGATGAAATAAAGGTTATGGTTTGTTTAAAAATGAATGCAGTCTTTGAAAAACGTCTCATATAGAGGTCAAAACCTCGCAACGAAATCAATTAATATGGAACGTTTTTAATCAATAAGAACGGGACATTTCAACAACAACGACCAAAAACACCTACAAATACTTTAATTCTTCAATTTTCTTCGTCTAATTGATCTCTCTCAAGTTCTATCTTCAAGTTCTAAATGTTCTTCATAAATTCTACAAGTTCTAGTTTCATAAAATCAAGAATACTTCCAAGTTTGCTAGCTTACTTCCAATCTTGTAGAGTGATCATCCAACCTCAAGAAATCTTTCTTATTTATAGTAAGATATCTTTCTAATACAAGGTAATACTCATATTCAAACTTTGATTCAATTTCTATAACTATAACAATCTTATTTCGAGTGAAAATCTTACTTGAACTGTTTTCGTGTCATGATTCTGCTTCAAGAACTTTCAAGCCATCCAAGGATCCTTTGAAGCTAGATCCATTTTTCTCATTTCCATTAGCTTTATCCAGAAAACTTGAGGTAGTAATGATGTTCATAACATCATTCGATTCATACATATAAAGCTATCTTATTTGAAGGTTTAAACTTGTAATCACTAGAACATAGTTTAGTTAATTCTAAACTTGTTCGCAAACAAAAGTTAATCCTTCTAACTTGACTTTTAAAATCAACTAAACACATGTTCTATATCTATATGATATGCTAACTTAATGATTTAAAACCTGGAAACACGAAAAACACCGTAAAACCGGATTTACGCCGTCGTAGTAACACCGCGGGCTGTTTTGGGTTAGTTAATTAAAAACTATGATAAACTTTGATTTAAAAGTTGTTCTTCTGGGAAAATGATTTTTCTTATGAACATGAAACTATATCCAAAAATCATGGTTAAACTCAAAGTGGAAGTATGTTTTCTAAAATGGTCATCTAGACGTCGTTCTTTCGACTGAAATGACTACCTTTACAAAAACGACTTGTAACTTATATTTCTGACTATAAACCTATACTTTTTCTGTTTATATTCATAAAATAGAGTTCAATATGAAACCATAGCAATTTGATTTGAAAATGAAGAAGTTATGGGTAAAACAAGATTGGATAATTTTTCTTGTTGTAGCAACGTGAAAATTGGTAACAAATCTATATTAATCATATCCTAGCTAACTTATATTGTATTATACATGTATTCTAATATATTATGTAATCTTGGGATACCATAGACACGTATGCATATGTTTTGACATATCATATCGGCCCATGTGTATATATTATTTGGATCAACCATAGACACTCTATATGCAGTAATGTGGAAGTTAGCTATACAGGGTTGAGGTTGATTCCAAAAATATATATACTTTGAGTTGTGATCTAGCCTGAGACGTGTATACACTGGGTCGTGGATTGATTCAAGATAATATATATCAACTTTTTTTCTGTACATCTAACGTTGGACAACTAGTTGTAGGTTACTAACGAGGACAGCTGACTTAATAAACTTAAAACATCAAAATGTATTAAAAGTGTTGTAAATATATTTTGAATATACTTTGATATATATGTACATATTTGTTATAGGTTCGTGAATCGACCAGTGGCCAAGTCTTACTTCCTGACGAAGAAAAAATCTGTGAAAGTGAGTTATAGTCCCACTTTTAAAACGCTAATATTTTTGGGATGAGAATACATGCAGGTTTTATAAATGATTTACAAAATAGACACAAGTACGTGAAACTACATTCTATGGTTGAATTATCAAAATTGAATATGCCCCTTTTTATTAAGTCTAGTAATCTAAGAATTAGGGAACAGACACCCTAATTGACGTGAATCCTAAAGATAGATCTATTGGGCCTAACAAACCCCATCCAAAGTACCGGATGCTTTAGTACTTCGAAATTTATATCATATCCGAAGGGTGTCCTGGAATGATGGGGATATTCTTATATATGCATCTTGTTAATGTCGGTTACCAGGTGTTCACCATATGAATGATTTTTATCTCTATGTATGGGATGTATATTGAAATATGAAATCTTGTGGTCTATTGTTACGATTTGATATATATAGGTTAAACCTATAACTCACCAACATTTTTGTTGACGTTTAAAGCATGTTTATTCTCAGGTGAATATTAAGAGCTTCCGCTGTTACATAATAAAATAAGGACAAGATTTGGAGTCCATATTTGTATGATATTATGTAAAAACTGCATTCAAGAAACATATGTCGATGTAATATATTTCTATTGTAAACCATTATGTAATGGTCGTGTGTAAACAATATATTTTAGATTATCGTTATTTGATAATCTACGTAATGCCTTTGAAACCTTTATTGATAAAATAAAGGTTATGGTTGTTTTAAAAATGAATGCAGTCTTTGAAAAACGTCTCATAAAGAGGTCAAAACCTCGCAACAAAATCAATTCATATGGAACGTTTATAATCAATATGAACGGGACATTTCACATTCAGGTTGTGTATCGACTACCGAGAGTTGAACAAACTTACCATCAAGAACCGTTACCCACTACTGAGAATTGATGACTTATTTGATCAATTACAAGGTTCGTCAGATTATTCGAAGATTGATTTACGTTCAGGATATCATCAAATGCGGGTGAAGGAGGATGATATTTCGAAGACTGCTTTTAGGACGCGTTACGGTCATTACGAGTTTATGGTTATGCCATTTGGTTTAACTAACACACCAGCTGTGTTTATGGACCTCATGAACCAAGTGTGTGGGCCATATCTTGACAAGTTTTTCATTATCTTCATCGATGACATACTTATCTACTCAAAGAATGATCAAGAGCACGAGAACATACGAGAAAAGTGCTAGAGTTATTAAGGAAAGAAAAACTGTACGCTAAGTTTTCAAAGTGCGCATTTTGGTTGGAAGAAGTTCAATTTCTCGGTCACATAATGAACAAAGAAGGTATTCAGGTGGATTCGGTAAAGATTGAAACCGTTGAAAAATGGGAAACCCCGAAAACTCCGAAGCATATACGCCAATTTTTAGGACTAGCTGATTACTACGGAAGATTCATCCAAGATTTTTCTAAAATAGCAAAACCCTTGACTGCATTAACGCATTAAGGGAAGAAATTTGAATGGAAGGATGAGCAGAAGAAAGCGTTTCAATTGTTGAAGAAAAAGTTAACTACGGCACCTTTATTGTCATTGCCTGAAGTGAATTGTAGTGACCCGAACTTTTCCAAGTTTATATAAATTAATTAAGATTGATATTTACATGATTAAATGTTTCCAACATGTTAAGCAATCAAACTTGTTAAGACTTGATTAATTGAAATATGTTTCATATAGACAATTGACCACCCAAGTTGACCGGTGATTCACGAACGTTAAAACTTGTAAAAACTATATGATGACATATATATGGATATATATATATATATATATAGTTAACATGATACTATGATAAGTAAACATATCATTAAGTATATTAACAATGAACTACATATGTAAAAACAAGACTACTAACTTAATGATTTTTAAACGAGACATATATGTAACGATTATCGTTGTAAAGACATTTAATGTATATATATCATATTAAGAGATATTCATACATGATAATATCATGATAATATAATAATTTAAAATCTCATTTGATATTATAAACATTGGGTTAACAACATTTAACAAGATCGTTAACATAAAGGTTTCAAAACAACACTTACATGTAACGACTAACGATGACTTAACGACTCAGTTAAAATGTATATACATGTAGTGTTTTAATATGTATTTATACACTTTTGAAAGACTTCAATACACTTATCAAAATACTTCTACTTAACAAAAATGCTTACAATTACATCCTCGTTCAGTTTCATCAACAATTCTACTCGTATGCACCCGTATTCGTACTCGTACAATACACAGCTTTTAGATGTATGTACTATTGGTATATACACTCCAATGATCAGCTCTTAGCAGCCCATGTGAGTCACCTAACACATGTGGGAACCATCATTTGGCAACTAGCATGAAATATCTCATAAAATTACAAAAATATGAGTAATCATTCATGACTTATTTACATGAAAACAAAATTACATATCCTTTATATCTAATCCATACACCAACGACCAAAAACACCTACAAATTCTTTCATTCTTCAATTTTCTTCATCTAATTGATCTCTCTCAAGTTCTATCTTCAAGTTCTAAGTGTTCTTCATAAATTCCAAAAGTTCTAGTTTCATAAAATCAAGAATACTTTCAAGTTTGCTAGCTCACTTCCAATCTTGTAAGGTGATCATCCAACCTCAAGAAATCTTTGTTTCTTACAGTAGGTTATCATTCTAATACAAGGTAATAATCATATTCAAACTTTGGTTCAATTTCTATAACTATAACAATCTTATTTCAAGTGATGATCTTACTTGAACTTGTTTTCGTGTCATGATTCTGCTTCAAGAACTTCGAGCCATCCAAGGATCCATTGAAGCTAGATCCATTTTTCTCTTTTCCAGTAGGTTTATCCAAGGAACTTAAGGTAGTAATGATGTTCATAACATCATTCGATTCATACATATAAAGCTATCTTATTCGAAGGTTTAAACTTGTAATCACTAGAACATAGTTTAGTTAATTCTAAACTTGTTCGAAAACAAAAGTTAATCCTTCTAACTTGACTTTTAAAATCAACTAAACACATGTTCTATATCTATATGATATGCTAACTTAATGATTTAAAACCTGGAAACACGAAAAACACCGTAAAACCGGATTTACGCCGTCGTAGTAACACCGCGGGCTGTTTTGGGTTAGTTAATTAAAAACTATGATAAACTTTGATTTTAAAGTTGTTATTCTGAGAAAATGATTTTTATTATGAACATGAAACTATATCCAAAAATTATGATTAAACTCAAAGTGGAAGTATGTTTTCTAAAATGGTCATCTAGACGTCGTTCTTTCGACTGAAATGACTACCTTTACAAAAACGACTTGTAACTTATTTTTCCGAATATAAACCTATACTTTTATGTTTAGATTCATAAAATATAGTTCAATATGAAACCATAGCAATTTGATTCACTCAAAACGGATTTAAAATGAAGAAGTTATGGGTAAAACAAGATTGGATAATTTTTCTCATTTTAGCTACGTGAAAATTGGTAACAAATCTATTCCAACCATAACTTAATCAACTTGTATTGTATATTATGTAATCTTGAGATACCATAGACACGTATACAATGTTTCAACCTATCATGTCGACACATCTATATATATTTCGGAACAACCATAGACACTCTATATGTGAATGTTGGAGTTAGCTATACAGGGTTGAGGTTGATTCCAAAATATATATAGTTTGAGTTGTGATCAATACTGAGATACGTATACACTGGGTCGTGGATTGATTCAAGATAATATTTATCGATTTATTTCTGTACATCTAATTGTGGACAACTAGTTGTAGGTTACTAACGAGGACAGCTGACTTAATA
This sequence comes from Rutidosis leptorrhynchoides, assembly GCF_046630445.1. Taxonomy (NCBI): domain Eukaryota; kingdom Viridiplantae; phylum Streptophyta; class Magnoliopsida; order Asterales; family Asteraceae; genus Rutidosis; species Rutidosis leptorrhynchoides. Next base: position 234,612,180 of record NC_092338.1, on the reverse strand, counting down.
AACTTAAAACATCAAAATATATTAAAAGTGTTGTAAATATATTTTGAACATACTTTGATATATATGTATATATTGTTATAGGTTCGTGAATCAACCAGTGGCCAAGTCTTACTTCCCGACGAAGTAAAAAAATCTGTGAAAGTGAGTTATAGTCCCACTTTTAAAATCTAATATTTTTGGGATGAGAATACATGCAGGTTTTATAAATGATTTACAAAATAGACACAAGTACGTGAAACTACATTCTATGGTTGAATTATCGAAATCGAATATGCCCCTTTTTATTAAGTCTGGTAATCTAAGAATTAGGGAACAGACACCCTAATTGACGCGAATCCGAAAGATAGATCTATTGGGCCTAACAAACCCCATCCAAAGTACCGGATGCTTTAGTACTTCGAAATTTATATCATATCCGAAGGGTGTCCCGGAATGATGGGGATATTCTTATATATGCATCTTGTTAATGTCGGTTACCAGGTGTTCACCATATGAATGATTTTTATCTCTATGTATGGGATGTGTATTGAAATATGAAATCTTGTGGTCTATTATTATGATTTGATATATATAGGTTAAACCTATAACTCACCAACATTTTTGTTGACGTTTTAAGCATGTTTATTCTCAGGTGATTATTAAGAGCTTCCGCTATCGCATACTTAAATAAGGACGAGATTTGGAGTCCATGCTTGTATGATATTGTGTAAAAACTGCATTCAAGAAACTTATTTTATTGTAACATATTTGTATTGTAAACCATTATGTAATGGTCGTGTGTAAACAGGATATTTTAGATTATCATTATTTGATAATCTACGTAAAGCTTTTTAAACCTTTATTGATGAAATAAAGGTTATGGTTTGTTTTAAAATGAATGCAGTCTTTGAAAAACGTCTCATATAGAGGTCAAAACCTCGCAACGAAATCAATTAATATGGAACGTTTTTAATCAATAAGAACGGGACATTTCAGTTGGTATCCGAGCGTTGGTCTTAGAGAACCAGAATTTTTCATTAGTGTGTCTTATCGAGTTTGTTAGGATGCATTAGTGAGTCTGGACTTCGACCGTGTTTACTTGAAAAATGATTGCTTAACAAATTTTGTTGGAAACTATATATTTTTAACATGTGAATATTATGTGATATATTAATCTCTTAACGCGTTTGATATTATGTGATAGATGTCTACCTCTAGAACAAGTCCCATTGACTCACCTAATAATAATGAAGAGTCAAATGTAAATTGGAATGATTCGTGGACTGATTCACAAGTTCCCGAAGAGGAACCGGAAGAAGAGTCGGAACCGGAAGAAGAATCGGAACCGGAAGAAGAATCGGAACCGGATGAAGAAATAGAACCGGTGGGGGAAATAATAAAATGGTTAAGTAAAAGAAAATCCTCAACCAACCGACCAAGGTTAATTATGGTCAATGGTGTTTCCGCCAAGGAAGCAAAATATTGGGAGGATTACCAATTCTCCGATGAATCGGATTCCGACGAGAATTCCGATGATGTTATAGAAATTACCCCAACTGAATTTAAAAAGGAAAAAGAAAATAATAAGGGAAATGGCATAAAAATAGAGAAATCTAATTCCAACCCCGATGAACTTTATATGTATCGTCAACGCCCGAAGTCCTTAAGTTGTAACAATGATCCGGGAACCTCTAAACCACCAGGTTTTTCTAAACCAATGTGGACAACGACAGCTCGTATTAGGGGAACATCATATATCCCTAGAAACTTGGCAAAACGAACCAAAACCGAAGAAGAAGAAACGAGCGAGTAGGAATAAGATAGTTGTATTCGTGTGGTGTAATATATGTAATATAGTGTTCTTATGCTTTATGATATATGTAAAAATTGCTTGTATTAATAAGTATTTTTTTATGAATCTAACTCTTGTCTATTTTACAGTTTAAAAACACAAAATGGATAGACAACCCAATATTTTAAGAGACCTACCTGGAGACATGATTGATGAAATCTTGTCTAGAGTCGGCCAGAATTCCTCGGCACAACTATTTAAGGCGAGATCAGTTTGTAAGACATTCGAAGAACGTTCCAAGAATGTCTTGGTTTATAAGAGACTTTCGTTTGAAAGATGGGGGATATCACATTGGGAAACCCATAAGTTACGATGTGTTTACTTTGACGCATATATTGCGGGGAACCCAAATGCTATTTTACGCAACGGGTTAAGAAATTATTTTGACTCAATATATCCGAATATTGGACTTCGTGATTTAGAAAAAGAGGCTAACATGCAACATAAAGAAGCATGTTATGCTTACGGATTAGTAATGTTCGCTTCTCACCAAAGTGAGAACAAGAACATCGAGCTACAACTATTAAACAAAACGTTTCCACAAGTGACGGAGTCGGTAATTGGGGTAAGAAATGAGGTTTTTAGATTATTACGGGACTGTTGGACATTACGTAACCCTCGTCCCTTTGACGACGTTACAACACGCTGTCTTATCAATGGCCATAACGGTTATGTTGCACAAGACCAAGGATGGGAAGTAGTCCTAGTAAAACCAGAATGCATGACTTGTTTCTGGACGTATGAATTACGTGTCTTTATTGCCTTTGCTGAACGACTTGTGTACTAGCTAGAATTATCTTCACAACTATCTTGTATCAAAGTTATTGTGTGCTATATTTCATGCTTTATGTAAAATAAGCGGTATTGTAAGTTTGTAAAATATTGTATAAAAGTTTGAACGCGAAATATTATTATAATCAGTTTTTCATATAGAATTGTAGTAGTTGAATTGTATATTAGCTACTAAGTATGAACTTAACGGGTAGGTACTACCCGAATTTAAACTTATAAAACGCTAATATGAAGAAAAAGCTTTTATAAATGAGTTCATATTATGCTACGAAATACTATTAACTACTCTTAATATTCTGTATGATTAACTTGTTCCATTTAACTATTTTGAAGGAAATGGCACCGACTACTCGACACACCGTGAATATGAATGAAGAGGAATTCCGTACTTTTCTAGCTTCAAACATAGCCGCAGTACAGGCTGCGCTACATACCAACAATAACCTTGGATCTAGCAGTACAGGAAATCGTGTAGGATGCACCAACAAAGAATTCACTGCCTGCAAACCTTTGGAATTTGATGGAACTGAAGGACCGATCGGATTGAAACGGTGGACCGAGAAGGTCGAATCGGTGTTTGCCATAAGTAAGTGTACTGAAGAGGACAAAGTAAAGTACGCTACGCATACCTTCACAGGTTCTGTGTTAACATGGTGGAATACCTATCTAGAGCAAGTGGGACAAGACGATGCGTACGCACTACCGTGGTCAGCATTCAAGCACTTGATGAACGAGAAGTACCGTCCCAGAACCGAGGTCAATAAGCTCAAGACAGAACTTAGAGGGTTACGAACCCAAGGATTTGATATTACCATGTACGAAAGACGATTCACAGAATTGTGCCTATTGTGTCCGGGAGCATTCGAAGATGAGGAAGAGAAGATCGACGCGTTTGTGAAAGGATTACCGGAAAGAATCCAAGAAGATATAAGTTCACACGAGCCCGCCTCCATACAACAGGCATGTAGAATGGCTCACAAACTCGTGAACCAAATTGAAGAAAGAATTAAAGAACAGACTGCTGAAGAGGCCAATGTGAAGCAAGTCAAAAGAAAGTGGGAGGAAAACGGTGATAAGAATCACCAATACAACAACAACAGCAATTACAACAATAATCGCAACAATTATCCCAACAATCGCAACATCAATCGCAACTACAACAAACGGCCCAACAACAACAACAACAACAACAACAACAGCAACTACAACAATCATCCCAACAACAATAATAACCGCAACAACAACAACAATCAGAAGCAGCTATGCCAAAGGTGTGAAAAGTATCACTCGGGGTTCTGCACCAAATTTTGCAACAAGTGTAAAAGAAATGGTCATAGCGCGGCGAAGTGTGAGGTCTTCGGACCAGGGGTTAATAGAACGAAAGGAACAAATAGTGTCGGAACGAGTAATGGCGGAGCAAGTAGTGTCGGAGCAAGTTATGCCAATGTAGTTTGTTATAAATGTGGAAAACCGGGCCACATTATTAGAAATTGCCCGAACCAGGAGAACACGAATGGACAAGGCCGTGGAAGAGTTTTCAATATTAATGCGGCAGAGGCACAGGAAGACCCGGAGCTTGTTACGGGTACGTTTCTTATTGACAATAAATCTGCTTACGTTTTATTTGATTCGGGTGCGGATAGAAGCTATATGAGTAGAGATTTTTGTGCTAAATTAAGTTGTCCATTGACGCCTTTAGATAGTAAATTTTTACTCGAATTAGCAAATGGTAAATTAATTTCAGCAGATAATATATGTCGGAATCGAGAAATTAAACTGGTTAGCGAAACATTTAAGATTGATTTGATACCAGTAGAGTTAGGGAGTTTTGATGTGATAATCGGTATGGACTGGTTGAAAGAAGTGAAAGCGGAGATCGTTTGATACAAAAATGCAATTCGCATTATACGAGAAAAAGGAAAACCCTTAATGGTGTACGGAGAAAAGGGCAACACGAAGCTACATCTTATTAGTAATTTGAAGGCACAAAAACTAATAAGAAAAGGTTGCTATGCTGTTCTAGCACACGTCGAGAAAGTACAAACTGAAGAAAAGAGCATCAATGATGTTCCCGTCGCAAAAGAATTTCCTGATGTATTTCCGAAAGAATTACCGGGATTACCCCCACATCGATCCGTTGAATTTCAAATAGATCTTGTACCAGGAGCTGCACCAATAGCTCGTGCTCCTTACAGACTCGCACCCAGCGAGATGAAAGAACTACAAAGCCAATTACAAGAACTTTTAGAGCGTGGTTTCATTCGACCAAGCACATCACCGTGGGGAGCTCCTGTTTTGTTTGTCAAGAAGAAAGATGGTACATTCAGGTTGTGTATCGACTACCGAGAGTTGAACAAACTTACCATCAAGAACCGCTACCCACTACCGAGAATCGATGACTTATTTGATCAACTACAAGGCTCGTCTGTTTATTCAAAGATTGACTTACGTTCCGGGTATCATCAAATGCGGGTGAAAGAAGATGATATTCCAAAGACTGCTTTCAGAACACGTTACGGTCATTACGAGTTTATGGTCATGCCGTTTGGTTTAACTAATGCACCAGCTGTGTTCATGGACCTTATGAACCGAGTGTGTGGACCATACCTTGACAAGTTTGTCATTGTTTTCATTGATGACATACTTATTTACTCAAAGAATGACCAAGAACACGGTGAACATTTGAGAAAGGTGTTAGAAGTATTGAGGAAGGAAGAATTGTACGCTAAGTTTTCAAAGTGTGCATTTTGGTTGGAAGAAGTTCAATTCCTCGGTCACATAGTGAACAAAGAAGGTATTAAGGTGGATCCGGCAAAGATAGAAACTGTTGAAAAGTGGGAAACCCCAAAAATTCCGAAACACATACGCCAGTTTTTAGGACTAGCTGGTTACTACAGAAGGTTCATCCAAGACTTTTCCAGAATAGCAAAACCCTTGACTGCATTAACGCATAAAGGGAAGAAATTTGAATGGAATGATGAACAAGAGAAAGCGTTTCAGTTATTGAAGAAAAAGCTAACTACGGCACCTATATTGTCATTGCCTGAAGGGAATGATGATTTTGTGATTTATTGTGATGCATCAAAGCAAGGTCTCGGTTGTGTATTAATGCAACGAACGAAGGTGATTGCTTATGCGTCTAGACAATTGAAGATTCACGAACAAAATTATACGACGCATGATTTGGAATTAGGCGCGGTTGTTTTTGCATTAAAGACTTGGAGGCACTACTTATATGGGGTCAAAAGTATTATATATACCGACCACAAAAGTCTTCAACACATATTTAATCAGAAACAACTGAATATGAGGCAGCGTAGGTGGATTGAATTATTGAATGATTATGACTTTGAGATTCGTTACCACCCGGGGAAGGCAAATGTGGTAGCCGATGCCTTGAGCAGGAAGGACAGAGAACCCATTCGAGTAAAATCTATGAATATAATGATTCATAATAACCTTACTACTCAAATAAAGGAGGCGCAACAAGGAGTTTTAAAAGAGGGAAATTTAAAGGATGAAATACCCAAAGGATCGGAGAAGCATCTTAATATTCGGGAAGATGGAACCCGGTATAGGGCTGAAAGGATTTGGGTACCAAAATTTAGAGATATGAGAGAAATGGTACTTAGAGAAGCTCATAAAACCAGATACTCAATACATCCTGGAACGGGGAAGATGTACAAGGATCTCAAGAAAGATTTTTGGTGGCCGGGTATGAAAGCCGATGTTGCTAAATACGTAGGAGAATGTTTGACGTGTTCTAAGGTCAAAGCTGAGCATCAGAAACCATCAGGTCTACTTCAACAACCCGAAATCCCGGAATGGAAATGGGAAAACATTACAATGGATTTCATTACTAAATTGCCAAGGACTGCAAGTGGTTTTGATACTATTTGGGTAATAGTTGATCGTCTCACCAAATCAGCACACTTCCTACCAATAAGAGAAGATGACAAGATGGAGAAGTTAGCACGACTGTATTTGAAGGAAGTCGTCTCCAGACATGGAATACCAATCTCTATTATCTCTGATAGGGATGGCAGATTTATTTCAAGATTCTGGCAGATATTACAGCAAGCATTAGGAACTCGTCTAGACATGGGTACTGCCTATCATCCACAAACTGATGGGCAGAGCGAAAGGACGATACAAACGCTTGAAGACATGCTACGAGCATGTGTTATTGATTTCGGAAACAGTTGGGATCGACATCTACCGTTAGCAGAATTTTCCTACAACAATAGCTAACATTCAAGCATTGAGATGGCGCCGTTTGAAGCACTTTATGGTAGAAAGTGCAGGTCTCCGATTTGTTGGAGTGAAGTGGGGGATAGACAGATTACGGGTCCGGAGATTATACAAGAAACTACCGAGAAGATCATCCAAATTCAACAACGGTTGAAAACCGCCCAAAGTCGACAAAAGAGCTACGCTGACATTAAAAGAAAAGATATAGAATTTGAAATTGGAGAGATGGTCATGCTTAAAGTTGCACCTTGGAAAGGCGTTGTTCGATTTGGTAAACGAGGGAAATTAAATCCAAGGTATATTGGACCATTCAAGATTATTGATCGTATCGGACCAGTAGCTTACCGACTAGAGTTACCTCAACAACTCGCGGCTGTACATAACACTTTCCACGTCTCGAATTTAAAGAAATGTTTTGCTAAAGAAGATCTCACTATTCCGTTAGATGAAATCCAAATCAACGAAAAACTTCAATTCATCGAAGAACCCGTCGAAATAATGGATCGTGAGGTTAAAAGACTTAAGCAAAACAAGATACCAATTGTTAAGGTTCGATGGAATGCTCGTAGAGGACCCGAGTTCACCTGGGAGCGTGAAGATCAGATGAAGAAGAAATACCCGCATCTATTTCCAGAAGATTTGTCAACACCTTCAACAGCTTAAAATTTCGGGACGAAATTTATTTAACGTGTAGGTACTGTAGTGACCCGAACTTTTCCAAGTTTATATAAATTAATTAAGATTGATATTTACATGATTAAATGTTTCCAACATGTTAAGCAATCAAACTTGTTAAGACTTGATTAATTGAAATATGTTTCATATAGACAATTGACCACCCAAGTTGACCGGTGATTCACGAACGTTAAAACTTGTAAAAACTATATGATGACATATATATGGATATATATATATATATAGTTAACATGATACTATGATAAGTAAACATATCATTAAGTATATTAACAATGAACTACATATGTAAAAACAAGACTACTAACTTAATGATTTTTAAACGAGACATATATGTAACGATTATCGTTGTAAAAACATTTAATGTATATATATCATATTAAGAGATATTCATACATGATAATATCATGATAATATAATAATTTAAAATCTCATTTGATATTATAAACATTGGGTTAACAACATTTAACAAGATCGTTAACCTAAAGGTTTCAAAACAACACTTACATGTAACGACTAACGATGACTTAACGACTCAGTTAAAATGTATATACATGTAGTGTTTTAATATGTATTTATACACTTTTGAAAGACTTCAATACACTTATCAAAATACTTCTACTTAACAAAAATGCTTACAATTACATCCTCATTCAGTTTCATCAACAATTCTACTCGTATGCACCCGTATTCGTACTCGTACAATACACAGCTTTTAGATGTATGTACTATTGGTATATACACTCCAATGATCAGCTCTTAGCAGCCCATGTGAGTCACCTAACACATGTGGGAACCATCATTTGGCAACTAGCATGAAATATCTCATAAAATTACAAAAATATGAGTAATCATTCATGACTTATTTACATGAAAACAAAATTACATATCCTTTATATCTAATCCATACACCAACGACCAAAAACACCTACAAATACTTTCATTCTTCAATTTTCTTCATCTAATTGATCTCTCTCAAGTTCTATCTTCAAGTTCTAAGTGTTCTTCATAAATTCCAAAAGTTCTAGTTTCATAAAATCAAGAATACTTTCAAGTTTGCTAGCTCACTTCCAATCTTGTAAGGTGATCATCCAACCTCAAGAAATCTTTGTTTCTTACAGTAGGTTATCATTCTAATACAAGGTAATAATCATATTCAAACTTTGGTTCAATTTCTATAACTATAACAATCTTATTTCAAGTGATGATCTTACTTGAACTTGTTTTCGTGTCATGATTCTGCTTCAAGAACTTCGAGCCATCCAAGGATCCATTGAAGCTAGATCCATTTTTCTCTTTTCCAGTAGGTTTATCCAAGGAACTTAAGGTAGTAATGATGTTCATAACATCATTCGATTCATACATATAAAGCTATCTTATTCGAAGGTTTAAACTTGTAATCACTAGAACATAGTTTAGTTAATTCTAAACTTGTTCGCAAACAAAAGTTAATCCTTCTAACTTGACTTTTAAAATCAACTAAACACATGTTCTATATCTATATGATATGCTAACTTAATGATTTAAAACCTGGAAACACGAAAAACACCGTAAAACCGAATTTACGCCGTCGTAGTAACACCGCGGGCTGTTTTGGGTTAGTTAATTAAAAACTATGATAAACTTTGATTTTAAAGTTGTTATTCTGAGAAAATGATTTTTATTATGAACATGAAACTATATCCAAAAATTATGATTAAACTCAAAGTGGAAGTATGTTTTCTAAAATGGTCATCTAGACGTCGTTCTTTCGACTGAAATGACTACCTTTACAAAAACGACTTGTAACTTATTTTTCCGACTATAAACCTATACTTTTCTGTTTAGATTCATAAAATATAGTTCAATATGAAACCATAGCAATTTGATTCACTCAAAACGGATTTAAAATGAAGAAGTTATGGGTAAAACAAGTTTGGATAATTTTTCTCATTTTAGCTACGTGAAAATTGGTAACAAATCTATTCCAACCATAACTTAATCAACTTGTATTGTATATTATGTAATCTTGAGATACCATAGACACGTATACAATGTTTCGACCTATCATGTCGACACATCTATATATATTTCGGAACAACCATAGACACTCTATATGTGAATGTTGGAGTTAGCTATACAGGGTTGAGGTTGATTCCAAAATATATATAGTTTGAGTTGTGATCAATACTGAGATACGTATACACTGGGTCGTGGATTGATTCAAGATAATATTTATCGATTTATTTCTGTACATCTAATTGTGGACAACTAGTTGTAGGTTACTAACGAGGACAGCTGACTTAATAAACTTAAAACATCAAAATATATTAAAAGTGTTGTAAATATATTTTGAACATACTTTGATATATATGTATATATTGTTATAGGTTCGTGAATCAACCAGTGGCCAAGTCTTACTTCCCGACGAAGTAAAAAAATCTGTGAAAGTGAGTTATAGTCCCACTTTTAAAATCTAATATTTTTGGGATGAGAATACATGCAGGTTTTATAAATGATTTACAAAATAGACACAAGTACGTGAAACTACATTCTATGGTTGAATTATCGAAATCGAATATGCCCCTTTTTATTAAGTCTGGTAATCTAAGAATTAGGGAACAGACACCCTAATTGACGCGAATCCTAAAGATAGATCTATTGGGCCTAACAAACCCCATCCAAAGTACCGGATGCTTTAGTACTTCGAAATTTATATCATATCCGAAGGGTGTCCCGGAATGATGGGGATATTCTTATATATGCATCTTGTTAATGTCGGTTACCAGGTGTTCACCATATGAATGATTTTTATCTCTATGTATGGGATGTGTATTGAAATATGAAATCTTGTGGTCTATTATTATGATTTGATATATATAGGTTAAACCTATAACTCACCAACATTTTTGTTGACGTTTTAAGCATGTTTATTCTCAGGTGATTATTAAGAGCTTCCGCTATCGCATACTTAAATAAGGACGAGATTTGGAGTCCATGCTTGTATGATATTGTGTAAAAACTGCATTCAAGAAACTTATTTTATTGTAACATATTTGTATTGTAAACCATTATGTAATGGTCGTGTGTAAACAGGATATTTTAGATTATCATTATTTGATAATCTACGTAAAGATTTTTAAACCTTTATTGATGAAATAAAGGTTATGGTTTGTTTTAAAATGAATGCAGTCTTTGAAAAACGTCTCATATAGAGGTCAAAACCTCGCAACGAAATCAATTAATATGGAACGTTTTTAATCAATAAGAACGGGACATTTCATGAATGACGATTTTGTGATATATTTTGACGCCTTAAAGCAAGGTCTCGGTTGTGTATAAATGCAACGAACGAAGGTAATTGCCTATGCGTCTAGACAATTGAAGATTCACGAGCAAAATTATACGACACACAATTTGGAACTAGGCGCTATTGTTTTTGCATTAAAGACTTGGAGGCACTGCTTATATGGGGCAAAAGTATTATATATACCGACCACAAAAGTCTCCAACACATATTTAATCAGAAACAACTGAACTTGAGGCAGCGTAGGTGGATTGAGTTATTGAATGATTACGATTTCGAGATTCATTACCACTCGGGGAAGGCGAATGTGGTAGCCGATGCCTTGAGTAGGAAGGACAGAGAACCTATACGGGTAAAAGCTATGAATATAATTATTCGTACTAACCTTACTACTCAAATAAAGGAGGCGCAACAGGGAGTTGTAAAAGAAGGGAATTTGAAGAATGAAATACCCAAAGGATCGGAGAAGCACCTTAATATTCGAGAAGACGGAACCCGGTATAGAGCTGAAAGAATTTGGGTGCCAAAGTTTGGAGATGTGAGAGAAATGGTACTTGCGGAAGCACATAAAACCAGATACTCAATACATCCCGGAGCGGGAAAGATGTACAAGGACCTCAAGAAACATTTTTGGTGGCCGGGTATGAAAGCCGATATTGCGAGATATGTAGGAGAATGTTTGACGTGTTCTAAGGTCAAAGCTGAACATCAGAAACCATCAGGTCTACTTCAACAACCTGAAATCCCGGAATGGAAATGGGAAAACATTACCATGGATTTCATTACTAAATTGCCAAGGACTGCAAGTGGTTATGATAATATTTGGGTAATAGTCGATCGTCTCACCAAATCAGCACATTTTTTGCCAATGAGAGAAGATGACAAAATGGAGAAGTTGGCCGATTATACTTGAAAGAAGTTGTCTCCAGACATGGAATACCAATCTCTATTATCTCTGATAGGGATGGCAGATTTGTTTCAAGGTTTTGACAGACATTACAGCAAGCATTAGGAACTCGTCTAGACATGAGTACTGCTTATCATCCACAGACTGATGGGCAGAGCGAAAGGATGATACAAATGCTTGAAGACATGCTATGAGCATGTGTTATGGATTTTAGAAACAGTTGGGATCGACATCTACCATTAGCAGAATTTTCCTACAATAACAGTTAACACTCGAGTATCAAAATGGCACCGTTTGAAGCACTTTATGGTAGAAAGTGCAGATCTCTGATTTGTTGGAATGAATTGGGGGATAGACAGATTATGGGTCCAGAGATAATCCAAGAAACTATCGAGAAAATCATCCAAATTCAACAACGGTTGAAAACTGTAGTGACCCGAACTTTTCCATGTTTATATATATTAATTTATATTGATATTTACATGATTAAATGTTTCCAACATGTTAAGCAATCAAACTTGTTAAGACTTGATTAATTGAAATATGTTTCATATAGACAATTGACCACCCAAGTTGACCGGTGATTCACGAACGTTAAAACTTGTAAAAACTATACGATGACATATATATGATTATATATATAGTTAACATGTTTTTATTATAAGTATGTATCTCATTAGGTATTTTAACAATGAGTTATATACATAAAAATGAGACTATTAATTTAAGAAACTCGAAAATGATATATATAACGATTATCGTTATAACAACGTCTTACTAGGTACATATGAATCATATTAAGATATTGATACACTTGGTTAATTATGTTAAATGATAAGTAAATATATTATTAAGTGTATTAACAATGAAATACATATGTAAAAATAAGACTACTAACTTAATGATTTCGAAACGAGACATATATGTAACGATTATCGTTGTAACGACATTTAACTGTATATACATCATACTAAGATATATTATATATCATAATATCATGATAATATAACAATTTAACATCTCATTTGTTATAATAAACAATGGGTTAACAACATTCAACAAGATCGTTAACCTAAAGGTTTCAAAACAACATTTACATGTAACGACTAACGATGACTTAACGACTCAGTTAAAATGTATATACCTGTAGTGTTTTAATATGTATTCATACACTTTTGAAAGACTTCAAGACACTTATCAAAATACTTCTACTTAACAAAAATGCTTACAATTACATCCTCGTTCAGTTTCATCAACAATTCTACTCGTATGCACCAGTATTCGTACTCGTACAATACACAGCTTTTAGATGTATGTACTATTGGTATATACACTCCAATTATCAGCTCTTAGCAGCCCATTTGAGTCACCTAACACATGTGGGAACCATCATTTGGAAACTAGCATGAAATATCTCATAAAATTACAAAAATATGAGTAATCATTCATGACTTATTTACATGAAAACAAAATTACATATCCTTTATATCTAATCCATACACCAACGACCAAAAACACCTACAAACACTTTCATTCTTCAATTTTCTTCATCTAATTGATCTCTCTCAAGTTCTATCTTCAAGTTCTAAGTGTTCTTCATATATTTTACAAGTTCTAGTTACATAAAATCAAGAATACTTTCAAGTTTGCTAGCTCACTTCCAATCTTGTAAGGTGATCATCCAACCTCAAGAAATCTTTGTTTCTTACAGTAGGTTATCATTCTAATACAAGGTAATAATCATATTCAAACTTTGGTTCAATTTCTATAACTATAACAATCTTATTTCAAGTGATGATCTTACTTGAACTTGTTTTCGTGTCATGATTCTGCTTCAAGAACTTCGAGCCATCCAAGGATCCGTTGAAGCTAGATCCATTTTTCTCTTTTCCAGTAGGTTTATCCAAGGAACTTAAGGTAGTAATGATGTTCATAACATCATTCGATTCATACATATAAAGCTATCTTATTCAAAGGTTTAAACTTGTAATCACTAGAACATAGTTTAGTTAATTCTAAACTTGTTCGCAAACAAAAGTTAATCCTTCTAACTTGACTTTTAAAATCAACTAAACACATGTTCTATATCTATATGATATGCTAACTTAATGATTTAAAACCTGGAAACACGAAAAATACCGTAAAACCGGATTTACGCCGTCGTAGTAACACCGCGGGCTGTTTTGGGTTAGTTAATTAAAAACAATGATAAACTTTGATTTAAAAGTTGTTATTATGAGAAAATGATTTTTATTTTGAACATGAAACTATATCCAAAAATTATGGTTAAACTCAATGTGGAAGTATGTTTTCTAAAATGGTCATCTAGACGTCGTTCTTTCGACTGAAATGACTACCTTTACAAAAACGACTTGTAACTTATTTTTCTGACTATAAACCTATACTTTTTCTATTTAGATTCATAAAATAGAGTTCAATATGAAACCATAGCAATTTGATTCACTCAAAACGGATTTAAAATGAAGAAGTTATGGGTAAAACAAAATTGGATAATTTTTCTCATTTTAGCTACGTGAAAATTGGTAACAAATCTATTCCAACCATAACTTAATCAACTTGTATTGTATATTATGTAATCTTGAGATACCATAGACACGTATACAATGTTTCGACCTATCATGTCGACACATCTATATATATTTCGGAACAACCATAGACACTCTATATGTGAATGTTGGAGTTAGCTATACAGGGTTGAGGTTGATTCCAAAATATATATAGTTTGAGTTGTGATCAATACTGAGATACGTATACACTGGGTCGTGGATTGATTCAAGATAATATTTATCGATTTATTTCTGTACATCTAATTGTGGACAACTAGTTGTAGGTTACTAACGAGGACAGCTGACTTAATAAACTTAAAACATCAAAATATATTAAAAGTGTTGTAAATATATTTTGAATATACTTTGATATATATGTATATATTGTTATAGGTTCGTGAATCAACCAGTGGCCAAGTCTTACTTCCCGACGAAGTAAAAATCTTTGAAAGTGAGTTATAGTCCCACTTTTAAAATCTAATATTTTTGGGATGAGAATACAAGCAGGTTTTATAAATGATTTACAAAATAGACACAAGTACGTGAAACTACATTCTATGGTTGAATTATCAAAATCGAATATGCCCCTTTTTATTAAGTCTGGTAATCTAAGAATTAGGGAACAGACACCCTAATTGACGCGAATCCTAAAGATAGATCTATTGGGCTTAACAAACCCCATCCAAAGTACCGGATGCTTTAGTACTTCGAAATTTATATCATATCCGAAGGGTGTCCCGGAATGATGGGGATATTCTTATATATGCATCTTGTTAATGTCGGTTACCAGGTGTTCACCATATGAATGATTTTTATCTCTATGTATGGGATGTGTATTGAAATATGAAATCTTGTGGTCTATTATTATGATTTGATATATATAGGTTAAACCTATAACTCACCAACATTTTTGTTGACGTTTTAAGCATGTTTATTCTCAGGTGATTGTTAAGAGCTTCCGCTGTCGTATACTTAAATAAGGACGAGATTTGGAGTCCATGCTTGTATGATATTGTGTAAAAACTGCATTCAAGAAACTTATTTTGTTGTAACATATTTGATTTGTAAACCATTATGTAATGGTTGTGTGTAAACAGGATATTTTAGATTATCATTATTTGATAATCTACGTAAAGCTTTTTAAACCTTTATTGATGAAATAAAGGTTATGGTTTGTTTTAAAAATGAATGCAGTCTTTGAAAACCGTCTCATATAGAGGTCAAAACCTCGCAACGAAATCAATTAATATGGAACGTTTTTAATCAATAAGAATGGGACATTTCAGTTGGTATCAGAGCGTTGGTCTTAGAGAACCAGAATTTTGCATTAGTGTGTCTTATCGAGTTTGTTAGGATGCATTAGTGAGTCTGGACTTCGACCGTGTTTACTTGAAAAATGATTGCTTAACAAATTTTGTTGGAAACTATATATTTTTAACATGTGAATATTATGTGATATATTAATCTCTTAACGCGTTTGATATTTTGTGATAGATGTCTAACTCTAGAACAAGTCCCATTGACTCACCTAATAATAATGAAGAGTCAAATGTAAATTGGAATGATTCGTGGACTGATTCACAAGTTCCCGAAGAGGAACCGGAAGAAGAGTCGGAACCGGAAGAAGAATCGGAACCGGATGAAGAAGTAGAACCGGTGGGAGAAATAATAAAACGGTTAAGTAAAAGAAAATCCTCAACCAACCGACCAAGGTTAATTATGGTCAATGGTGTTTCCGCCAAGGAAGCAAAATATTAGGAGGATTACCAATTCTCCAATGAATCGGATTCTGACGAGAATTCCGATGATGTTATAGAAATTACCCCAACTGAATTTAAAAAGGCAAAAGAAAATAATAAGGGAAAGGGCATAAAAATAGAGAAATCTAATTCCAACCCCGATGAACTTTATATGTATCGTCAACCCCCGAAGTCCTTAAGTTGTAACAATGACCCGGGAACCTCTAAACCACCGGGTTTTTCTAAACCAATGTGGAAAATTACGGCTCGTATTAGGGGAACATCATATATCCCTAGAAACTTGGCAAAACGAACCAAAACTGAAGAAGAAGAAACAAGCGAGTCGGAATAAGATAGTTGTATTCGTGTGGTGTAATATATGTAATATAGTGTGCTTATGCTTTATGATATATGTAAAAATTGCTTGTATTAATAAGTATTTTTTTTTATGAATCTAACTCTTGTCTATTTTATAGTATAAAAACACAAAATGGATAGACAACCCAATATTTTAAGAGACCTACCCGGAGACATGATTGATGAAATCTTGTCTAGAGTCGGCCAGAATTCCTCGGCACAACTATTTAAGGCGAGATCAGTTTGTAAGACATTCGAAGAACGTTCCAAGAATGTCTTGGTTTATAAGAGACTTTCGTTTAAAAGATGGGGGATATCACATTGGGAAACCCATAAGTTACGATGTGTTTACTTTGACGCATATATTGCGGGGAACCCAAATGCTATCTTACGCAACGGGTTAAGAAATTATTTTGACTCAATATATCCAAATATTGGACTTCGTGATTTAGAAAAAGCGGCTAACATGCAACATAAAGAAGCATGTTATGCTTACGGGTTAGTAATGTTCGCTTCTCACCAAAGTGAGAACAAGAACATCAGGCTACAACTATTAAACAAAACGTTCCCACAAGTGACGGAGTCGGTAATTGGGGTAAGAAATGAGGTTTTTAGATTGTTACGGGACTGTTGGACATTACGTAACCCTCGTCCCTTTGATGACATTACAACACGCTGTATTATCAATGGCCATAACGGTTATGTTCCACAAGACCAAGGATGGGAAGTAGTCCTAGTAAAACCAGAATGCATGACTTGTTTCTGGACGTATGAATTACGTGTCTTTATTGCCTTTGCTGAACGACTTGTGTACTAGCTAGAATTATCTTCACAATTATCTTGTATCAAATTTATTGTGTGCTATATTTCATGCTATATGTAAAATAAGCGGTATTGTAAGTTTGTAAAATATTGTGTAAAAGTTTGAACGCGAAATATTATTATAATCAGTTTTTCATATAGAATTGTAGTAGTTGAATTGTATATTAGCTACTAAAGTATGAACTTAACGGGTAGGTACTACCCGAATTTAAACTTATAAAACGCTAATATGAAGAAAAAGCTTATATAAATGAGTTCATATTATGCTACGAAATACTATTAACTACTCTTAATATTCTGTATGATTAACTTGTTCCAATTGACTATTTTGAAGGAAATGGCACCGACTACTCGACACACCGTGAATATGAATGAAGAGGAATTCCGTACTTTTCTAGCTTCAAACATAGCCGCAGTACAGGCTGCGCTACATACCAACAATAACCTTGGATCTAGCAGTACAGGAAATCGTGTAGGATGCACCTACAAAGAATTCACTGCCTGCAAACCTTTGGAATTTGATGGAACCGAAGGACCGATCGGATTGAAACGGTGGACTGAGAAGGTCGAATCGGTGTTTGCCATAAGTAAGTGTACTGAAGAGGACAAAGTGAAGTACGCTACGCATACCTTCATAGGTTCTGCGTTAACATGGTGGAATACCTATCTAGAGCAAGTGGGACAAGACGATGCGTACGCACTACCGTGGTCAGCATTCAAGCACTTGATGAACGAGAAGTACCGTCCCAGAACCGAGGTCAATAAGCTCAAGACAGAACTTAGAGGGTTACGAACCCAAGGATTTGATATTACCACGTACGAAAGACTATTCACAGAATTGTGCCTATTGTGTCCAGGAGCATTCGAAGATGAGGAAGAGAAGATCGACGCGTTTGTGAAGGATTACCGGAAAGAATCCAAGAAGATATAAGTTCACACGAGCCCGCCTCCATACAACAGGCATGTAGAATGGCTCACAAACTAGTGAACCAGATTAAAGAAAGAATTAAAGAACAGACTACTGAAGAGGCCAATGTGAAGCAAGTAAAAAGAAAGTGGGAGGAAAACGGTGATAAGAATCACCAATACAACAACAACAGCAATTACAACAATAATCGCAACAATTATCCCAACAATCGCAACATCAATCGCAACTACTACAAACGGCCCAACAACAACAACAACAACAACAGCAACTACAACAATCATCCCAACAACAATAATAACCGCAACAACAACAACAATCAGAAGCAGCTATGCCAAAGGTGTGAAAAGTATCACTCGGGGTTCTGCACCAAATTTTGCAACAAGTGTAAAAGAAATGGTCATAGCGCGGCGAAGTGTGAGGTCTACGGACCAGGGGTTAATAGAACGAAAGGAACAAATGGTGTCGGAACGAGTAATGGCGGAGCAAGTAGTGTCAGAGCAAGTTATGCCAATGTAGTTTGTTATAAATGTGGAAAACCGGGCCACATTATTAGAAATTGCCCGAACCAGGAGAACACGAATGGACAAGGCCGCGGAAGAGTTTTCAATATTAATGCGGCAGAGGCACAGGAAGACCCGGAGCTTGTTACGGGTACGTTTCTTATTGACAATAAATCTGCTTACGTTTTATTTGATTCGGGTGCGGATAGAAGCTATATGAGTAGAGATTTTTGTGCTAAATTAAGTTGTCCATTGACGCCTTTGGATAGTAAATTTTTAATCGAATTAGTAAATGGTAAATTAATTTCAGCATATAATATATGTCGGAATCGAGAAATTAAACTGGTTAGCGAAACATTTAAGATTGATTTGATACCAGTAGAGTTAGGGAGTTTTGATGTGATAATCGGTATGGACTGGTTGAAAGAAGTGAAAGCAGAGATCGTTTGTTACAAAAATGCAATTCGCATTATACGAGAAAAAGGAAAACACTTAATGGTGTACGGAGAAAAGGGCAACACGAAGCTACATCTTATTAGTAATTTGAAGGCACAAAAACTAATAAGAAAAGGTTGCTATGCTGTTCTAGCACACGTCGAGAAAGTACAAACTGAAGAAAAGAGCATCAATGATGTTCCCATTGCAAAAGAATTTCCCGATGTATTTCCGAAAGAATTACCGGGATTACCCCCACATCGATCCGTTGAATTTCAAATAGATCTTGTACCAGGAGCTGCACCAATAGCTCGTGCTCCTTACAGACTCGCACCCAGCGAGATGAAAGAACTGCAAAGCCAATTACAAGAACTTTTAGAGCGTGGTTTCATTCGACCAAGCACATCATCGTGGGGAGCTCCTGTTTTGTTTGTCAAGAAGAAAGATGGTACATTCAGGTTGTGTATTGACTACCGAGAGTTGAACAAACTTACCATCAAGAACCGCTACCCACTACCGAGAATTGACGACTTATTTGATCAACTACAAGGCTCGTCTGTTTATTCAAAGATTGACTTACGTTCCGGGTATCATCAAATGCGGGTGAAAGAAGATGATATTCCAAAGACTGCTTTCAGAACACGTTACGGTCATTACGGGTTTATGGTCATGCCGTTTGGTTTAACTAATGCACCAGCTGTGTTCATGGACCTTATGAACCGAGTGTGTGGACCATACCTTGACAAGTTTGTCATTGTTTTCATTGATGACATACTTATTTACTCAAAGAATGACCAAGAACACGGTGAACATTTGAGAAAGGTGTTAGAAGTATTGAGGAAGGAAGAATTGTACGCTAAGTTTTCAAAGTGTGCATTTTGGTTGGAAGAAGTTCAATTCCTCGGTCACATAGTGAACAAAGAAGGTATTAAGGTGGATCCGGCAAAGATAGAAACTGTTGAAAAGTGGGAAACCCCGAAAACTCCGAAACACATACGCCAGTTTTTAGGACTAGCCGGTTACTACAGAAGGTTCATCCAAGACTTTTCCAGAATAGCAAAACCCTTGACTGCATTAACGCATAAAGGGAAGAAATTTGAATGGAATGATGAACAAGAGAAAGCGTTTCAGTTATTGAAGAAAAAGCTAACTACGGCACCTATATTGTCATTGCCTGAAGGGAATGATGATTTCGTGATTTATTGTGATGCATCAAAGCAAGGTCTCGGTTGTGTATTAATGCAACGAACGAAGGTGATTGCTTATGCGTCTAGACAATTAAAGATTCACGAACAAAATTATACGACGCATGATTTGGAATTAGGCGCGGTTGTTTTTGCATTAAAGACTTGGAGGCACTACTTATATGGGGTCAAAAGTATTATATATACCGACCACAAAAGTCTTCAACACATATTTAATCAGAAATAACTGAATATGAGGCAGCGTAGGTGGATTGAATTATTGAATGATTACGACTTTGAGATTCGTTACCACCCGGGGAAGGCAAATGTGGTAGCCGATGCCTTGAGCAGGAAGGACAGAGAACCCATTCGAGTAAAATCTATGAATATAATGATTCATAATAACCTTACTACTCAAATAAAGGAGGCACAACAAGGAGTTTTAAAAGAGGGAAATTTAAAGGATGAAATACCCAAAGGATCGGAGAAGCATCTTAATATTCGAGAAGACGGAACCCGGTATAGGGCTGAAAGGATTTGGGTACCAAAATTTGGAGATATGAGAGAAATGGTACTTAGAGAAGCTCATAAAACCAGGTACTCAATACATCCTGGAACGGGGAAGATGTACAAGGATCTCAAGAAACATTTTTGGTGGCCGGGTATGAAAGCCGATGTTGCTAAATACGTAGGAGAATGTTTGACGTGTTCTAAGGTCAAAGCTGAGCATCAGAAACCATCAGGTCTACTTCAACAACCCGAAATCCCGGAATGGAAATGGGAAAACATTACCATGGATTTCATCACTAAATTGCCAAGGACTGCAAGTGGTTTTGATACTATTTGGGTAATAGTTGATCATCTCACCAAATCAGCACACATCCTGCCAATAAGAGAAGATGACAAGATGGAGAAGTTAGCACGACTGTATTTGAAGGAAGTCGTCTCCAGACATGGAATACCAATCTCTATTATCTCTGATAGGGATGGTAGATTTATTTCAAGATTCTGGCAGACATTACAGCAAGCATTAGGAACTCGTCTAGACATGAGTACTGCCTATCATCCACAAACTTATGGGCAGAGCGAAAGGACGATACAAACGCTTGAAGACATGCTACGAGCATGTGTTATTGATTTCGAAAACAGTTGGGATCGACATCTACCGTTAGCAGAATTTTCCTACAACAACAGCTACCATTCAAGCATTGAGATGGCGCCGTTTGAAGCACTTTATGGTAGAAAGTGCAGGTCTCCGATTTGTTGGAGTGAAGTGGGGGATAGACAGATTACGGGTCCGGAGATTATACAAGAAACTACCGAGAAGATCATCCAAATTCAACAACGGTTGAAAACCGCCCAAAGTCGACAAAAGAGCTACGCTGACATTAAAAGAAAAGATATAGAATTTGAAATTGGAGAGATGGTCATGCTTAAAGTTGCACCTTGGAAAGGCGTTGTTCAATTTGGTAAACGAGGGAAATTAAATCCAAGGTATATTGGACCATTCAAGATTATTGATCGTGTCGGACCAGTAGCTTACCGACTTGAGTTACCTCAACAACTCGCGGCTGTACATAACACTTTCCACGTCTCGAATTTGAAGAAATGTTTTGCTAAAGAAGATCTCACTATTCCGTTAGATGAAATCCAAATCAACGAAAAACTTCAATTATTAAGGATCGAAAAACTTCAATTATTAAGAACCCGTCGAAATAATGGATCGTGAGGTTAAAAGACTTAAGCAAAACAAGATACCAATTATTAAGGTTCGATGGAATGCTCGTAGAGGACCCGAGTTCACCTGGGAGCGTGAAGATCAGATGAAGAAGAAATACCCGCATCTTTTTCCAGAAGATTCGTCAACACCTTCAACAGCTTAAAATTTTGGGACGAAATTTATTTAACGGGTAGGTACTGTAGTGACCCGAACTTTTCCATGTTTATATATATTAATTTATATTGATATTTACATGATTAAATGTTTCCAACATGTTAAGCAATCAAACTTGTTAAGACTTGATTAATTGAAATATGTTTCATATAGACAATTGACCACCCAAGTTGACCGGTGATTCACGAACGTTAAAACTTGTAAAAACTATACGATGACATATATATGGTTATATATATAGTTAACATGTTTTTATTATAAGTATGTATCTCATTAGGTATTTTAACAATGAGTTATATACATAAAAATGAGACTATTAATTTAAGAAACTCGAAAACGATATATATAACGATTATCGTTATAACAACGTCTTACTAGGTACATATGAATCATATTAAGATATTGATACACTTGGTTAATTATGTTAAATGATAAGTAAATATATTATTAAGTGTATTAACAATGAAATACATATGTAAAAATAAGACTACTAACTTAATGATTTCGAAACGAGACATATATGTAACGATTATCGTTGTAACGACATTTAACTGTATATACATCATACTAAGATATATTATATATCATAATATCATGATAATATAACAATTTAACATCTCATTTTTTATAATAAACAATGGGTTAACAACATTCAACAAGATCGTTAACCTAAAGGTTTCAAAACAACATTTACATGTAACGACTAACGATGACTTAACGACTCAGTTAAAATGTATATACATGTAGTGTTTTAATATGTATTCATACACTTTTGAAAGACTTCAAGACACTTATCAAAATACTTCTACTTAACAAAAATGCTTACAATTACATCCTCGTTCAGTTTCATCAACAATTCTACTCGTATGCACCAGTATTCGTACTCGTACAATACACAGCTTTTAGATGTATGTACTATTGGTATATACACTCCAATTATCAGCTCTTAGCAGCCCATGTGAGTCACCTAACACATGTGGGAACCATCATTTGGCAACTAGCATGAAATATCTCATAAAATTACAAAAATATGAGTAATCATTCATGACTTATTTACATGAAAACAAAATTACATATCCTTTATATCTAATCCATACACCAATGACCAAAAACACCTACAAACACTTTCATTCTTCAATTTTCTTCATCTAATTGATCTCTCTCAAGTTCTATCTTCAAGTTCTAAGTGTTCTTCATATATTTTACAAGTTCTAGTTACATAAAATCAAGAATACTTTCAAGTTTGCTAGCTCACTTCCAATCTTGTAAGGTGATCATCCAACCTCAAGAAATCTTTGTTTCTTACAGTAGGTTATCATTCTAATACAAGGTAATAATCATATTCAAACTTTGGTTCAATTTCTATAACTATAACAATCTTATTTCAAGTGATGATCTTACTTGAACTTGTTTTCGTGTCATGATTCTGCTTCAAGAACTTCGAGCCATCCAAGGATCCGTTGAAGCTAGATCCATTTTTCTCTTTTCCAGTAGGTTTATCCAAGGAACTTAAGGTAGTAATGATGTTCATAACATCATTCGATTCATACATATAAAGCTATCTTATTCGAAGGTTTAAACTTGTAATCACTAGAACATAGTTTAGTTAATTCTAAACTTGTTCGCAAACAAAAGTTAATCCTTCTAACTTGACTTTTAAAATCAACTAAACACATGTTCTATATCTATATGATATGCTAACTTAATGATTTAAAACCTGGAAACACGAAAAACACCGTAAAACCGGATTTACGCCGTCGTAGTAACACCGCGGGCTGTTTTGGGTTAGTTAATTAAAAACAATGATAAACTTTGATTTAAAAGTTGTTATTCTGAGAAAATGATTTTTATTTTGAACATGAAACTATATCCAAAAATTATGGTTAAACTCAATGTGGAAGTATGTTTTCTAAAATGGTCATCTAGACGTCGTTCTTTCGACTGAAATGACTACCTTTACAAAAACGACTTGTAACTTATTTTTCCGACTATAAACCTATACTTTTTCTATTTAGATTCATAAAATAGAGTTCAATATGAAACCATAGCAATTTGATTCACTCAAAACGGATTTAAAATGAAGAAGTTATGGGTAAAACAAAATTGGATAATTATTCTCATTTTAGCTACGTAAAAATTGGTAACAAATCTATTCCAACCATAACTTAATCAACTTGTATTGTATATTATGTAATCTTGAGATACCATAGACACGTATACAATGTTTCGACCTATCATGTCGACAGATCTATATATATTTCGGAACAACCATAGACACTCTATATGTGAATGTTGGAGTTAGCTATACAGGGTTGAGGTTGATTCCAAAATATATATAGTTTGAGTTGTGATCAATACTGAGATACGTATACACTGGGTCGTGGATTGATTCAAGATAATATTTATCGATTTATTTCTGTACATCTAATTGTGGACAACTAGTTGTAGGTTACTAACGAGGACAGCTGACTTAATAAACTTAAAACATCAAAATATATTAAAAGTGTTGTAAATATATTTTGAATATACTTTGATATATATGTATATATTGTTATAGGTTCGTGAATCAACCATTGGCCAAGTCTTACTTCCCGACGAAGTAAAAATCTGTGAAAGTGAGTTATAGTCCCACTTTTAAAATCTAATATTTTTGGGATGAGAATACATGCAGGTTTTATAATTGATTTACAAAATAGACACAAGTACGTGAAACTACATTCTATGGTTGAATTATCAAAATCGAATATGCCCCTTTTTATTAAGTCTGGTAATCTAAGAATTAGGGAACAGACACCCTAATTGACGCGAATCCTAAAGATAGATCTATTGGGCTTAACAAACCCCATCCAAAGTACCGGATGCTTTAGTACTTCGAAATTTATATCATATCCGAAGGGTGTCCCGGAATGATGGGGATATTCTTATATATGCATCTTGTTAATGTCGGTTACCAGGTGTTCACCATATGAATGATTTTTATCTCTATGTATGGGATGTGTATTGAAATATGAAATCTTGTGGTCTATTATTATGATTTGATATATATAGGTTAAACCTATAACTCACCAATATTTTTGTTGACGTTTTAAGCATGTTTATTCTCAGGTGATTATTAAGAGCTTCCGCTGTCGTATACTTAAATAAGGACGAGATTTGGAGTCCATGCTTGTATGATATTGTGTAAAAACTGCATTCAAGAAACTTATTTTGTTGTAACATATTTGTATTGTAAACCATTATGTAATGGTTGTGTGTAAACAGGATATTTTAGATTATCATTATTTGATAATCTACGTAAAGCTTTTTAAACCTTTATTGATGAAATAAAGGTTATGGTTTGTTTTAAAAATGAATGCAGTCTTTGAAAACCGTCTCATATAGAGGTCAAAACCTCGCAACGAAATCAATTAATATGGAACGTTTTTAATCAATAAGAATGGGACATTTCAAAAACCGCTCAGAGTCGACAAAAGAGCTACGCGGACCTTAAAAGGAAAGATATAGAATTTGAAATTGGAGAGATGGTCATGCTTAAGGTTTTGCCTTGGAAAGACGTTGTTCGATTTGGTAAACGGGGGAAACTAAATCCAAGATACATTGGACCATTCAAGATTTTAGATCGTGTCTGATCAGTAGCCTACCGACTTGAATTACCTCAACAACTCGCCAATGTACATAATTCCTTTCATGTCTCGAATCTGAAGAAGTGCTTAGCTAAAGAAGATCTCACGATTCCTTTAGACGAAATTAAAATCAACGAAAAACTACAATTTGTTGAAGAACCCGTCGAGATAATGGATCGTTAGGTTAAAAGGCTCAAGCAAAATAAGATACCGATCATCAAAGTTCGATGGAATGCTCGTAGGGGACCCGAGTTCACCTGGGAGCATGAAGATCAAATGAAGCTGAAATACTCATACCTATTTCGAGAAGATTCGTCAACACCTTCAATAGCTTAAAATTTCGGGACAAAATTTATTTAACGGGTAGGTACTGTAGTAACCCAAACTTTTCCATGATTATATATTAAATGAAAACTATATTTGCATGATTAAATGTTTCTAACATGTTAAGCAATCAAACTTGTTAAGACTTGATTTATTGAAATGAGTTTCATGTAGACAATTGATCACCCAAGTTGACCGGCGATTCACGAACGTTAAAACTTGTAAAAACAACATGATATATATATATATATATATATATATATATATATATATATATATATATATATATATATATATATATATATATATATATATATTAACATGATATTATGATGAGTAAGTATCTCACCAAGTACATTAACAATGAGTTATACACATAAAATGAAAGTAGTGAATTAAGAAACGCGAAACGATATATATAACGGCTATCGTTACAATGTCTTACTAAATACATATGTATCAGGTTAAGATATTAATACACTATGTTTAACATCATGAAATGATAATTACATATATCATTAAGCGTATTAACAATGAACTTGTAATGACCCGGATTTTTCTAATCGTTTTATACATATAAGATTAATATTTACATAAATTAAACATTACCAACATGATAAGCAATCCTAATTGTTGAGTCTTATGTTTTTAAAAAGAGTTTTACACAACGTTTGACCGTCCAATTTGACCGATGATATCACGAACTATATAACATACGATAATTATACGATTGTGTACATATACGTATTTATATATATTTAACATGATCTAAGGATGGTTTAACATATCATTGTATACTAATAACAATGAGTTATAAGTATACTTTGAGACTACTAACTTAAGTTTTCAAAACGGTAACTATACGTAAAGTTCTTTGACATATATACCTATAACCTATAATACTTATACAAGTATCATATAAATACGTATTTAATCACTTTTAAAGGGCTTAAATACATGAAACAATATAAGTATATTCACAAAAGATAGTTATATTTG
This sequence comes from Rutidosis leptorrhynchoides, assembly GCF_046630445.1. Taxonomy (NCBI): domain Eukaryota; kingdom Viridiplantae; phylum Streptophyta; class Magnoliopsida; order Asterales; family Asteraceae; genus Rutidosis; species Rutidosis leptorrhynchoides. Next base: position 234,585,048 of record NC_092338.1, on the reverse strand, counting down.
AATTCTCGTTCCGTTTCCTCAAGATTTCTACACGTATACCTAGGGTATATGTACCCGTATTGTACGCAGCTTCTAGATGTATTTACTATTGATAAATACCAATTATTAGACCTCAATTATCTGCTCATAGCAGCCTTTGTTAGTCAACAACATGTGGGATCAAGTGTTAACATCTAGGAAGACTTATGAGCTAGAAATCAAAACATAAAATCCTTATATATACATATACATTCACGCCTATATACACACACATACACTTTCATATCAACTTTCTTTCAAGTTAGATGATCTTCTAAACTCTCTTATCTTTAACCTTCAAGTATTCTTCAAAGTCTTCATAAGTTTCTAGCTTCATAACCAAGGTAAAACTATGTTAAAACTTTGATTCAATTCATGTAAGTTAATCATCTTAAATCAAGATATAACTTACTTACAACCTTTGTTTCTTTCATGATTTCACTTCTTAATCTTCCAAGTCATCAAGAACAAGTTCATATCTTGTTTATTCAGTAACTTTCTTCATCATACTTGAGGTATAACATTTGTTCATCATCTTGTTCAATTATAACTATCTTATTAAGAATATACAAATCATAACAACAAGAACATAGTTTGAATGATTTCAAACTTATTTGCAAACTAAATAGATCCTTCTAACTTGACTTTTAAAACACTTAAAGACCTGTAATATATCATAATGATATGCTAACTTAACAAGATATAACTTGATTTTTCAAAGAACACCTTAAAACTGAATCTACGTCATCGGAGTGCAACCGGGGACTGTTTTGGGTTGGATAATTAAAAATGATCTTAAACTATGAATTGGAAGTTTATATTCTGGAAAAATGATATTTCTTATGAATATGTTAATGTATAAAAATCTCATGGTATAACTCAAAGTGTAAGTATTTTTGTAAAAATGATCATCTAGATGTTGTTTTATGATGGAAATGATCACTTTCATAAGATTCACCCAAGTTTGACCTATAAACTGTGATTTTGAATGCAAACTAAGGTATTTATAGTTCATATTCATAAATAATGACTCGATCCAAGGAAGTGGCAAGTTGAACCAACAAAAACGGAGTTGTATTGAAGAAACTACGACTAAAACAAAATCGGGTATCCGAAGCTAGTTTAGCTACGAAAATATTTTGACTAAAACCAAACTAATCATATCTTGGCTAATTAACATGATATTTTATATATATTTACTCATGATTTGATTTTACATATTTCAGGACCACCCGTAAACAACACGAGAAGATTAATTATAAGACCTCATGATTGTACGCAACACGTCATTTGACAACATGATACTTTATGTACGCAACACTTCATTTGACAACACGGTACCATGGGTCGAGATTAATTCCGATCAATACGAATACGATGGGGTCTTTATTTTTTTTATTGAGCAACTAATTGTGGACCACTAACATCGGACTGCTAACTACGGACTAATAGATATTAAAAGTATTATAAGTATATATGTAACGATTATTTGAAAAGAAAATATGTTGATATATTATATATATATGGTTAGGTTCGTGATATCTATCGGAGACCAAGTCGTGTTAAATATCTTCAAGGCAAAAGTGAGTATATAGTCCCACTTTTAAACTCTAAATATTTTGGGATGAGAATACATGCATTTTATGATTTACGTTATGGATATAAGTGATTAAAAATATATATTCTACATTGAGTTGTACCACTGGCATACTTCCCTTTAACTTGGTAACTACAATTTACATGCGGTATTGTAAACGTGAATCCTGTTGATATATCTATCGGGCCTGACAACCCTAACCGGACTGGACGACCAGTATTCAACAGTTGCACAGTACTTCATTTCGGTGACTACATTTGGTACGGTGTAGTGAGATTTCATAATAAAGGGAATATGCGACGTTGATTAAATGTTAAGTATGGTTATCAAGTGCTCAACCACTTAGAATATTTTTATTAAAACGTTTATGTATATTAAATCTTGTGGTCTATATTTATAACGCTTCTAGCATTAAACGTATATCTCACCAACTTTATGTTGATGTTTTAAGCATGTTTATTCTCAGGTGATAATTAAAAGCTTCCGATACATTATGCCGAATTTAAGCAAGATTTGGAGTATTCATATTTGTGTCAAAAATAAAACTGCATACCGAAAGATTTGTAATGTGAAATATGTTGGAAATTGTATTGTTATTATCAAATGTAAAGTTTGTAAGACTAAGATTATCGCTAAACGATAATCATTATTATGTTGTTTAAGCCTTTGGTTATAATAAAGGTTATGGTTTGTATCATAAAAACGTATACAGATTTTGAAAAATGTCACATATAGAGGTCAATACCTCGCAATGACACCAATAAGTACGTGACGTTCATAATCGATATGAACGGGACACTACAGGTGGTATCAGAACGTTGGTCTTAGAGAACCAAAAAATTTGCATTAGTGTGTCTTATCGAGTTTGTTAGGATGCATTAGTGAGTCTGGACTTTGACCGTGTTTGATTTCGAAAACTATTGCTTATCCTTGTTCGTTAAAAAAATTAATATGTAAATATTATGTGGTACTAACGTGCTAGTTGTTGTGTGATAGATGTCTGGCTTAGAACTTGTTATCACATTCAGCGACTCCGAACCAGAATCCTCAGATAGTGTTCCAGTCATTATCCTATCCGATGATGAAAACGACACCTTTAGGGAAGACTCACAATTTCTAGATGAATCAATTGAAGAGGAACCGGAAAGTGATCCTGAGGAGGAAGAAATACAGAAAATTACGAAAGACAAGTTCGAACGAGGAAAGAAACGAAAGGCTACTGAATTGGAAAATCCAAATCCCGAGTTTAGTGAGGATGTTGTGGCACCAACTCCACCAGACACTTCCATCCCTATTCCCACTATTCCTATTAGTTCTATCCCGACATCCAGTTCTTCGGACCCTCAGCCAAAACGCAGGGAGATTGCCAGGATAAGCGTTAAGCAATTTTTTTGAACACAAATGTTTTGGGTTAAACGATGCGCTATTGTTTTAAACCATGGGATCATATAACGTTTTGTATAATATTACTAGTGTGGTTTGCTTAATGTTTGATGTAAGATAAGCATATGTAAAATAGTGAAGTGTGAAATGCAATAATTTTCCATGGTTGAGTATTATTTGGTGGTAGTAATTGATTTCCATACCAAGCTATTAAGTATGAACTTTAACGGGTAGGTACTACCCTAGATATAATTATAAAATGCTAAAAAGAAGAAAAGGCTTTTATAATAATAACTGGTTCATATTATTAATAAGCTACGATGTACTGTAAATACACACTACATCTATAATATTCCATGTGAATACTTATTTTTTTCATTCTTATTGAAGATTATGGCGCGATTGAACCGAATGACGGAACAAGAAATCGAGGAACTCATCAATCAGTGAGTGAACGACAGAGTGTTATGGGTCGAGGCTGCAAGAGGTGCTGCAGTTAACCCAAATCCTCGTGTGGGATGCACCTATAAAACTTTTCAAGGTTGCAAGCCCTCATCATTCAGTGGAACAGAAGGACCGGTTGGTTTAACCCGGTGGATCGAAAAGATTGAGTCTGTGTTTAAAATCAGTGGTTGTATTGAGAAGGACAACGTGCACCTTATAAGATAGTGCACTCACATGGTGGAAAAACTATGTGAAGGCCGTAGGAGGAGATGTAGCTTATGATACTCCATGGGAAGAATTTAAAACAATGCTAATCAACGAGTATTGTCCAAGGAATGAGGTTAGGAAGTTGGAAGCTGAATTACGAAGCCTGAAAGTTGTTGGTACTGAACTCACCAACTACAATCAGCGATTCATGGAATTAGCTTTGCTATGTCCCGAATTGGTACCAACCGAAGAACGGAAGATAGAACTGTACAAAGATGGTTTGCCTAAAAATGTCAAGGCAAATGTTACAGCATCGAAACCCAAGACTATTCATGAAGCCATCACATGACAAACGAGTTGATGGACCAGATTATTTTGGATAAGAACACCGATGTCAAGACATCTAAAAACAAAAGAAAGTGGGAAGGTAATCATCAACAATACAACAAGAAACAAGAAACCACGCAAGGTGCGGGTAGTGGTTTAAGCTCAGGTTATAAGGGACAAAATCCTTTATGTAACAGATGCCACAAACATCACTCTGGTTATTGTAACGTCGTGTGCAACAATTGTAATCAAAGGGGTCATCTTACTGAAGATTGTAGGGTTCCCGTTACAAATACAAATGGCACCAAGACTCCTGCCACCAATGCAAATAGAACTGCCTTGCCACTGTTACTTGTTATGGGTGTGGGAAACAGGGTCATTATAAGAGCCAGTGCCCGAATCCAGAGAAGAATAACAGATCTGCACGTGGAAGAGCATTTATTATTAATGTTAGAGAGGTGTGTGAAGACCCGGAGCTTGTTTCGGGTACGTTTACTATTAATAACTTATCAGCATCTATTATATTTGATACTGGTGCCGATAGAAGTTATATGTGTAGAGACTTTTACGCTAAATTGAATTGTTCATCATTACCTCTAGATGCTAAGTACATGATTGAGTTACCTAATGGTAAACTAATTAAAGCCGATAAAATTTGCCGTGATTGTAAAATAAATTTAGCCGGAGAAACGTTTAAAATTGATTTGATACCCATAGAATTAGGAAGTTTTGATGTAATAGTCGGCATGGACTGGATTGTAGTGACCCGAACTTTTCCATGTTTATATATATAATAAATGAAATTGTTATTTACATGATTAAGTGTTTCCAACATGTTAAGCAATCAAACTTGTTAAGACTTGATTAATTTAAATAGGTTTCATATAGACAATTGACCACCCAAGTTGACCGGTGATTCACGAACGTTAAAACTTGTAAAAACTATATGATGACATATATATGGATATATATATATATATAGTTAACATGATATTATGATAAGTAAACATATCATTAAGTATATTAACAATGAACTACATATGTAAAAGCAAGACTACTAACTTAATGATTTTGAAACGAGACATATATGTAACGATTATCGTTGTAACGACATTTAATGTATATATATCATATTAAGAGATTTTAATAATATCATGATAATATAATAATTTAAAATCTCATTTGATATTATAAACATTGGGTTAACAACATTTAACAAGATCGTTAACCTAAAGGTTTCAAAACAACACTTACATGTAACGACTAACGATGACTTAACGACTCAGTTAAAATGTATATACATGTAGTGTTTTAATATGTATTCATACAATTTTGAAAGACTTCAAGACACTAATCAAAATACTTCTACTTAACAAAAATGCTTACAATTACATCCTCGTTCAGTTTCATCAACAATTCTACTCGTATGCACCCGTATTCATACTCGTACAATACACAGCTTTTAGATGTATGTACTATTGGTATATACACTCCAATGATCTGCTCTTAGTAGCCCATGTGAATCACCTAACACATGTGGGAACCATCATTTGGCAACTAGCATGAAATATCTCATAAAATTACAAAAATATGAGTAATCATTCATGACTTATTTACATGAAAACAAAATTACATATCCTTTATATCTAATCCATACACCAACGACGAAAAACACCTGCAAACACTTTCATTCTTCAATTTTCTTCATCTAATTAATCTCTCTCAAGTTCTATCTTCAAGTTCTAAGTGTTCTTCATAAATTCTACAAGTTCTAGTTTCATAAAATCAAGAATACTTCCAAGTTTGCTAGCTTACTTCCAATCTTGTAGAGTGATCATCCAACCTCAAGAAATCTTTATTATTTACAGTAAGATATCTTTCTAATATAAGGTAATACTCATATTCAAACTTTGATTCAATTTCTATAACTATAACAATCTTATTTCGAGTGGAAATCTTACTTGAACTTGTTTTCGTGTCATGATTCTACTTCAAGAACTTTCAAGCCATCCAAGATCCTTTAAAAAACAACCCAACCCGTATTCCATACGATAAATTTTTTTTTATATAATACACATTTACGCGCCAATTAAATATGTAAACCATTCCACAAGTTCCATTTAAACGTACATCAACTTAAATGTTTACAAAAGGCACGAAGGCCATTAATTAAGTTTTATACAAGTTTGACCCACTACAATGATAGTTTATAATCCAAATGACACTCGAGCACGGTTTGGGGCTAAACTACCCAAAACTTTAGGCCAAACTTCAAAAGCTATGCCAAAAGCACCCCCTGTCAACATAAACGGGAGACAACTAATCCAACCGTATGCCCTTATCCTTGTCCAAGCCGGAACCTATAAAATGATAAACAACGAGAGGGTAAGCAATGCTTAGTGAGTGCAACAATTATATATACATATATATAACCTATCCATTTGCAATCACAATACCAAATACCTCATACGAACTTGTAACTCAAATAGCATGTCAACATACCCGTAACACTAACAAGTCGTACATTATCACACCACTTCATTAGCATATACCCAACTCAGTATATATATAATATGCTAAACAAAAACAACAATCTCAATATGGTTAACCAATAACGCTATGGTGCTACCAGCTCGTGGTTCACACCATACGCATTTGAGTCATACTCGTTTATAGTGCTTCCGGCTCATGGTTCACACTCGATGCTACTGGCTCGTGGTTCACATCTTAGTTTATAGTGCTACCGGCTCGTGGTTCACACTCGATGCTACCGGCTCTTGGTTCACATCTTAGTTTATAGTGCTACCGGCTCGTGGTTTACACTCTATCCCACACATGTTATGGCACTACCGGCACGTGGTTCATACCATAACATTCACAAATAAACACGCCATATACATGAATGCATAATTATTCCACTCACCTTATCATAAGGATGATGATTTAGCACTTCCGAGCTTCAAAGCAATGTACCTAAATCATTAAGTGCACATTCAATTTCACAACTAGTGGGATTAACCACAATACTCCCACTTGAGCATTTAATGACCCAATTTGCATTAAATGACTCAACTACTCACAACCGTCCATAAATGGCCAAGACTCGACTTTAATCACTAAGACTAGTGAATTAAAGTCTATTAACTTCAATTAACACAAAACTTAGGGTAATCCATACCCATTTCATCTAATTAGGTCAACTAGTACATCTTGAACCATTTTATATTACTTAGACTCACAATCAAGTCAAACTTACCCATTAACACTTCTTTCATAAATCTTAAAGTGTTTTAATGCTTACAACACCTTTGACACTTACAAACCTCATTTCATTAGACCAAAACCCTATATTATGGTAATTAGGGTTTCCTTTCAACAATCTAACCCAAGATCCACCCATTTATCCCTCAAATGGGTCATACAAACCCCACATGAACCAAACCCTAGCTTAAACAAAATAAAACTCAAAACATAGAGTTAAGACTTACCAATACAATCACAACGTAGGTAGAGACGTAGGGAACAACTTTAAAACTTGGATTCGGGTGAGATTTGGTCTCATTCTTCTCCAAGTGAGCCTTCTCTCACTAAACCGTAACTCTCTCTCTCTAAATTGAATGTGGTGTAGGTGAAGATGTGTTAAATGAGTTAGGATAACTCATTTATCAGTTTTCTATATCTAAAACCGTCCACAAGTGAAAAGACTTAAACACCCCCAAAGATGACATTTAAATTTGGTCAAATTTGTCAAAGAGCGACATCTGTCGCGTTTCGCGACAATCTGTCATGTAACGCGACGCCCAAACGCGATAAACCATAACAGAACGTGATAACCTTGACAGAACTGGGGTTCTGGAGCTGTCGCATTCCAGCCCACTTTGTCGCGTATCGCGACGCACCAGGACGCGATGAAACCCAATCAGACGCGACAGAAAGCCTGATCAAACCATTTTCCAATATTTTCACACATTAAACTAAAATAAATGATCATAGATGCAATAATAAATGTACACGAGGTTAATTACGCACCTTAAGTCATATTTGAGGAAAATGGGATGTTACAACTCTCCCCCACTTGAATCAGAGCGCGTCCTCGCGATCCAAGCCGCATGACAAGAAGGAAGATAAACCAACACAAACTCTTCGGGCTCCCAAGTAAACTCGGAACCATTACTACGATGCCATTGAACTTTAAAAGTCCTAACCTCTTTATGTCTCAACCTTTTGACCTTCTCATCAAGTATGGCAATCGGTTCCTCAATATATTCTAACTTATTGTTTAGCTCGATCTCGTCTAATGGCACCTAAGATGAATCATCCGTAAGACACTTACGGAGATGGGAAACATGAAATGTATTATGGATCCCCGCAAGCTCTTCGGGTAATTCCAAATGATACGCGACTTCACCAATGCGAGCTAAAACCTTAAATGGTCCAATAAACCGAGGAGCTAACTTTCCTCATTTCCGGAATCGAATAATACCTTTCCATGGCAAAACCTTAAGCATCACCATGTCACCTTCTTGAAATTCGATCGTTCATCTACGTTTGTCGTCATACGACTTTTGCCTATCTTGAGCCTTCTTCAAATGCTCTCGAATCATATCAATCTTATTATTCGTCTCTAAAACTAAATCGGTACTCCCGATTTCCTTTTGTCCCACTTCACCCCAACAAATCGGGGTTCGACATCTACGCCCATAAAGCATCTCATAAGGTGGCATCCCAATACTAGTATGATAACTATTATTGTACGAGAATTCCACCAAAGGCAAATGCTCGTCCCAACTACCACCAAAATCGATAATACATGCCCGTAACATATCCTCCAAAGTTTGATTTGTACGTTCGGTTTGACCGTCCATTTGAGGATGATACGCCGTGCTCAACTTCAATTGCGTACCCATATCTTCATGAAACTTTTCCCACAATCGAGATGTAAAATGAGTATCTCGATCCGAAACAATCGATATAGGAACACCGTGTCGAGAGACGACTTCCTTGATAAACAACTTAGCCAAGGTCTCCGACGATATCGCTTCTTTAATGGGAAGAAACAAAGCACTTTTCGTCAATCGATCAACTATAACCCAAATCGAATCATATTGGGTTCTCACCGTTTTAGGTAACTTTGTGATGAAATCCATGGTAATGTGCTCCCATTTCCATTTCGGGATTTCTAACGGTTGTAACTTACCATACGTCTTTTGGTGCTCGGCCTTAACTTGCAAACACGTGACACATTGTTCAACATACCTCACAACATCACGTTTCATGCCCGGCCACCAATAATCTTTCCTTAAATCAAGATACATTTTCGTCGCGCCCGGGTGAATGGAATACTTTGACTTATGTGCTTCATCAAGTAGCACTTATCGATAATCACCCATCTTAGGCACCCACACTCTTCCTTGAAAAGATAACAAACCACGCGAACCCATTGTAATGAATTCCGATTATCCCACAATTCGCTCCGCATGCTTGTTGTGAACGTAAGCCTCTATTTGAATCACGCCGAGTTTTTCAAGAAAATCGTTAGTAATAATCATACGTAACAATCCCAATCGTAACGCCGGGTGATGACTCTTTCGACTTAACGCATCCGCGACCACATTCGCCTTGCCCGGATGATAAAGTATCTCACAATCATAGTCTTTTACCACATCCATCCACCTACGTTGATGATAATTCAAATCTCGTTGATGAAAGAGATGTTTCAAACTCTTATGATCCGAATAAATCGTACTCTTGACACCATACAAGTAATGGCGCCAAATTTTCAACGCATGCACAACCGCCGCCAACTCAAGATCATGAGTCGGATATCTCGTCTCATGTTCATTTAATTGTCGAGAGGCATAAGCGATGACTTTACTTCTTTGCATTAGAACACACCCGAGTCCATTTAACGAGGCATCACAATAAACCGTCATGTCTTCCACCCCTTCCGGCAAAACTAACACCGGAGCTTGACATAACTTCTCCTTTAACAATTGAAAAGAAATTTCTTGCTCGTTCTCCCAAACAAACCTCACGTTCTTCCTCGTCAATTTCATCAATGAAGAAGCAATCTTAGAAAAGCCTTGGATAAACCGAAGATAATAACCGGCCAATCCGAGAAAACTTCGGATCTCCGTAGGCGTAGTCGGTTGTCTCCAACTCTTCACCGTCTCTATCTTCCCCGGATCTACTTGAATACCGTCTTTTTTCACAATGTGGCCAAGGAATTGAACTTCCCTTAGCCAAAATTCACATTTGGAGAACTTAGCATACAACTTCTCCCTTCGTAATGTCTTCAAAATTCACATATGTTGGACAAGTCGGTGATTGTGTTCATTGACGACATACTAATCTACTCGAAGAGTATGAACGAACATGAACGCGGTTCATAAGATCCATGAATGCTGCCGGTGCATTCGTAAGACCAAAAGGCATAACTACAAACTCAAAATGCCCATAACACGTTCGAAAAGCCGTTTTCTCAATATCTCCCTCACGGACCTGCATTTGTTGATAGCTGGACCATAGGTCGATCTTAGAGAAATACATCGCACCTTGGAGTTGGTCAAACAAATCGTCAATCCGAGGCAATGGATAACGATTCTTGATCGTCACCTTATTCAACTCCCGGTAATCGATGCACATTCGCATGCTACCATCCTTCTTATTCACAAATAAAATCGGAGCGCCCCATGGCGAAGCACTCGGTCGAATAAAACCCTTCTCGAGCAACTCTTGGGTTTGTTTTAACAACTCTTTCATTTCCGTCGGTGCTAAACGATAAGGAGTTTTAGCAATGGGAGTAGCTCCCGGAACTAACTCAATGCGAAATTCAACTTGTCTTTCTGCCGGAACACCCGGTAACTCGTCCGAAAAAACGTCTTCGAATTCCCTAACCATCGGAATTTCACGAATAGATGGTGGCTCATCACGAGTATCAACAACATGGGCAAGAAAATCCATGCCACCACTAACAAGAAAACGACGTGCCCGTGCAAAAGAACATATCGGCACAAGTCTTCTTCGTTTATCACCGTGAATAATTAACTCTCCCCCACTAGGGGTCTTCACATGAATAAACTTCTCATGGCATGCAATATCGGCTCTATTATGATCGAGCCAATCCATGCCCACAACAATATCAAAGTCGCCCAAAGTCATAGGGATAAGATCAATTTTAAAGTTTTCGGCACCAAAAACAACGTCACAATTTTCACACACATCAACCACTAGCACCAACTTGCCGTCCGCTATTTCGACTTCTACCGGACGACTTAACTTAGCTAACGGTCTATCAAGTTTAGGCACAAATTTTGGAGATACAAACGAAAAATTTGCACCGCTATCAAAAAGAATCCTTGCCGGATTAGAATTAACCAAGAAGGTACCTGAGACAACTTCGTTGGATTGCTTGGCTTCGTCGTTAGTCATCAAATAGTTTCGACCTCGAGCCGTACCCGCCGCCTTCTCTAGCCTTTTAACATTATCGTTGTTCAAATCGGGACACTCTGACTTTCGGTGTCCTTCTTTGTTGCAATTAAAACAAGTGATTTTGGTCGACGCCTTGGTGCAATCACGGGCCATGTGTCCTCTTTGATTACAATTATAACATGTGGGCCCAAAACCCCCGTAAGCACCCTTCTTCACACTATTAATGCTTTCGGAGCCTTTCTTGTTCTTTTTAGTGGAAAAGTTCGAATGACTCGAACCTTCAAACTTTCTTTTAGAAAAAGTGAAATCGCTTTTCCTTGGAACCTCTGGCTCAAAACCCCAAGCAAACTCAAACAACTCCTCAAAAGACTTAGCCATACCCCGACTAATCTTACCCTTCAACTCATCATTTAAAGTACGGTAGAAATCTTTCATTAATTTGTGATCGTCACCAACATATTCCGGGCAAAAACGAGTCTTTGCCAAAAAGGTAGACTTGAGAGTAACCAAGTCCATTGAACCTTGTTGCAAATGATGCAACTCGTCCCGGATTCTATCAAGGTCGGAAGAAGTTCGATATTCTTGAAAAAATTCCTTCTTAAACTCCTCCCATGTCAAGCTCATACATTGCTCTTCACCATACAAATTTATTTTATCGTCCCACCACAACTTGCCTTCTTCACGTAACATGCTAGACCCATACCTCGTCTTCTTCTCGGGAGGACATTCCGCGGTACGGAAAGCTCCCTCGATATCGGAAATCCAACAAGTGCTTTTCAATGGATCCCTCACCCCATTAAAGATCGGAGGTTGAGTATCCTTGAAATTTTTGTAGTGGAAGTCTCGCCTTCCACTCCCACCATTACCTTCACCCCCTTCGCCTCGAGGATAAATGTTTCTAGCCTCTAAAGCCTCCTCTATTGCGGCTTTCATTCGATCGTTGATCATTTCGGTCACTTGTCCATCGACCGACTCTTGGAAGTACATCGTCAAGAAAATCCTTCTTTAACTTTTTAAAGATGGCCTCAACCTTGGCCGTGAGTTCAACATCCTCACTCGTACCACTGTTATCATTATCGTGTCCGTTTCTCGTCTTCATTCTATAAAACAGAAAAGATTAAACAAAGAACGAAAAGACATAATGTAGTGACCTGAACTTTTCCATGTTTATATATATTAATTGAGATTGATATTTACATGATTAAATATTTCCAACATGTTAAGCAATCAAACTTGTTAAGACTTGATTAATTGAAATATGTTTCATATAGACAATTGACCACCCAAGTTGACCGGTGATTCACGAACGTTAAAACTTGTAAAAACTATATGATGACATATATATGGATATATATATAGTTAACATGATACTATGATAAGTAAACATATCATTAAGTATATTAACAATGAACTACATATGTAAAAACAAGACTACTAACTGAATGATTTTTAAACGAGACATATATGTAACGATTATCGTTGTAAAGACATTTAATGTATATATATCATATTAAGAGATATTCATACATGATAATATCATGAAAATATAATAATTTAAAATCTCATTTGATATTATAAATATTGGGTTAACAACATTTAACAAGATCGTTAACCTAAAGGTTTCAAAACAACACTTACATGTTACGACTAACGATGACTTAACGACTCAGTTAAAATGTATATACATGTAGTGTTTTAATATGTATTTATACACTTTTGAAAGACTTCAATACACTTATCAAAATACTTCTACTTAACAAAAATGCTTACAATTACATCCTCATTCAGTTTCATCAACAATTCTACTCGTATGCACCCGTATTCGTACTCGTACAATACACAGCTTTTAGATGTATGTACTATTGGTATATACACTCCAATGATCAGCTCTTAGCAGCCCATGTGAGTCACCTAACACATGTGGGAACCATTATTTGGCAACTAGCATGAAATATCTCATAAAATTACAAAAATATGAGTAATCATTCATGACTTATTTACATGAAAACAAAATTACATATCCTTTATATCTAATCCATACACCAACGACCAAAAATACCTACAAACACTTTCATTCTTCAATTTTCTTCATCTAATTGATCTCTCTCAAGTTCTATCTTCAAGTTCTAAGTGTTCTTCATAAATTCCAAAAGTTCTAGTTTCATAAAATCAAGAATACTTTCAAGTTTGCTAGCTCACTTCCAATCTTGTAAGGTGATCATCCAACCTCAAGAAATCTTTGTTTCTTACAGTAGGTTATCATTCTAATACAAGGTAATAATCATATTCAAACTTTAGTTCAATTTCTATAACTATAACAATCTTATTTCAAGTGATGATCTTACTTGAACTTGTTTTCGTGTCATGATTCTACTTCAAGAACTTCGAGCCATCCAAGGATCCATTCAAGCTAGATCCATTTTTCTCTTTTCCAGTAGGTTTATCCAAGGAACTTAAGGTAGTAATGATGTTCATAACATCATTCGATTCATACATATAAAGCTATCTTATTCGAAGGTTTAAACTTGTAATCACTAGAACATAGTTTAGTTAATTCTAAACTTGTTCGCAAACAAAAGTTAATCCTTCTAACTTGACTTTTAAAATCAACTAAACACATGTTCTATATCTATATGATATGCTAACTTAATGATTTAAAATCTGGAAACACGAAAAACACCGTAAAACCGGATTTACGCCGTCGTAGTAACACCGCGGGCTGTTTTGGGTTAGTTAATTAAAAACTATGATAAACTTTGATTTAAAAGTTGTTATTCTGAGAAAATGATTTTTATTATGAACATGAAACTATATCCAAAAATTATGGTTAAACTCAAAGTGGAAGTATGTTTTCTAAAATTGTCATCTAGACGTCGTTCTTTCGACTGAAATGACTACCTTTACAAAAACAACTTGTAACTTATTTTTCCGACAATAAACCTATACTTTTTCTATTTAGATTCATAAAATAGAGTTCAATATGAAACCATAGCAATTTGATTCACTCAAAACGGATTTAAAATGAAGAAGTTATGGGTAAAACAAGATTGGATAATTTTTCTCATTTTAGCTACGTGAAAATTGGTAACAAATCTATTCCAACCATAACTTAATCAACTTGTATTGTATATTATGTAATCTTGAGATACCATAGACACGTATACAATGTTTCGACCTATCATGTCGAAACATCTATATATATTTCGGAACAACCATAGACACTCTATATGTGAATGTTGGAGTTAGCTATACAGGGTTGAGGTTGATTCCAAAATATATATAGTTTGAGTTGTGATCAATACTGAGATACGTATACACTGGGTCGTGGATTGATTCAAGATAATATTTATCGATTTATTTCTGTACATCTAACTGCGGACAACTAGTCGTAGGTTACTAACAAGGACAGCTGACTTAATAAACTTAAAACATCAAAATATATTAAAAGTGTTGTAAATATATTTTGAACATACTTTGATATACATGTATATATTGTTATAGGTTCGTGAATCAACCAGTGGCCATGTCTTACTTCCAGACGAAGTAAAAATCTGTGAAAGTGAGTTATAGTCCCACTTTTAAAATCTAATATTTTTGGGATGAGAATACATGCAGGTTTTATAATTGATTTACAAAATAGACACAAGTACGTGAAACTACATTCTATGGTTGAATTATCGAAATCAAATATGCCCCTTTTTATTAAGTCTGGTAATCTAAGAATTAGGGAACAGACACCCTAATTGACGCGAATCCTAAAGATAGATCTATTGGGCCTAACAAACCCCATCCAAAGTACCGGATGCTTTAGTACTTCGAAATTTATATCATATCCGAAGGGTGTCCCGGAATGATGGGGATATTCTTATATATGCATCTTGTTAATGTCGGTTACCAGGTGTTCACCATATGAATGATTTTTATCTCTATGTATGGGATGTGTATTGAAATATGAAATCTTGTGGTCTATTATTATGATTTGATATATATAGGTTAAACCTATAACTCACCAACATTTTTGTTGACGTTTTAAGCATGTTTATTCTCAGGTGATTATTAAGAGCTTCCGCTATCGCATACTTAAATAAGGACGAGATTTGGAGTCCATGCTTGTATGATATTGTGTAAAAACTGCATTCAAGAAACTTATTTTGTTGTAACATATTTGTATTGTAAACCATTATGTAATGGTCGTGTGTAAACAGGATATTTTAGATTATCATCATTTGATAATCTACATAAAGCTTTTTAAAACCTTTATATATGAAATAAAGGTTATGGTTTGTTTTAAAAATGAATGCAGTCTTTGAAAAACGTCTCATATAGAGGTCAAAACCTCGCAACGAAATCAATTAATATGGAACGTTTTTAATCAATAAGAACGGGACATTTCAGTTGGTATCCGAGCATTGGTCTTAGAGAACCAGAATTTTGCATTAGTGTGTCTTATCGAGTTTGTTAGGATGCATTAGTGAGTCTGGACTTCGACCGTGTTTACTTGAAAAATGATTGCTTAACAAATTTTGTTGGAAACTATATATTTTTAACATGTGAATATTATGTGATATATTAATCTCTTAACGCGTTTGATATTATGTGATAGATGTCTACCTCTAGAACAAGTCCCATTGACTCACCTAATAATAATGAAGAGTCAAATGTAAATTGGAATGATTCGTGGACTGATTCACAAGTTCCCGAAGAGGAACCGGAAGAAGATTCGGAACCGGAAGAAGAATCGGAACCGGAAGAAGAATCGGAACCGGATGAAGAAATAGAACCGGTGGGGGAAATAATAAAACGGTTAAGTAAAAGAAAATCCTCAACCAACCGACCAAGGTTAATTATGGTCAATGGTGTTTCCGCCAAGGAAGCAAAATATTGGGAGGATTACCAATTCTCCGATGAATCGGATTCCGACGAGAATTCCGATGATGTTATAGAAATTACCCCAACTGAATTTAAAAAGGCAAAAGAAAATAATAAGGGAAAGGACATAAAAATAGAGAAATCTAATTCCAACCCCGATGAACTTTATATGTATCGTCAACCCCCGAAGTCCTTAAGTTGTAACAATGACCCGGGAACCTCTAAACCACCAGGTTTTTCTAAACCAATGTGGATCACGACGGCTCGTATTAGGGGAACATCATATATCCCTAGAAACTTGGCAAAATGAACCAAAACCGAAGAAGAAGAAGAAACAAGCGAGTCGGAATAAGATAGTTGTATTCGTGTGGTGTAATATATGTAATATAGTGTGCTTATGCTTTATGATATATGTAAAAATTGCTTGTATTAATAAGTATTTTTTTTTTATGAATCTAACTCTTGTCTATTTTACAGTATAAAAACACAAAATGGATAGACAACCCAATATTTTAAGAGACCTACCCGGAGACATGATTGATGAAATCTTGTCTAGAGTCGGTCAGAATTCTTCGGCACAACTACTTAAGGCGAGATCAGTTTGTAAGACATTCGAAGAACGTTCCAAGAATGCCTTGGTTTATAAAAGGCTTTCGTTCGAAAGATGGGGGATATCACATTGGGAAATCCATAAGTTACGATGTGTTTACTTTGACGCATATATTGCGGGGAACCCAAATGCTATTTTACGCAATGGGTTAAGAAATTATTTTGACTCAATATATCCGAATATTGGATTTGTGATTTAGAAAAAGCGGCTAACATGCAACATAAAGAAGCATGTTATGCTTACGGATTAGTAATGTTCGCTTCTCACCAAAGTGAGAACAAGAACATCGGGCTACAACTATTAAACAAAACGTTCCCACAAGTGACGGAGTCGGTAATTGGGGTAAGAAATGAGGTTTTTAGATTGTTACGGGACTGTTGGACATTACGTAACCCTCGTCCCTTTGACGACGTTACAACACGCTGTCTTATCAACGGCTATAACGGTTATGTTCCACAAGACCAAGGATGGGAAGTAATCCTAGTAAAACCAGAATGCATGACTTGTTTCTGGACGTATGAATTACGTGTCTTTATTGCCTTTGCTGAACGACTTGTGTACTAGCTAGAATTATCTTCACAACCATCTTGTATCAAATTTATTGTGTGCTATATTTCATGCTATATGTAAAATAAGCGGTATTGTAAGTTTGTAAAATATTGTGTAAAAGTTTGAACGCGAAATATTATTATAATCAGTTTTTCATATAGAATTGTAGTAGTTGAATTGTATATTAGCTACTAAGTATGAACTTAACGGGTAGGTACTACCCGAATTTAAACTTATAAAACGCTAATATGAAGAAAAAGCTTTTATAAATGAGTTCATATTATGCTACGAAATACTATTAACTACTCTTAATATTCTGTATGATTAACTTGTTCCATTTAACTATTTTGAAGGAAATGGCACCGACTACTCGACACACCGTGAATATGAATGAAGAGGAATTCCGTACTTTTCTAGCTTCAAACATAGCCGCAGTACAGGCTGCGCTACATACCAACAATAACCTTGGATCTAGCAGTACAGGAAATCGTGTAGGATGCACCTACAAAGAATTCACTGCCTGCAAACCTTTGGAATTTGATGGAACCGAAGGACCGATCGGATTGAAACGGTGGACCGAGAAGGTCGAATCGGTGTTTGCCATAAGTAAGTGTACTGAAGAGGACAAAGTAAAGTACGCTACGCATACCTTCACAGGTTCTACGTTAACATGGTGGAATACCTATGTAGAGCAAGTGGGACAAGACGATGCGTACGCACTACCGTGGTCAGCATTCAAGCACTTGATGAACGAGAAGTACCATCCCAGAACCGAGGTCAATAAGCTCAAGACAGAACTTAGAGGGTTACGAACCCAAGGATTTGATATTACCACGTACGAAAGACGATTCACAGAATTGTGCCTATTGTGTCCGGGAGCATTCGAAGATGAGGAAGAGAAGATCGACGCGTTTGTGAAAGGATTACCGGAAAGAATCCAAGAAGATATAAGTTCACATGAGCCCGCCTCCATACAACAGGCATGTAGAATGGCTCACAAACTCGTGAACCAGATTGAAGAAAGAATTAAAGAACAGACTGCTGAAGAGGCCAATGTGAAGCAAGTCAAAAGAAAGTGGGAGGAAAACGGTGATAAGAATCACCAATACAACAACAACAGCAATTACAACAATAATCGCAACAATTATCCCAACAATCGCAACATCAATCGCAACTACAACAAACGGCCCAACAACAACAACAACAACAACAACAGCAACTACAAAAATCATCCCAACAACAATAATAACCGCAACAACAACAACAATCAGAAGCAGTTATGCCAAAGGTGTGAAAAGAATCACTCGGGGTTCTGCACCAAATTTTGCAACAAGTGTAAAAGAAATGTTCATAGCGCGGCGAAGTGTGAGGTCTACGGACCAGGGGTTAATAGAACGAAAGGAACAAATGGTGTCGAAACGAGTAATGGCGGAGCAAGTAGTGTCGGAGCAAGTTATGCCAATGTAGTTTGTTATAAATGTGGAAAACCGGGACACATTATTAGAAATTGCCCGAACCAGGAGAACACGAATGGACAAGGCCGTGGAAGAGTTTTCAATATTAATGCGGCAGAGGCACAGGAAGACCCGGAGCTTGTTACGGGTACGTTTCTTATTGACAATAAATCTGCTTACGTTTTATTTGATTCGGGTGCGGATAGAAGCTATATGAGTAGAAATTTTTGTGCTAAATTAAGTTGTCCATTTACGCCTTTGGATAGTAAATTTTTACTTGAATTAGCAAATGGTAAATTAATTTCAGCAGATAATATATGTCGGAATCGAGAAATTAAACTGGTTAGTGAAACATTTAAGATTGATTTGATACCAGTAGAGATAGGGAGTTTTGATGTGATAATCGGTATGGACTGGTTGAAAGAAGTGAAAGTGGAGATCGTTTGTTACAAAAATGCAATTCGCATTATATGAGAAAAAGGAAAACCCTTAATGGTGTACGGAGAAAAGGGCAACACGAAGCTACATCTTATTAGTAATTTGAAGGCATAAAAACTAATAAGAAAAGGTTGCTATGCTGTTCTAGCACACGTCGAGAAAGTACAAACTGAAGAAAAGAGCATCAATGATGTTCCCGTCGCAAAAGAATTTCCTGATGTATTTTCGAAAGAATTACCGGGATTACCCCCACATCGATCCGTTGAAATTCAAATAGATCTTGTACCAGGAGCTGCACCAATAGCTCGTGCTCCTTACAGACTCGTACCCAGCGAGATGAAAGAACTACAAAGCAAATTACAAGAACTTTTAGAGCGTGGTTTCATTCGACCAAGCACATCACCGTGGGGAGCTCCTGTTTTGTTTGTCAAGAAGATAGATGGTACATTCAGGTTGTGTATCGAC
The DNA here is from genome assembly GCF_046630445.1 of Rutidosis leptorrhynchoides. NCBI lineage: Eukaryota > Viridiplantae > Streptophyta > Magnoliopsida > Asterales > Asteraceae > Rutidosis > Rutidosis leptorrhynchoides. The sequence goes on along the minus strand of NC_092338.1, from coordinate 234,565,256 downwards.
TACCGAGTGTTGAACAAACTTACCATCAAGAACCGCTACCCGCTACCGAGAATCGATGACTTATTTGATTAACTACAAGGCTCGTCTGTTTATTCAAAGATTGACTTACGTTCCGGGTATCATCAAATGCGGGTGAAAGAAGATGATATTCCAAAGACTGCTTTCAGAACACGTTATGGTCATTACGAGTTTATGGTCATGCCGTTTGGTTTAACTAATGCACCAGCTGTGTTCATGGACCTTATGAACCGAGTGTGTGGACCATACCTTGACAAGTTTGTCATTGTTTTCATTGATGACATACTTATTTACTCAAAGAATGACCAAGAACACGGTGAACATTTGAGAAAGGTGTTAGAAGTATTGAGGAAGGAAGAATTGTACGCTAAGTTTTCAAAGTGTGTATTTTGGTTGGAAGAAGTTCAATTCCTCGGTCACATAGTGAACAAAGAAGGTATTAAGGTGGATCCGGCAAAGATAGAAACTGTTGAAAAGTGGGAAACCCCGAAAACTCCGAAACACATACGCCAGTTTTTAGGTCTAGCTGGTTACTACAGAAGGTTCATCCAAGACTTTTCCAGAATAGCAAAACCCTTGACTGCATTAACGCATAAAGGGAAGAAATTTGAATGGAATGATGAACAACAGAAAGCGTTTCAGTTATTGAAGAAAAAGCTAACTACGGCACCTATATTGTCATTGCCTGAAGGGAATGATGATTTTGTGATTTATTGTGATGCATCAAAGCAAGGTCTCGGTTGTGTATTAATGCTTATGCGTCTAGACAATTGAAGATTCACGAACAAAATTATACGACGCATGATTTGGAATTAGGCGTGGTTGTTTTTGCATTAAAGACTTGGAGGCACTACTTATATGGGGTCAAAAGTATTATATATACCGACCACAAAAATCTTCAACACATATTTAATCAGAAACAACTGAATATGAGGCAGCGTAGGTGGATTGAATTATTGAATGATTACGACTTTGAGATTCGTTACCACCCGGGGAAGGCAAATGTGGTAGCCGATGCCTTGAGCAGGAAGGACAGAGAACCCATTCGAGTAAAATCTATGAATATAATGATTCATAATAACATTACTACTCAAATAAAGGAGGCGCAACAAGGAGTTTTAAAAGAGGGAAATTTAAAGGATGAAATACCCAAAGGATCGGAGAAGCATCTTAATATTCAGGAAGACGGAACCCGGTATAGGGCTGAAAGGATTTGGGTACCGAAATTTGGAGATATGAGAGAAATGGTACTTAGAGAAGCTCATAAAACCAGATACTCAATACATCCTGGAACGGGGAAGATGTACAAGGATCTCAAGAAACATTTTTGGTGGCCGGGTATGAAAGCCGATGTTGCTAAATACGTAGGAGAATGTTTGACGTGTTCTAAGGTCAAAGTTGAGCATCAGAAACCATCAGGTCTACTTCAACAACCCGAAATCCCGGAATGGAAATTGGAAAACATTACCATGGATTTCATCACTAAATTGCCAAGGACTGCAAGTGGTTTTGATACTATTTGGGTAATAGTTGATCGTCTCACCAAATCAGCACACTTCCTGCCAATAAGAGAAGATGACAAGATGGAGAAGTTAGCACGACTGTATTTGAAGGAAGTCGTCTCCAGACATGGAATACCAATCTCTATTATCTCTGATAGGGATGGCAGATTTATTTCAAGATTCTGGCAGACATTACAGCAAGCATTAGGAACTCGTCTAGACATGAGTACTGCCTATCATCCACAAACTGATGGGCAGAGCGAAAGGACGATACAAACGCTTGAAGACATGCTACGAGCATGTGTTATTGATTTCGGAAACAGTTGGGATCGACATCTACCGTTAGCAGAATTTTCCCACAACAACAGCTACCATTCAAGCATTGAGATGGCGCCGTTTGAAGCACTTTATGGTAGAAAGTGCAGGTCTCCGATTTTTTGGAGTGAAGTGGGGGATAGACAGATTACGGGTCCGGAGATTATACAAGAAACTACCGAGAAGATCATCCAAATTCAACAACGGTTGAAAACCGCCCAAAGTCGACAAAAGAGCTACGCTGACATTAAAAGAAAAGATATAGAATTTGAAATTGGAGAGATGGTCATGCTTAAAGTTGCACCTTGGAAAGGCGTTGTTCGATTTGGTAAACGAGGGAAATTAAATCCAAGGTATATTGGACCATTCAAGATTATTGATCGTGTCGGACCAGTAGCTTACCGACTAGAGTTACCTCAACAACTCGCGGCTGTACATAACACTTTCCACGTCTCGAATTTGAAGAAATGTTTTGCTAAAGAAGATCTCACTATTCCGTTAGATGAAATCCAAATCAACGAAAAACTTCAATTCATCGAAGAACCCGTCAAAATAATGGATCGTGAGGTTAAAAGACTTAAGCAAAACAAGATACCAATTGTTAAGGTTCGATGGAATGCTCGTAGAGGACCCGAGTTCACCTGGGAGCGTGAAGATCATATGAAAAAGAAATACCCGCATTTATTTCCAGAAGATTCGTCAACACCTTCAACAGCTTAAAATTTCGGGACGAAATTTATTTAACGGGTAGGTACTGTAGTGACCCGAACTTTTCCATGTTTATATATATTAATTGAGATTGATATTTACATGATTAAATATTTCCAACATGTTAAGCAATCAAACTTGTTAAGACTTGATTAATTGAAATATGTTTCATATAGACAATTGACCACCCAAGTTGACCGGTGATTCACGAACGTTAAAACTTGTAAAAAATATATGATGACATATATATGGATATATATATAGTTAACATGATACTATGATAAGTAAACATATCATTAAGTATATTAACAATGAACTACGTATGTAAAAACAAGACTACTAACTTAATGATTTTTAAACGAGACATATATGTAACGATTATCGTTGTAAAGACATTTAATGTATATATATCATATTAAGAGATATTCATACATGATAATATCATGATAATATAATAATTTAAAATCTTATTTGATATTATAAACATTGGGTTAACAACATTTAACAAGATCGTTAACCTAAAGGTTTCAAAACAACACTTACATGTAACGACTAACGATGACTTAACGACTCAGTTAAAATGTATATACATGTAGTGTTTTAATATGTATTTATACACTTTTTAAAGACTTCAATACACTTATCAAAATACTTCTACTTAACAAAAATGCTTACAATTACATCCTCATTCAGTTTCATCAACAATTCTACTCGTATGCACCCGTATTCGTACTCGTACAATACACAGCTTTTAGATGTATGTACTATTGGTATATACACTCCAATGATCAGCTCTTAGTAGCCCATGTGAGTCACCTAACACATGTGGGAACCATCATTTGGCAACTAGCATGAAATATCTCATAAAATTACAAAAATATGAGTAATCATTCATGACTTATTTACATGAAAACAAAATTACATATCCTTTATATCTAATCCATATACCAACGACCAAAAACACCTACAAAAACTTTCATTCTTCAATTTTCTTCATCTAATTAATCTCTCTCAAGTTCTATCTTCAAGTTCTAAGTGTTCTTCATAAATTCCAAAAGTTCTAGTTTCATAAAATCAAGAATACTTTCAAGTTTGCTAGCTCACTTCCAATCTTGTAAGGTGATCATCCAACCTCAAGAAATCTTTGTTTCTTACAGTAGGTTATCATTCTAATACAAGGTAATAACCATATTCAAACTTTGGTTCAATTTCTATAACTATAACAATCTTATTTCAAGTGATGATCTTACTTGAACTTGTTTTCGTGTCATGATTCTACTTCAAGAACTTCGAGCCATCCAAGGATCCATTGAAGCTAGATCTATTTTTCTCTTTTCCAGTAGGTTTATCCAAGGAACTTAAGGTAGTAATGATGTTCATAACATCATTCGATTCATACATATAAAGCTATCTTATTCGAAGGTTTAAACTTGTAATCACTAGAACATAGTTTAGTTAATTCTAAACTTGTTCGCAAACAAAAGTTAATCCTTCTAACTTGACTTTTAAAATCAACTAAACACATGTTCTATATCTATATGATATGCTAACTTAATGATTTAAAACCTGGAAACACGAAAAACACCGTAAAACCGGATTTACGCCGTCGTAGTAACACCGCGGGCTGTTTTGGGTTAGTTAATTAAAAACTATGATAAACTTTGATTTAAAAGTTGTTATTCTGAGAAAATGATTTTTATTATGAACATGAAACTATATCCAAAAATTATGGTTAAACTCAAAGTGGAAGTATGTTTTCTAAAATGGTCATCTAGACGTCGTTCTTTCGACTGAAATGACTACCTTTACAAAAACGACTTGTAACTTATTTTTCCGACTATAAACCTATACTTTTTCTGTTTAGATTCATAAAATAGAGTTCAATATGAAACCATAGCAATTTGATTCACTCAAAATGGATTTAAAATGAAGAAGTTATGGGTAAAACAAGATTGGATAATTTTTCTCATTTTAGCTACGTGAAAATTGGTAACAAATCTATTCCAACCATAACTTAATCAACTTGTATTGTATATTATGTAATCTTGAGATACCATAGACACGTATACAATGTTTCGACCTATCATGTCGACACATCTATATATATTTCGGAACAACCATAGACACTCTATATGTGAATGTTGGAGTTAGCTATACAGGGTTGAGGTTGATTCCAAAATATATATAGTTTGAGTTGTGATCAATACTGAGATACGTATACACTGGGTCGTGGATTGATTCAAGATAATATTTATCGATTTATTTCTGTACATCTAACTGTGGACAACTAGTTGTAGGTTACTAACGAGGACAGCTGACTTAATAAACTTAAAACATCAAAATATATTAAAAGTGTTGTAAATATATTTTGAACATACTTTGATATACATGTATATATTGTTATAGGTTCGTGAATCAACCAGTGGCCAAGTCTTACTTCCCGACGAAGTAAAAATCTGTGAAAGTGAGTTATAGTCCCACTTTTAAAATCTAATATTTTTGGGATGAGAATACATGCAGGTTTTATAAATGATTTACAAAATAGACACAAGTACGTGAAACTACATTCAATGGTTGAATTATCGAAATCAAATATGCCCCTTTTTATTAAGTCTGGTAATCTAAGAATTAGGGAACAGACACCATAATTGACGCGAATCCTAAAGATAGATCTATTGGGCCTAACAAACCCCATCCAAAGTACCGGATGCTTTAGTACTTCGAAATTTATATCATATCCGAAGGGTGTCCCGGAATGATGGGGATATTCTTATATATGCATCTTGTTTATGTCGGTTACCAGGTGTTCACCATATGAATGATTTTTATCTCTATGTATGGGATGTGTATTGAAATATGAAATCTTGTGGTCTATTATTATGATTTGATATATATAGGTTAAACCTATAACTCACCAACATTTTTGTTGACGTTTTAAGCATGTTTATTCTCAGGTGATTATTAAGAGCTTCCGCTATCGCATACTTAAATAAGGACAAGATTTGGAGTCCATGCTTGTATGATATTGTGTAAAAACTGCATTCAAGAAACTTATTTTGTTGTAACATATTTGTATTGTAAACCATTATGTAATGGTCGTGTGTAAATAGGATATTTTAGATTATCATCATTTGATAATCTACGTAAAGCTTTTTAAAACCTTTATCTATGAAATAAAGGTTATGGTTTGTTTTAAAAATGAATGCAGTCTTTGAAAAACGTCTCATATAGAGGTCAAAACCTCGCAACGAAATCAATTAATATGGAACGTTTTTAATCAATAAGAACGGGACATTTCACATAACATGTAAGTATATACATTGTAGCGACCCGGCCAAATTGTCATTGACGGCGTCGTCTACTTAGGTCCCGTTACGTGGTCATAAGTCTTTAAAACAACGTTTGACCAAAAGATATGTCGCCTTCATTTCAAAATAAAGATTGTTTCAAAGTTTACAAGAATTGTTCAACCAATAGTTAAGTTACAACGTTATAATACGAATGAAATCTAGGCGACACGGTTTAAGTAAAGTCAAAAGACGCTCCATGAAATGCACGTATACTCGACACCCAATGCAAGTATCAAATAATGAGCGGAAGCATGTATCATGTATCGTTCAAGGACCTGAGAAAAACATAGAAAATCTGTCAACGAAAACGTTGGTGAAATCATAGGTTTAAGTAAGTAAGTACAAGTGAACCACAAGATTTGCATCAATGAAATAATAGTAATACATTCCAAAAGTTTGTTTCACGAGCACCCAATTATCAATGCTTAACATTTCCTTCCATTGAACCCCATCACTTAGTGCTAGAACATACACTGTTTCTCGAAAATATATTTCATTCGTAAACGGTAGCGAACCGTTTGAATGAGGGTTTGTCAAACCCATATGGATCCATACAACATAAGTTCTCGCTTACACCCGGCAAGTGTAACTAATGATAATCGAATTGAGGATTTTGTTCTAAACTCGTATGTAGAATGTTTGTTTTCCTGTACTTGTGTTCACTTAGTGAAAGAAATGTTTATGTTTTCTCATCCCAAATGTAAGTTCAAAAAGAGTAAGAGTGGGACTATGATCTCACCTTGAGTGTACGAGTAGTAAAGTACTTCACAAAATAACGTGTGCGAAGGATAGTGCTAGTCTTGACCTAAACAAATAGGTCGTATCAATAACGGTAAACACGATAGGTCAAAGATGTTCAATTAGTCCTATGGCTCGTTACGACTCAATAATGTAGCATGTGAGTCAAGTTGTCATGTTTCATGCAAGGTACAAGTATAAAAACATGTTAGAACGATTGCACAATTATTTGGTTAAGTTTGATTAAAAGTCAACTTGGTCGGGTCAAAGTCAACGGAAAAGTCAACTGGGTCGGGTCTCGGACAAATTTTCTGAAGTTTTTAATCATATATAAGCATGTTAAAACAAGTTACACGTAAATTGGAGGTCTAGAACGTCCTAAACATTTTATGTCAAAAGGCCTCGCAAACAGCCCACTTTAGTGTAATGGGACGGCGTCCCAATTAGGCTAGACGGCGTCCCATTTTAAAGAGAAAGACGGCGTCTTGGTAGCCTAGACGGCGTCTAGGTTTTAAGGGCAGGACGGCGTCCTGATTCCTGGGACGGCGTCTAGGCATGATTTCAGGCCCTGCTTGCTGAACTCCTAAGTACACGAATCAAAACTCAAACCCACACAATTTACAAACCGCAAACATTCAAGGCATGTATTTTATATCACCGGAAAGGTATTTTGACAAGGAACATAACTATGCACTTATTATCGATTAAACTTTCACATACAACAACCAAAAACCGCATTTAGTGACCCTCATTCAATACACACAAGTCATAAATGCCATTTAATGATTCGGCAACCAAATTACATGAACAATATGCCGTTTCGAAGGTAATTAAGCATACAACACAACCTAACACTTACCATTAACATTTCATGTCATTTAATGCATCAAAAATTCATTCTTAGTTCATGAAACCCTAACCAAAAATCACCAAATTTCATAATCAAGTTTAAGAGGTTTCTTTGATCAATCTTTACATCATAATGAAGCTAGTAACACTAGGAACAAGATTAAAACATGAAGTCTTAGCATCTAACAACACATGAACACTTAAAACTCAAGATTAAGCATGTTAACTTTCCATATGAACTAGTTACTCCAAAATATCAAAAACGAGCATACAAATCACATAAACAAACTAGACTCGAGCCATAGACACTAATGAACAACCTTATAACTTAAAAATCTCAAGAACACAAGAATTAGTGATTTTAGAAAGTTACCCAAAATTGATGAAATCGGTATGGAAACGAAGAGGAGATCACGAGGAGTTCAAATATGCAATTTGTTTTAATCGAATCCTTCTTGAACGAATTTGGATGATGATTGAAGGTTTGAGGGTTTTGAGAGAAAAAGGTGAAGTATTATTTGGGAGGTGATAAAATGAATGGAGAGGAAAGAGTTGACTAGTTGACCTAGTCATCTCTTTCTCCATTTGGCAACTTTAGTCCCTCAACTTAGGAAACGGGTACGGGAATTACCTAAACGAGATAATTCAAACGCGTATTAACGAGATGTGTTATAAACATATAACGGATCTTAAATAGTTAAACGGAAAAGTAAATGGAAAAAGGCGGGATGTTACATACATGCACACGACACTACTCCATCTCGCTCGACAATCGTCGTACATTACTTGTTTGACACGATTTGCACGCGTAACAATGGTAGCTAATCATTGTTACGCGAGCACGTCGCATTAACTCGCAAGTACAACGTCTGTCTCGCTTGATGATTGCCAAACACAATACAAAAACAATTAGCACAAGGTTAGTTCACAAAAACCAAAGCACTAACACATCCCGATAGGACCCAAAGTCCTACAAGTACCGCATAAAGCGCACGCACAATAAAGTCTAAGTCTAGGCACCTATCTCAAGTCGCCTAAATCCCTTAGACCATGCTATGATACCACTTGAAACAATCCAACCCGTATTCCATACGATAAATATTTTTTTTATATAATACACATTTACGCGCCAAGTAAATATGTAAACCATTCCACAAGTTCCATTTAAACGTACATCAACTTAAATGTTTACAAAAGGCACGAAGGCCATTAATTAAGTTTTATACAAGTTTGACCCACTACAATGATAGTTTATAATCCAAACGACACTCGAACACGGTTTGGGGCTAAACTACCCAAAACGTTAGGCCAAACTTCAAAAGCTATGCCAAAAGCACCCCCTGTCAACATAAACGGGAGACAACTAATCCAACCGTATGCCCTTACCCTTGTCCAAGCCGGAACCTATAAAATAATAAACAACGAGAGGGTAAGCAATGCTTAGTGAGTGCAACAATTATACATACATATATATAACCTATCCATTTGCAATCACAATACCAAATACCTCATACGAACTTGTAACTCAAATAGCATGTCAACATACCCGTAACACTAACAAGTCATACATTATCACACCACTTCATTAGCATATACTCAACTCAGTATATATATAATATGCTAAACAAAAATAACAATCTCAATATGGTTAACCAATAACGCTATGGTGCTACCAGCTCGTGGTTCACACCATACGCATTTGAGTCATACTCGTTTATAGTGCTACCGGGTTGTGGTTCACACTCGATGCTACCGGCTCGTGGTTCACATCTTGGTTTATAGTGCTACCGGCACGTGGTTCACACTCGATGCTACCGGCTCGTGGTTCACATCTTAGTTTATAGTGCTACCGGCTCGTGGTTCACACTCCATCCCACACATGTTAGGGCACTACCGCCACGTGGTTCATACCAGAACATTCACAAATAAACACGCCATATACATGAACGCATAATTATTCCACTCACCTTGTCACAAGGATGATGATTTAGCACTTCCGAGCTTCAACGCAATGTACCTAAATCATTAAGTGCACATTCAATTTCACAACTAGTGGGATTAACCACAATACTCCCACTTGAGCATTTAATGACCCAATTTGCATTAAATGACTCAACTACTCACAACCGCCCATAAATGGCCAAGACTCGACTTTAATCACTAAGACTAGTGAATTAAAGTCTATTAACTTCAATTAACATAAAACTTAGGGTAATCCATACCCATTTCATCTAATTAGGTCAACTAGTATATCTTAACCCATTTTATATTACTTAGACTCACAATCAAGTCAAACTTACCCATTAACACTTCTTTCATAAATCTTAAAGTGTTTTAATGCTTACAACACCTTTGACACTTACAAACCTCATTTCATTAGACCAAAACCCAAGATTATGGTAATTAGGGTTTCCTTTCAACAATCTAACCCAAGATCCACCCATTTATCCCTCAAATGGGTCATACAAACTCCACATGAACCAAACCCTAGCTTAAACAAAATAAAACTCAAAACATAGAGTTAAGACTTACCAATACAATCACAACGTAGCTAGAGACGTAGGGAACAACTTTAAAACTTGGATTCGGGTGAGATTTGGTCTCCTTCTTCTCCAAGTGAGCTTTCTCTCACTAAAACCTAACTCTCTCTCTAAATTGAATGTAGTGTAGGTGAAGATGTGTTAAATGAGTTAGGATAACTCATTTATCAGTTTTCTAGATCTAAAACCGTCCACAAGTGAAAAGACTTAAACACCCCCAAATATGCCATTTAAATTTGGTCAAATTTGTCAAACAGCGACATCTGTCGCGTTTCGTGACAATCTGTCTTGTAAAGCGACACCCAAACGCGACAAACCATAACAGAACGTGATAACCTTGACAGAACTGGGGTTCTGGAGCTGTCGCGTTCCAGCCCACTTTGTCGCGTATCGCGACGCACCAGGACGCAATGAAACCCAATCAGACGCGAAAGAAAGCCTGATCAAACCATTTTCCAATATTTTCACACATTAAACTAAAATAAACGATCATAGATGCCATAATAAACGTACACGAGGTTAATTACGCACCTTAAGTCATATTCGAGGAAAATGGGATGTTACACTTTGAAGCTAGATCCATTTGTCTCTTTTCCAGTAGGTTTATCCACAAAACTTGAGGTAGTAATGATGTTCATAACATCATTCAATTCATACATATAAAGCTATCTTATTCGAAGGTTTAAACTTGAAATCACTAGAACATAGTTTAGTTAATTCTAAACTTGTTCGCAAACAAAAGTTAATCCTTCTAACTTGACTTTTAAAATCAACTAAACACATATTCTATATCTATATTATATGCTAACTTAATAATTTAAAACCTGAAAACAAGAAAAACACCGTAAAACTGGACATACGCCGTCGTAGTAACACCGCGGGCTGTTTTGGGTTTGATAATTAAAAACTATGATAAACTTTGATTTAAAAGTTGTTCTTCTAGGAAAATGATTTTTCTTATGAACATAAAACTATATCCAAAAATCATGGTTAAACTCAAAGTGGAAGTATGTTTTTCAAAATGGTCATCAAGACGTCGTTCTTTCGACTGAAATGACTACCTCTTACAAAAATGACTTATAACTTATATTTCTGACAATAAACCTATAATTTTTCTATTTAGATTCATAAAATAGAGTTTAATATGAAACCATAGAAATTTGATTCACTCAAAACGGATTTAAAATGAAGAAGTTATGGGCAAAACAAGATTGGATATTTTTTTATTTTTGTAGCTACGGGAAATATTAACAATTCTATACAAATCATATCCTAGCTAACTTATATTGTATTATATATGTATTCTAATATATTATGTAATCTTGAGATACCATAGACATGTATGCAAATGTTTTGACATATCATATCGACCCATGTATATATATTATTTGGAACAACCATAGACACTCTATATGCAGTCATGTTGGAGTTAGCTATACGGGGTTGAGGTTGATTCTAAAAATATATATACTTTGAGTTGTGATCTAGCCTGAGACGTGTATACGCTGGGTCGTGGATTGATTCAAGATAATATATATATCGATTTATTTCTGTACATCTAACTGTGGACAACTAGTTATAGGTTACTAACGAGGACAGCTGACTTAATAAACTTAAAACATCAAAATGTATTAAAAGTGTTGTAAATATATTTTGAACATATTTTGATATATATATATATACATATTTGTTATAGGTTCGTGAATCGACCAGTGGCCAAGTCTTACTTTCCTACGAAGTAAAAATCTGTGAAAGTGAGTTATAGTCCCACTTTTAAAATCTAATATTTTTGGGATGAGAATACATGCAGGTTTTATAAATGATTTACAAAATAGACACAACTACGTGAAACTACATTCTATGGTTGAATTATCGAAATCGAATATGCCCCTTTTTATTAAGTCTGGTAATCTAAGAATTAGTTAACAGACACCCTAATTGACGCGAATCTTAAAGATAGATCTATTGGGCCTAACAAACCCCATCCAAAGTACCGGATGATTTAGTACTTCAAAATTTATATCATATCTGAAGGGTGTCCCGGAATGATGGGGTTATTCTTACATATGCATCTTGTTAATGTCGGTTACCGGGTGTTCACCATATGAATGATTTTTATCTCTATGTATGGGATGTGTATTGAAATATGAAATCTTCTGGTCTATTGTTACGATTTGATATATATAGGTTAAACCTATAACTCACTAACATTTTTGTTGACGTTTAAAGCATGTTTATTCTCAAGATTTGAAGTCCATGTTTGTATGATATTGTGTAAAAACTGCATTCAAGAAACATATGTCGATGTAATATATTTCTATTGTAAACCATTATGTAATGGTCTTGTGTAATCGGTATATTTTAGATTATGATTATTTGATAATCTACGTAATGTTTTTTTTAAAACCTTTATTGATAAAATAAAGATTATGGTTGTTTTAAAAATGAATGCAGTCTTTGAAAAACTTCTCATATAGAGGTCAAAACCTCGCAACGAAATCAATTAATATAGAACGTTTATAATCAATATGAACGGGACATTTCATGGATGTCCAAAATAGGAGCTGAAGTTGTGTGTGCCAAGAAAGAAATTCGCATTCCTTGTAAGGATAAAACGCCAGTAATGATTTATGGAGAGAAGAGTAACTCAAAGCTAAAACTCATTAGCTGTTTGAAAGCCCAAAAGTGCTTGAAGAAAGGGTGCTATGCTATCTTAGCCCATGTTAATAAAGTCAAAACGAAGGAAAAAGAGAAGAGCATCAATGACGTGCCTGTAGCAAAAGATTTTTCTGAAGTTTTTTCGGAAGAGTTGCCGGGATTACCTCCATTTAGATCTGTAGAATTTCAAATAGATCTAGTACCTAGAGCTGCACCAGTGGCTCGTGCACCATACAGACTTGCACCATCTGAGATGAAAGAGTTACAAAGCCAGTTACAAGAATTACTGGACCGTGGTTTCATTCGACCGAGCACTTCACCGTAGGGAGCTCCGATTTTATTTGTCAAGAAGAAAGATGGATCCTTCCGAATGTGTATAGATTACCGTGAATTAAATAAGTTAACTATCAAGAATTGGTATCCACTATTGAGAATTGACGACTTATTTGATCAACTGCAAGGATCATGTGTTTATTCGAAAATCGACCTAAGATCGGGCTATCATCAACTACGCTATGGTCATTACAAATTTTTGTTCATGCCATTTGGATTGACTAATGCGCCAGCTGTATTCATGGACCTCATGAATCGAGTTTGTAGTCCGTATTTAGATAAGTTTGTTATCGTTTTCATTGACGATATTCTCATCTATTCCAAAAATGAGCAAGAGCATGAGCAGCATTTAAGGTTGGTATTAGAATTGTTAAGAAAAGAACAGTTATACGTCAAATTTTCTAAATGTGCTTTTTGGTTGAAAGAAGTGCAATTTCTTGGTCACGTTGTTAGTAGCAAAGGAATTTAGGTTGATCCAACTAAAATTGAGGCCATTGAAAAATGGGAGACTCCTAAGACACCAACACAAATACGTCAATTTTTGGGCTTAGCTGGTTATTATAGAAGGTTTATTCAAGATTTTTCCCGAATAGCTAAACCATTGACAGCGTTAACGCAAAAAGGGAAGAAGTACGAATGGACCTCTGAGTAGGAGAGTGAATTTCAATTACTGAAGAAGAAGTTGACTACGGTGCCCATTTTATCGTTACCTGAAGGGAATGATGATTTTGAGATATACTGTGACGCTTCGCGACAAGGTTTTGGTTGCGTCCTTATGCAACGAAAGAAAGTTATTGCGTACGCATTCCGACAATTGAAGATTCACGAGCGAAATTATACGACGCATGATCTAGAACTAGGAGCAGTAGTGTTTGCATTAAAGATATGGAGACACTACTTATATGGGGTTAAATGCACTGTGTTTACTAATCATAAAAGCCTTCAACATATTTTCGATCAAAAGCAGCTGAACATGAGGCAACGTAGGTGGGTCGAGCTGATAAATGACTATGATTGTGAGATTCGCTATCATCCTGGGAAAGCGAATGTAGTGGCTGACGCTCTAAGCAGAAAGGAACGAGAGCCAATTCGAGTACGAGCGATGAACATAAAAATTCACATGAATCTCAACTCACAAATCAAAGTGGCTCAACGAGAAGCTCTTACTAAGGAAAACATAGGAAATGAAATAATGAAGAAGTATGAGAAGCAACTCGTTATACGGGAAGACAGAATTCAATATTTTGCAAAACATATTTGGGTACCAAAGTTGGGTGGATTAAGGAAGTTGATATTGAACGAGGCACATAAGACAAGATACTCGATACATCCTGGAGTTGGAAAGATGTATCAAGATCTTAAGATGCATTATGGGTGGCCTAATTTAAAGACAGACATTGCAACATATGTCAGGGAATGTTTAACTTGTTCTAAAGTCAAAGCAGAACATCAGAAGCCGTCAGGGTTACTTCAACAACCAGAAATCCCAGAATGGAAGTAGGACGGTATTACCATGGATTTTATCACGAAGTTACCCAAGACTGCATGGGGTTATAAACACCATTTGGGTAATAGTTGATCGTCTCACCAAATCTGCACATTTCTTGCCTATAAAAGAAACGGATAGAATGGAGAAACTATTACGATTATACATAAAGGAAATTGTTTCATGGCATGGAATACCTATTTCCATTATATCCGATCGTGATAGTAGATTTACATCAAAGTTCTGGCAATCACTACACGAGGCCCTGGGAACTTGTTTGGATATGAGCACCGCATATCATCCGCAAACTTACGCGCAGAGTGAAAGAACAATTCAGACTCTTGAAGACATGCTCAGGGCATGTGTGATCGATTTTGGAAACGGATGGGATAAATATCTACCATTAGCAGAATTCTCGTATAATAATAGTTATCATGCGAGCATTAAAGGTGCACCATTCGAAGCACTATATGGAAGGAATTGTAGATCCCCTATCTATTGGAATGAAGTAGGAGATCGACGTTTAACTGGTCCTGAGATCATCAAGAAACTAATGAGAAGATAGTACAAATCAAGGAGAGATTGAAAACAGCCCGTAGTCGCCAAAAGAGCTACGCCGATGTCCGGAGGAAACCATTAGAGTTTCAGATCGGTGACATGGTTATGCTAAAGGTGTCACCTTGGAAAGGTTTAATACGTTTCGGCAAAATTGGTAAACTGAACCCAAGGTATGTAGGCCCGTTTAAGATCATCGAACGCATTGGACCGGTAGATTATCGACTCGAGTTACCACAACAACTCGCCAGAGTACATAATACGTTTCACGTTTCAAACCTTAATAAGTGTCTTGCAAAAGAAGACCTCATCATTCCTCTTGAAGAAATCCAAGTCGACGAGAAACTACAATTCATAGAAGAACCAGTAGAAATCATGGACCGTGAAGTTAAAAAGCTCGAGCAGAGCAACATACCAATCATTAAGGTTCGTTGGAATGCTCGAAGGGGTCCCGAGTTTACTTCGGAATGAGAGGATCAGATGAAACAAAAGAACTCACATTTATTTCCCGAGAACGCAAAATAGGTACAACTTTAAAATTTCGGGACGAAATTTATTTAACGGGTAGGTACTGTAACGACCCGGATTTTTCCGATCGTTTTATACATATAAGATTAATATTTACATAAATTAAACATTACCAACATGATAAGCAATCCAAATTGTTGAGTCTTGTGTTTTTGAAAAAAGTTTTACACAACGTTTGACCGTCCAATTTGACCGATGATATCACGAACTATATAACATACGATAATTATATGATTGTGTACATATACGTATTTATACATATTTAACATGATCTAAGGATGGTTTAACATATCATTGTGTACTAATAACAATGAGTTATTAGTATACTTTGAGACTACTAACTTAAGTTTTCAAAACGGTAACTATACGTAACGTTCTTTGACATATATACCTATAACCTATAATACTTATACAAGTATCGTATAAATACGTATTTAATCACTTTTAAAGGGCTTAAATACATGAAACAATATAAGTATATTCATAAAAGATAGTTATATTTGAATTCTCGTTCCGTTTCCTCAAGATTTCTACACGTATACCTAGGGTATATGTACCCGTATTGTACGCAGCTTCTAGATGTATTTACTATTAATAAATACCAATTATTAGACCTCAATTATCTGCTCATAGCAGCCTTTGTTAGTCAACAACATGTGGGATCAAGTGTTAACATCTAGGAAGACTTATGAGCTAGAAATCAAAACATAAAATCCTTATATATACATATACATTCACGCCTATATACACACACATACACTTTCATATCAACTTTATTTCAAGTTAGATGATCTTCTAAACTCTCTTATCTTCAACCTTCAAGTGTTCTTCAAAGTCTTCATAAGTTTCTAGCTTCATAACCAAGGTAAAACTATGTTTAAACTTTGATTCAATTCATGTAAGTTAATCATCTTAAATCAAGATATAACTTACTTACAACCTTTGTTTCTTTCATGATTTCACTTCTTAATCTTCCAAGTCATCAAGAACAAGTTCATATCTTGTTTATTCAGTAACTTTCTTCATCATACTTGAGGTATAACCTTTGTTCATCATCTTGTTCAATTATAACTATCTTATTAAGAATATACAAATCATAACAACAAGAACATAGTTTGAATGATTTCAAACTTGTTTGCAAACTAAATAGATCCTTCTAACTTGACTTTTAAAACACTTCAAGACCTGTAATATATCATAATGATATGCTAACTTAACAAGATACAACTTTATTTTACAAAGAACACCTTAAAACTGAATCTACGTCATCGGAGTGCAACCGGGGGCTGTTTTGGGTTGGATAATTAAAAACCATCTTAAACTATGAATTGGAAGTTTATATTCTGGAAAAATGATATTTCTTATGAATATGTTAATGTATAAAAATCTCATGGTATAACTCAAAGTGTAAGTATTTTTGTAAAAATGATCATCTAGATGTTGTTTTATGACGGAAATGATCACTTTCATAAGATTCACCCAAGTTTGACCTATAACGTATGATTTTGAATGCAAACTAAGGTATTTACAGTTCATATTCATAAATAATGACTTGATCCAAGGAAGTGGCAAGTTGAACCAACAAAAACGGAGTTGTATTGAAGAAACTACGACTAAAACAAAATCAGGTATCCGAAGCTAGTTTAGCTACGAAAATATTTTGACTAAAACCAAACTAATCATATCTTGGCTAATTAACATGATATTTTATATATATTTACTCATGATTTGATTTTACATATTTCAGGACCACCCGTAAACAACACGAGAAGATTAATTATAAGACCTCATGATTGTACGCAACACGTCATTTGACAACACGGTACTTTATGTACGCAACACGTCATTTGACAACATGGTACCATGGGTCGAGATTAATTCCGATCAATACGAATGTGATGGGGTCTTTATTTATTTTATTGAGCAACTAATTATGGACCACTAACATCGGACTGCTAACTACGGACTAATAGATATTATAAGTATTATAAGTATATATGTAACGATTATTTGAAAAGAAAATATGTTGATATATTATATATATGGTTAGGTTTGTAATATCTATCGGAGACCAAGTCGTGTTAAATATCTTCAAGGCAAAAGTGAGTATATAGTCCCACTTTTAAACTCTAAATATTTCGGGATGAGAATATATGCATTTTATGATTTACGTTATGGACACAAGTGATTAAAAATATATATTCTACGGTGAGTTGTACCACTGGCATACTTCTCTATAACTTGGTAACTACTATTTACATGCGGTAATGTAAACGCGAATCCTGTTGATAGATCTATCGGGCCTGACAACCCCAACCGGACTGGATGACCAATATTCAACGGTTGCACAGTACTTCGTTTCGGTGACTACATTTGGTACGGTGTAGTGAGATTTCATAATAAAGGGAATATGCGACGTTGATTAAATGTTAAGTATGGTTATCAAGTGCTCAACCACTTAGAATATTTTTATTAAAACGTTTATGTATATTAAATCTTGTGGTCTATATTTATAACGCTGCTAGCATTAAACCTATATCTCACCAACTTTATGTTGACGTTTTTAGCATGTTTATTCTCAGGTGATAATTAAAAGCTTCCGCTGCATTATGCCGAATTTAATCAAGATTTGGAGTATGCATATTTGTGTCAAAAATAAAACTGCATACTGAAAGATTTGTAATGTGAAATATGTTGGAAATCGTATTGTTATTATCAAATGTAAAGTTTGTAAGACTAAGATTATTGCTAAACGATAATCATTATTATGTTGTTTAAGCCTTTGGTTATAATAAAGGTTATGGTTTGTATCATAAAAACGTATGCAAATTTTAAAAAATGTCACATATAGAGGTCAATACCTCGCAATGACACCAATAAGTATGTAACGTTTATAATCGATATGAATGGGACACTACAGGTGGTATCAGAGCATTGGTCTTAGAGAAGCAGGAAATTTGCATTAGTGTGTCTTATCGAGTTTGTTAGGTTGCATTAGTGAGTCTAGACTTTGACCGTGTTTGATTTCGAAAACTATTGCTTATCCTTGTTGGTTAAAAAAATTAATATGTAAATATTATGTGGTACTAACGTGCTAGTTGTTGTGTGATAGATGTCTGGCTTAGAACTTGTTATCACATTCAGCGACTCCAAACCAGAATCCTCAGATAGTGTTCCAGTCATTAACCTATCCGATGATGAAAACGACACCTTTGGGGCAGACTCACAATTTCTGGATGAATCAATTGAAGAGGAACCGGAAAGTGATCCTGAGGAGGAAGAAATACAGGAAATTACGAAAGACAAGTTCGAACGAGGAAAGAAACGAAAGGCTACTGAATTGGAAAATCCAAATCCCGAGTTTAGTGAGGATGTTGTGGCACCAACTCCACCAGACACTTCCACCCCTATTCCCGCTATTCCTATTAGTTCTATCCCAACATCCAGTTCTTTTTCCCCTCAGCCAAAACGCAGAGAGACAGCCAGGATAAGCGTTAAGCAATTTTTTTGAACACAAACATTTTGGGTTAAACGATGCGCTGTTGTTTTAAACCATGGGATCATATAACGTTTTGTATAATATTACTAGTGTGGTTTGCTTAATGTTTGATGTAAGATAAGCATATGTAAAATAGTGAAGTGTGAAATGCAATAATTTTCCATGGTTGAGTATTATTTGGGTGGTAGTAATTGATTTCCATACCAAGCTATTAAGTATGAACTTTAACGGGTAGGTACTACCCTAGATATAATTATAAAACGCTAATAAGAAGAAAAATATTTTATAATAATAACTGGTTCATATTATTAATAAGCTACGATGTACTGTAAATACACACTACATCTATAATATTTCATGTGAATAATTATTTTTTTTCATTCTTATTGAAGATTATGGCACGATTGAACCGAATGACGGAACAAGAAATCGAGGAACTCTTCAATCAGCGAGTGAACGACAGAATGTTATGGGTCGAGGCTGCAAGAGGTGCTGCAGTTAACCCAAATCCTCGTGTGGGATGCACCTACAAAACTTTTCAAGGTTGCAAGCCCTCATCATTCAGTGAAACAGAAGGACCGGTCGGTTTAACCCAGTGGATCGAAAAGATTGAGTCTGTGTTTAAAATCAGTGGTTGTATTGAGAAGGACATGACCAAGTATGCATCATGCACCTTACAAGATAGTGCACTCACGTGGTGGAAAAACTATGTGAAGGCCGTAGGAGGAGATGTAGCTTATGATACTCCATAGGAAGAATTTAAAACAATGCTAATCAACGAGTATTGTCCAAGGAATGAGGTTAGGAAGTTGGAAGCTGAATTACGAAGCCTGAAAGTTGATGGTAATGAACTCACCAACTACAATCAACGATTCATGAAATTAGCTTTGCTATGTCCCGAATTGGTACCAACCGAAGAACGAAAGATAGAACTGTACAAAGATGGTTTGCCTAAAAATGTAAAGGCAAATGTTACAGCATCGAAACCCAAGACTATTCATGAAGCCGTCACCATGACAAACGAGTTGATGGACCAGATTATTTTGGATAAGAACACCGATGTCAAGACATCGGAAAACAAAAGAAAGTGGGAAGGTAATCATCAACAATACAACAAGAAACAAGAAACCACACAAGGTGCGGGTAGTGGTTCAAGCTCAGGTTAAAAGGGACGAAATCCTTTATGTAACAGATGCCACAAACATCACTCTGGTTATTGTAACGTCGTGTGCAACGATTGTAATCGAAGGGGTCATCTTACTGAAGATTGTAGGGTTCCCGTTACAAATATAAATGGCACCAAGACCTGCCACCAATGCAAATAGAACTGCCTTGGCCACTGTTACTTGTTATGGGTGTGGGAAACAGGGTCATTATAAGAGCCAGTGCCCGAATCCAGAGAAGAATAACGGATCTGTACGTGGAAGAGCATTTATTATTAATGCTAGAGAGGCATGTGAAGACCCAGAGCTTGTTACGGGTACGTTTTACCATTAATAACTTATCAGCATCTATTATATTTGATACTGGTGCCGATAGAAGTTATATGTGTAGATACTTTTACGCTAAATTGAATTGTTCATCATTACCTCTAGATGCTAAGTACATGATTGAGTTAGCTAATGGTAAACTAATTAAAGCCGATAAAATTTGCCGTGATTGTAAAATAAATTTAGCCGGAGAAACATTTAAAATTAATTTGATACCCGTAGAATTAGGAAGTTTTGATGTAATAGTCGGCATGGACTGGATGTCCAAAATAGGAGCTGAAGTTGTGTGTGCTAAAAAGGCAATTGGCGTTCCTCGTAAGGATAAAATGCCAGTAATGATTTATGGAGAGAAGAGTAACTCAAAGCTAAAACTCATTAGCTATTTGAAAGCCCAAAAGTGCTTGAAGAAAGGGTGCTATGCTATCTTAGCACATGTTAATAAAGTCGAAATGAAGGAAAAAGAGAAGAGCATCAACAACGTGCCTGTAGCAAAAGATTTTCCTGAAGTTTTTCCAGAAGAGTTGCCGGGATTACCTCCATTTAGATCTTTAGAATTTCAAATAGATCTAGTACCAGGAGCCGCACCAGTGGCTCGTGCACCATACAGACTTGCACCAACTGAGATGAAAGAGTTACAAAGCCAGTTACAAGAATTACTGGACCGTGGTTTCATTCTACCGAGCACTTCACCGTGGGGAGCTTCGATTTTATTTGTCAAGAAGAAAGATGGATCCTTCTGAATGTGTATAGATTACCGTGAATTAAATAAGTTAACTATCAAGAATCGGTATCCACTACCGAGAATTGACGACTTATTTGATCAACTGCAAGGATCATGTGTTTATTTGAAAATCGACCTAAGATCGGGCTATCATCAACTACTCGACAAAGAAGAAGATATTTCGAAAACTACTTTCTGGACACGCTACGTTCATTACGAATTTTTGGTCATGCCGTTTGGATTGAAGAATGCGCCAGCTGTATTCATGGACCTCATGAATCGAGTTTGTAGTCCGTATTTAGATAAGTTTGTTATCGATTTCATTGACGATATTCTCATCTATTCTAAAAATGAGCAAGAGCATGAGCAGCATTTAAGGTTGGTATTAGAATTGTTAAGAAAAGAACAGTTATACGCCAAATTTTCTAAGTGTGCTTTTTGGTTGAAAGAAGTGCAATTTCCTGGTCACGTTGTTAGTAGCAAAGGAATTCAGGTTGATCCAACTTAAATTGAGGCCATTGAAAAATGGGAGACTCCTAAGACACCAACAAAAATACGTCAATTTTTGGGCTTAGCCGGTTATTATAGAAGGTTTATTCAAGATTTTTCCTGAATAGCTAAACCATTGACAGTGTTAACGCAAAAAGGGAAGAAGTACGAATGGACCTCTGAGCAGGAGAGTGCATTTCAATTATTGAAGAAGAAGTTGACTACGGCGCCCATTTTATCATTACCTGAAGGGAATGATGATTTTGAGATATATTGTGACGCTTCGCGATAAGGTTTTGGTTGCGTCCTTATGCAACGAAAGAAATTTATTGCGTACGCATCCCGACAATTGAAGATTCACGAGCGAAATTATACGACGCATGATCTAGAACTAGGAGCAGTAGTGTTTGCATTAAAGATATGGAGACACTACTTATATGGGGTTAAATGCACTGTGTTTACCGATCATAAAATCCTTCAACATATTTTCGATCAAAAACAGCTGAACATGAGGCAACGTAGGTGGGTCGAGCTGATAAACGAATATGATTGTGAGATTCGCTATCATCCCGGGAAAGCGAATGTAGTGGCTGACACTCTAAGCAGAAAGGAACGAGTGCCAATTCGAGTACGAGCGATGAACATAAAAATTCGCATGAATCTCAACTCACAAATCAAAGAGGCTCAACGAGAAGCTCTTACTAAGGAAAACATAGGAAATGAAATAATGAAGAAGTATGAGAAGCAACTCGTTATACGGGAAGACGGAATTCGATATTTTGCAAAACGTATTTGGGTACCAAAGTTGGGTGGATTAAGGAAGTTGATATTGAACGAGGCTCATAAGACAAAATACTCGATACATCCTGGATTTGGAAAGATGTATCAAGATCTTAAGATGCATTATTGGTGGCCTAATTTAATGACAGACGTTGTAACATATGTCGGGGAATGTTTAACTTGTTCCAAAGTCAAAGCAGAACATCAGAAGCTGTCAGGGTTACTTCAACAACCAGAAATCCCAGAATGGAAGTGGGACGGTATTACCATGGATTTTATCACGAAGTTACCCAAGACTACCTGGGGTTATGACACCATTTGGGTAATAGTTGATCATCTCACCAAATCTGCACATTTCTTGCCTATAAAAGAAACGGATAGAATGGAGAAACTATTACGATTATACATAAAGGAAATTGTTTCAAGGCATGGAATACCTATTTCCATTATATCCGATCGTGATAGTAGATTTACATCAAAGTTCTGGCAATCACTAAAGGAGGCCCTGGGAACTCGTTTGGATATGAGCACCGCATATCATCCGCAAACTGACGGGCATAGTGAAAGAACAATACAGACTCTTGAAGACATGCTCAGGGCATGTGTGATCGATTTTGGAAACGGATGGGATAAATATCTACCATTAGCAGAATTCTCGTATAATAATAGTTATCATGCGAGCATTAAAGCTGCACCATTCGAAGCACTGTATGGAAGGAAGTGTAGATGCCCTATCTATTGGAATGAAGTAGGAGATCGACGTTTAACTGGTCCTGAGATCATACACGAAACTACTGAGAAGATAGTACAAATCAAGGAGAGATTGAAAACGCGAACACTTCCCTGTAACTTGGTAACTACTATTTACATGCGGTATTGTAAACGCGAATCCTGTTGATAGATTTATCGGGCCTGACAACCCCAACCGGACTAGACGACCAGTATTCAATGGTTGCACAGTACTTCATTTCGGTGACTACATTTGGTACGGTGTAGTGAGATTTCATAATAAACGGAATATGCGACGTTGATTAAATGTTAAGTATGGTTATCAAGTGCTCAACCACTTAGAATATTTTTATTAAACCTATATTTATAACGCTGCTAGCATTAAACCTATATCTCACCAACTTTATGTTGACATTTTAAGCATGTTTATTCTCAGGTGATAATTAAAAGCTTCCGCTACATTATGCCGAATTTAAGCAAGATTTGAAGTATGCATATTTGTGTCAAAAATAAAACTGCATACCGAAAGATTTGTAATGTGAAATATGTTGGAAATCATATTGTTATTATCAAATGTAAAGTTTTTAAGTCTAAGATTATCGCTAAACGATAATCATTATTATGTTGTTTAAGCCTTTGGTTATAATAAAGGTTATGGTTTGTATCATAAAAACGTATGCAGATTTTGAAAAATGTCACATATAGAGGTCAATACCTTGTAATGACACCAATAAGTTCGTGACGTTTATAATCGATATGAACGGGACACTACAGAACTACACGAGTAAGATGAGACTACTAACTTAAGGATTTCGAAACAATACATATATGTAACGATTATCGTTGTAATAGTATTTTACACATATTTATATGATATTAAGATATATTAATACACCATGTTAACAATGTTAACATAACAATTTAACATCTCATTTAAGTGTAATAACAATGGATCAATTACATTTAACAAGATCACTAACTTAAAGGTTCCAAAACAACACTTACATATAATGACTAACGATGACTTAACGACTCAGTTAAATGTATATACATGTAGTGTATTAAGATGTATTAATACACTTTTGGAAGACTTTATGACATATATCAAAGTACTTCTACTTAACAAAAATGCTTACAATTACATCCTCATTCATTTTCATCAACAATTCTACTCGTATGCGTCCGTATTCGTACTCGTACAATACACAGCTTCTAAGATGTATATACTACTAGTATATTGAAATGTCCCTTTCATATTGATTATAAACGTTCCATATTAATTGATTTCGTCGCGAGGTTTTGACCTCTATATGAGACGTTTTTCAAAGACTGCATTCGATTTTAAAACAAACCCTAACCTTTAAAATATTACGACGATTATCAAATAATGATAATCTAAAATATAGCATTTTTCACACGACCATTACATAACGGTTTATAGTAATATTACACATCAACATAAGTCTTCGAATGCAGTTTTTAAACAATATTATATAAGCATGGACTCCAAATCTTGTCCTTAATTTAGTATGCAACAGTGGAAGCTCTTAATAATCACCTGAGAATAAACATGCTTAAAATGTCAACAAAATTGTTGGTGAGTTATAGGTTTAACCTACATATTATTAAATCATAATAATAGACCACAAGATTTCATTTTTATAACACATCTCTTATCAGGCATTTTGCAAACTGCATAGAGATAAAAATCATTCATATGTTGAACACCTGGTAACCGATGTTAACTTAATGCATAGAATATCCCCAAAATAGAACCTCTCGTCTGTATAATAATCTCGAAGTACTAAACCATCAATAACCTGAATGGGGGTTGTTAAGCCCAATAGATCTATCTTTAGGATACGCATCAATTAGGGGCCATTTCCCTAAATCTTAGGCTACCAGACTTGAAGGGCGATATTTGGTTTAATAATCCAACCATAGAATGTAGTTTTGCGTACTTGTGTCTATTTTGTAAAACATTTATAAAGCTGCATGTATTCTCATCCCAAAATATTAGATTTGAAAAGTGGAACTATAACTCACTTTCACAGATTTTTACTTCGTCGGGAAGTAAGACTTGGCCACTGGTCGATTCACGAACCTATAACAAATATGTACGTATATATCAAAGTATGTTCAAAATATATTTACAATATTTTTTAATACGTTTTAATGTTTTAAATATTTTCAGTCAGTTGTCCTCGTTAGTAACCTACAACTAGTTGTCCATAGTTAGATGTACAGAAATAAATTGATATATATTATCTTGACCCAATCTATGACCCAGTGTATACACGTCTCAGGCTAGATCACAACTCAAAGTATATATTTTTGGAATCAACCTCAACCCTGTATAGCTAACTCCAACATTACTGCATATAGAGTGTCTATGGTTGTTCCAAATAATATATATAGATGGGTCGATATGATATGTCAAAACATTTGCATACGTATCTATGGTATCCCAAGATTACATAATATATTAGAATACATGTATAATACAATATAAGTTAGCAAGGATATGATTTGTATAGATTTGTTACCAATTTTCATGTAGCTACAACAAGTAAAAATATCCAATCTTGTTTTACCCATAACTTCTTCGTTTTAAATCCGTTTTGAGTGAATCCAATTTCTATGGTTTCATATTGAACTTAAGTTTATGAATCTATACAGAATAAGTATAAGTTTATAGTCAGAAATATAGGTTACAAGTCGTTTTTGTAAAGGTAGTCATTTCAGTCGAAAGAACGACGTCTAGATGACCATTTTGGAAAACATACTTCCATTTTGAGTTTAATCATTATTTTTGGATATAGTTTCATGTTCATAAGAAAAATCATTTTTCCAGAAGAACAACTTTTAAATCAAAGTGTATCATAGTTTTTAATTAACTAACCCAAAACAGCCCGCGGTGTTACTACGACGTCGTATATCCAGTTTTACGGTGTTTTTCGTGTTTTCAGGTTTTAAATCATTAAGTTAGCATATCATATAGATATAGAAAATGTGTTTAGTTGATTTTAAAAGTCAAGTTAGAAGGATTAACTTTTGTTTGCGAACAAGTTTAGAATTAACTAAACTATGTTCTAGTGATTACAAGTTTAAACCTTCAAATAAGGTAGTTTTATATATATGAATCGAATGATGTTATCAACATCATTACTACCTCAAGTTTTATGGATAAACCCACTTGAAATGAGAAAAATATATCTAGCTTCAAAGGATCCTTGGATGGCTTGAAAGTTCTTGAAGCAGAATCATGACACGAAAACAAGTTCAAGTAAGATTTCCACTCAAAATAAGATTGTTCGGTTTATAAAAATTGAATCAAAGTTTGAATATGAGTATTACCTTGTATTAGAAAGATATCTTACTATAAATAAGAAAGATTTCTTGAGGTTGGATGATCACTTTACAAGATTGGAAGTAAGCTAGCAAACTTGGAAGTATTCTTGATTTTATGAAACTAGAACTTATAGAATTTATGAAGAACACTTAGAACTTGAAGATAGAACTTGAGAGAGATCAATTTGATGAAGAAAATTGATGAATGAAAGTTTTTGTAGTTGTTTTTGGTCGTTGGCATATGGATTAGATATAAAGGATGTGTAATTTTGTTTACATGTAAATAAGTCATGAATGATTACTAATATTTTTGTAATTTTATGAGATATTTCATGCTAGTTGCCAAATGATGGTTCCCACATGTGTTAGGTGACTCACATGGGCTGCTAAGAGCTGATAATTGGAGTGTATATACCAATAGTACATACATCTAAAAGCTGTGTATTGTACGAGTACGAATACGGGTGCATACGAGTAGAATTGTTGATGAAACTGAACGAGGATGTAATTGTAAGCATTTTTGTTAAGTAGAAGTTTTTTTTGATAAGTGTCTTGAAGTCTTTCAAAAGAGTATAAATACATTTTAAAACACTACATGTATATACATTTTAACTGAGTCGTTAAGTCATCGTTAGTCGTTACATGTAAATGTTGTTTTGAAACCTTTAGGTTAACGATCCTGTTAAGTGTTGTTAAGCCATTGTTTATTATATCAAATGAGATGTTAAATTATTACATTATTATGATATTATGATATATTAATATATCTTAATATGATATATATACAATTAAATGTCGTTACAACGATAATCGTTACATATATGTCTCGTTTCGAAATCATTAAGTTAGTAGTCTTGTTTTTACATATGTAGTTCATTGTTAATATAATTACTGATATGTTTACTTATCATAATACCATGTTAACTATATATATATATCCATATATATGACATCATATAGTTTTTACAAGTTTTAACGTTCGTGAATCACCGGTCAACTTGGGTGGTCAATTGTCTATATAAAACCTATTTCAATTAATCAAGTCTTAACAACTTTGATTGCTTAACATGTTGGAAACACTTAATCATATAAATATCAAAATTTCATTTAATATATATAAACATGGAAAAGTTCGGGTCACTACAGTACCTACCTGTTAAATAAATTTCGTCCCGAAATTTTAAGTAGTTGGTGGTGTTGACGTATCTTCTGGAAATAAATGCGGGTATTTCTTCTTCATCTGATCTTCTCATTCCCAGGTGAACTCAGGTCCTCTACGAGCATTCCATCGAACCTTAATAATTGGTATCTTGTTTTGCTTGAGCCTTTTAACCTCACGATCCATTATCTCGACGGGTTCTTCAATGAATTGTATTTTTTCATTGATTTTAATTTCGTCTAAAGGAATAGTGAGATTTTCTTTAGCTAAGCACTTCTTCAGATTCAAGACGTGAAAGGTATTATGTACATTGGCGAGTTGTTGAGGTAATTCAAGTCGGTAGGCTACTGGTCCGACACGATCTAAAATCTTGAATGGTCTAATGTATCTTGGATTTAGTTTCCCCTGTTTACCAAATCGAACAATGCCTTTCCAAGGCGAAACCTTAAGCATGACCATCTCCCCAATTTCAAATTCTATATCTTTCCTTTTAAGGTCCGCATAGCTCTTTTGTCGACTCTGAGCGGTTTTCAACCGTTGTTGAATTTGGATGATTTTCTCTGTAGTTTCTTGGATTATCTCCGGACCCGTAATCTATCTATCCCCCAATTCATTCCAACAAATTGGAGATCTGCACTTTCTACCATAAAGTGCTTCGAACGGTGCCATTTCGATACTCGAGTGGTAACTGTTGTTGTAAGAAAATTCTGCTAATGGTAGATGTCGATCCCAACTGTTTCCAATATCAATAACACATGTTCGTAGCATGTCTTCAAGAGTCTGTATCGTCATTTCACTCTGCCCATCGGTTTGTGGATGATAGGCAGTACTCATGTCTAGAAGAGTTCCCAATGCTTGTTGTAATGTCTGCCAAAACCTTGAAACAAATCTACCATCCCTATCAGAGATAATAGAGATTGGTATTCCATGTCTGGAGATGACTTCCTTCAAATACAGTCGTGCTAACTTCTCCATCTTGTCATCTTCTCTTATTGGCAGAAAGTGTGCTGATTTGGTGAGACGATCAACTATTACCCAAATAGTATCAAAACCACTTGCAGTCCTTGGCAATTTAGTGATGAAATCCATGGTAATATTTTCCCATTTCCATTCCGGGATTTCGGGTTGTTGAAGTAGACCTGATGGTTTCTGATGCTCAGCTTTGACTTTAGAACAAGTCAAACATTCCCCTACGTATTTAGCAACATCGGCTTTCATACCTGGCCACCAAAAATGTTTCTTGAGATCTTTGTACATCTTCCCCGTTCCAGGATGTATTGAGTATCTGGTTTTATAAGCTTCTCTAAGTACCATTTCTCTCATATCTCCAAATTTTAGTACCCAGATTCTTTCAGCCCTATACTGGGTTCCGTCTTCCTGAATATTAAGATGCTTCTCCGATCCTTTGGGTATTTCATCCTTTAAATTTCCCTCTTTTAAAACTCCTTGTTGCACCTCCTTTATTTGAGTAGTAAGGTTATTGTGAATCATTATATTCATAGCTTTTACTCGAATGGGTTCTCTGTCCTTTCTACTCAAAGCGTCGGCTACCACATTCGCCTTCCCCGGGTGGTAACGAATCTCAAAGTCGTAATCATTCAACAATTCAATCCACCTGAGCTGCCTCATGTTAAGTTGTTTCTGATTAAATATATGTTGAATACTTTTGTGGTCGGTATATATAATACTTTTGACCCCATATAAGTAGTGCCTCCAAGTCTTTAATGCAAAAACAACAGCGCCTAATTCCAAATCGTGTGTCGTATAATTTTGCTCATGAATCTTCAATTGTCTAGACGCATAAGCAATTACCTTCGTTCGTTGCATTAATACACAACTGAGGCCTTGCTTTGAAACGTCTCAATATATCACAAAATCATCATTCCCTTCAGGCAATGACAATATAGGTGTCGTAGTTAACTTGTTCTTCAACAATCGAAACGCTTTTTCTTATTCATCCTTCCATTCAAATTTCTTCCCTTTATGCGTTAATGCAGTTAAGGGTTTTGCTATTTTGGAAAAATCTTGGATGAATCTTCTGTAGTAACCAGCCAGTCCTAAAAATTGGCGTATATGCTTCGGAGTTTTAGGAGTTTCCCACTTTTCAACGGTCTCAATCTTTGCCGGATCCACCTGAATACCTTCTTTGTTCACTATGTGACCGAGGAATTGAACTTCTTCCAACCAAAATGCACACATTGAAAACTTAGCGTACAAATTTTCTTTCCTCAACAACTCTAGCACTTTTCTCAAATGTTCTTTGTGCTCTTGATCATTCTTTGAGTAGATAAGCTGTTGTGTTAGTCACTCCAAACGGCATAACCATAAACTCGTAATGACCGTAATGCGTTCTGAAAGCAGTCTTCGGAATATCGTCTGAAATGTCCCTTTCTTATTGATTAAAAACGTTCCATATTAATTGATTTCGTTGCGAGGTTTTGACCTCTATATGAGACGTTTTTCAAAGACTGCATTCATTTTTAAAACAAACCATAACCTTTATTTCATAAATAAAGGTTTAAAAAGCTTTACGTAGATTATCAAATAATGATAATCTAAAATATCCTGTTTACACACGACCATTACATAATGGTTTACAATACAAATATGTTACATCGAAATCAGTTTCTTGAATGCAGTTTTTACACAATATCATACAAACATGGACTCCAAATCTTGTCCTTATTTTAGTATGCAACAGCGGAAGCTCTTAATATTCACCTGAGAATAAACATGCTTTAAACGTCAACAAAAATGTTGGTGAGTTATAGGTTTAACCTATATATATCAAATCGTAACAATAGACCACAAGATTTCATATTTCAATACACATCCCATACATAGAGATAAAAATCATTCATATGGTGAACACCTGGTAACCGACAATAACAAGATGCATATAAGAATATCCCCATCATTCCGGGATCCTCCATCGGACATGATATAAATTTCGAAGTACTAAAGCATCCGGTACTTTGGATGGGGCTTGTTGGGCCCAATAGATCTATCTTTAGGATTCGCGTCAATTAGGGTGTCTGTTCCCTAATTCTTAGATTACCAGACTTAATAAAAAGGGGCATATTCGATTTCGATAATTCAACCATAGAATGTAGTTTCACGTACTTGTGTCTATTTTGTAAATCATTTATAAAACCTGCATGTATTCTCATCCCAAAAATATTATATTTTAAAAGTGGGACTATAACTCACTTTCACGGATTTTTACTTCGTCGGGAAGTAAGACTTGGCCACTGGTTGATTCACGAACCTATAACAATATATACATATATATCAAAGTATGTTCAAAATATATTTACAACACTTTTAATATATTTTGATGTTTTAAGTTTATTAAGTCAGCTGTCCTCGTTAGTAACCTATAACTAGTTGTCCACAGTTAGATGTACAGAAATAAATCGATAAATATTATCTTGAATCAATCCACGACCCAGTGTATACGTATCTCAGTATTGATCACAACTCAAACTATATATATTTTGGAATCAACCTCAACCCTGTATAGCTAACTCCAACATTCACATATAAAGTGTCTATGGTTGTTCCGAAATATATATAGATGTGTCGACATGATAGGTCGAAACATTGTATACGTGTCTATGGTATCTCAAGATTACATAATATACAATACAAGTTGATTAAGTTATGGTTGGAATAGATTTGTTACCAATTTTCAAGTAGCTAAAATGAGAAAAATTATCCAATCTTGTTTTACCCATAACTTCTTCATTTTAAATCCGTTTTGAGTGAATCAAATTGCTATGATTTCATATTGAACTCTATTTTATGAATCTAAGCAGAAAAAGTATAGGTTTATAGTCGGAAAAATAAGTTACAAGTCGTTTTTGTAAAGGTAGTCATTTCAGTCGAAAGAACGACGTCTAGATGACCATTTTAGAAAACATACTTCCACTTTGAGTTTAACCATATTTTTTGGATATAGTTTCATGTTCATAATAAAAATCATTTTCTCAGAATAACAACTTTTAAATCAAAGTTTATCATAGTTTTTAATTAACTAACACAAAACAGCCCGCGGTGTTACTACGACGGCGTAAATCCGGTTTTACGGTGTTTTTCGTGTTTCCAGGTTTTAAATCATTAAGTTAGCATATCATATAGATATAGAACATGTGTTTAGTTGATTTTAAAAGTCAAGTTAGAAGGATTAACTTTTGTTTGCGAACAAGTTTAGAATTAACTAAACTATGTTCTAGTGATTACAAGTTTAAACCTTCGAATAAGATAGCTTTATATGTATGAATCGAATGATGTTATGAACATCATTACTACCTTAATTTCCTTGGATAAACCTACTGGAAAAGAGAAAAATGGATCTAGCTTCAATGGATCCTTGGATGGCTCGAAGTTCTTGAAGCAGAATCATGACACGAAAACAAGTTCAAGTAAGATCATCACTTGAAATAAGATTGTTATAGTTATAGAAATTGAACCAAAGTTTGAATATGATTATTACCTTGTATTAGAATGATAACCTACTGTAAGAAACAAAGATTTCTTGAGGTTGGATGATCACCTTACAAGATTGGAAGTGAGCTAGCAAACTTGAAAGTATTCTTGATTTTATGAAACTAGAACTTTTGGAATTTATGAAGAACAGTTAGAACTTGAAGATAGAACTTGAGAGAAATCAATTAGATGAAGAAAATTGAAGAATGAAAGTGTTTGTAGGTGTTTTTGGTCGTTGGTGTATGGATTAGATATAAAGGATATGTAATTTTGTTTTCATGTAAATAAGTCATGAATGATTACTCATATTTTTGTAATTTTATGAGATATTTCATGCTAGTTGCCAAATGATGGTTCCCACATGTGTTAGGTGACTCACATGGGCTGCTAAGAGCTGATCATTGGAGTGTATATACCAATAGTACATACATCTAAAAGCTGTGTATTGTACGAGTACGAATACGGGTGCATACGAGTAGAATTGTTGATGAAACTGAACGAGGATGTAATTGTAAGCATTTTTGTTAAGTAGAAGTATTTTGATAAGTGTATTGAAGTCTTTCAAAAGTGTATAAATACATATTAAAACACTACATGTATATACATTTTAACTGAGTCGTTAAGTCATCGTTAGTCGTTACATGTAAGTGTTGTTTTGAAACCTTTAGGTTAACGATCTTGTTAAATGTTGTTAACCCAATGTTTATAATATCAAATTAGATTTTAAATTATTATATTATCATGATATTATCATGTATGAATATCTCTTAATATGATATATATACATTAAATGTCTTTACAACGATAATCGTTACATATATGTCTCGTTTAAAAATCATTAAGTTAGTAGTCTTGTTTTTACATATGTAGTTCATTGTTAATATACTTTATGATATGTTTTCTTATCATAGTATCATGTTAACTATATATATATATCCATATATATGTCATCATATAGTTTTTACAAGTTTTAACATTCGTGAATCACCGATCAACTTGGGTGGTCAATTGTCTATATGAAACATATTTCAATTAATCAAGTCTTAAAAAGTTTGATTGCTTAACATGTTGGAAACATTTAATCATGTAAATATCAATCTCAATTAATATATATAAACATGGAAAAGTTCGGGTCACTACAGTACCTACCCGTTAAATAAATTTCGTCCCGAAATTTTAAGCTGTTGAAGGTGTTGACGAATCTTCTGGAAATAGATGCGGGTATTTCTTCTTCATCTGATCTTCACGCTCCCAGGTGAACTCGTGTCCTCTACGAGCATTCCATCGAACCTTAACAATTGGTATCTTGTTTTGCTTAAGTCTTTTAACCTCATGATCCATTATTTCGACGGGTTCTTCGATGAATTGAAGTTTTTCGTTGATTTGGATTTCATCTAACGGAATAGTGAGATCTTCTTTAGCAAAACATTTCTTTAAATTCGAGACGTGGAAAGTGTTATGTACAGCCGCGAGTTGTTGAGGTAACTCTAGTTGGTAAGCTACTGGTCCGACACGATCAATAATCTTGAATGGTCCAATATACCTTGGATTTAATTTCCCTCGTTTACCAAATCGAACAACGCCTTTCCAAGGTGCAACTTTAAGCATGACCATCTCTCCAATTTCAAATTCTATATCTTTTCTTTTAATGTCAGCGTAGCTCTTTTGTCGACTTTGGGCGGTTTTCAACCGTTGTTGAATTTGGATGATCTTCTCGGTAGTTTCTTGTATAATCTCCGGACCCGTAATCTGTCTATCCCCCACTTCACTCCAACAAATCGGAGACCTGCACTTTCTACCATAAAGTGCTTCAAACGGCGCCATCTCAATGCTTGAATGGTAGCTGTTGTTGTAGGAAAATTCTGCTAACGGTAGATGTCGATCCCAACTGTTTCCGAAATCAATAACACATGCTCGTAGCATGTCTTCAAGCGTTTGTATCGTCCTTTCGCTCTGCCCATCAGTTTGTGGATGATAGGCAGTACTCATGTCTAGACGAGTTCCTAATGCTTGCTGTAATGTCTGCCAGAATCTTGAAATAAATCTGCCATCCCTATCAGAGATAATAGAGATTGGTATTCCATGTCTGGAGACGACTTCCTTCAAATACAGTCGTGCTAACTTCTCCATCTTGTCATCTTCTCTTATTGGTAGGAAGTGTGCTGATTTGGTGAGACGATCAACTATTACCCAAATAGTATCAAAACCACTTGTAGTCCTTGGCAATTTAGTGATGAAATCCATGGTAATGTTTTCCCATTTCCATTCCGGGATTTCGGGTTGTTGAAGTAGACCTGATGGTTTCTGATGCTCAGCTTTGACCTTAGAACACGTCAAACATTCTCCTACGTATTTAGCAACATCGGCTTTCATACCCGGCCACCAAAAATGTTTCTTGAGATCCTTGTACATCTTCCCTGTTCCAGGATGTATTGAGTATCTGGTTTTATGAGCTTCTCTAAGTACCATTTCTCTCATATCTCCAAATTTTGGTACCCAAATCCTTTCAGCCCTATACCGGGTTCCGTCTTCCCGAATATTAAGATGCTTCTCCGATCCTTTGGGTATTTCATCCTTTAAATTTCCCTCTTTTAAAACTCCTTGTTGCGCCTCCTTTATTTGAGTAGTAATGTTATTATGAATCATTATATTCATAGATTTTACTCGAATGGGTTCTCTGTCCTTCCTGCTCAAGGCATCGGCTACCACATTTGCCTTCCCCGGGTGGTAACGAATCTCAAAGTCGTAATCATTCAATAATTCAATCCACCTACGCTGCCTCATATTCAGTTGTTTCTGATTAAATATGTGTTGAAGACTTTTGTAGTCGGTATATATAATACTTTTGACCCCATATAAGTAGTGCCTCCAAGTCTTTAATGCAAAAACAACCGCGCCTAATTCCAAATCATGCGTCGTATAATTTTGTTCGTGAATCTTCAATTGTCTAGACGCATAAGCAATCACCTTCGTTCGTTGCATTAATACACAACCGAGACCTTGCTTTGATGCATCACAATAAATCACAAAATCATCATTCCCTTCAGGCAATGACAATATAGGTGCCGTAGTTAGCTTTTTCTTCAATAACTGAAACGCTTTCTCTTGTTCATCATTCCATTCAAATTTCTTCCCTTTATGCGTTAATGCAGTCAAGGGTTTTGCTATTCTGGAAAAGTCTTGGATGAACCTTCTGTAGTAACCAGCTAGTCCTAAAAACTGGCGTATGTGTTTCGGAGTTTTCGGGGTTTCCCACTTTTCAACAGTTTCTATCTTTGCCGGATCCACCTTAATACCTTCTTTGTTCACTATGTGACCGAGGAATTGAACTTCTTCCAACCAAAATGCACACTTTGAAAACTTAGCGTACAATTCTTCCTTCCTCAATACTTCTAACACCTTTCTCAAATGTTCACTGTGTTCTTGGTCATTCTTTGAGTAAATAAGTATGTCATCAATGAAAACAATGACAAACTTGTCAAGGTATGGTCCACACACTCGGTTCATAAGGTCCATGAACACAGCTGGTGCATTAGTTAAACCAAACGGCATGACCATAAACTCGTAATGACCGTAACGTGTTCTAAAAGCAGTCTTTGGAATATCATCTTCTTTCACCCGCATTTGATGATACCCGGAACGTAAGTCAATCTTTGAATAAACAGACGAGCCTTGTAGTTGATCAAATAAGTCGTCGATTCTCGGTAGTGGGTAGCGGTTCTTGATGGTAAGTTTGTTCAACTCTCGGTAGTCGATACACAACCTGAATGTACCATCTTTCTTCTTGACAAACAAAACAGGAGCTCCCCACGGTGATGTGCTTGGTCGAATGAAACCACGCTCTAAAAGTTCTTGTAATTGGCTTTGCAGTTCTTTCATCTCGCTGGGTGCGAGTCTGTAAGGAGCACGAGCTATTGGTGCAGCTCCTGGTACAAGATCTATTTGAAATTCAACGGATCGATGTGGGGGTAATCCCGGTAATTCTTTCGGAAATACATCGGGAAATTCTTTTGCAATGGGAACATCATTGATGCTCTTTTCTTCAGTTTGTACTTTCTCGACGTGTGCTAGAACAGCATAGCAACCTTTTCTTATTAGTTTTTGTGCCT
The DNA here is from genome assembly GCF_046630445.1 of Rutidosis leptorrhynchoides. Lineage (NCBI taxonomy): Eukaryota > Viridiplantae > Streptophyta > Magnoliopsida > Asterales > Asteraceae > Rutidosis > Rutidosis leptorrhynchoides. The sequence goes on along the minus strand of NC_092338.1, from coordinate 234,528,861 downwards.
TCAAATTACTAATAAGATGTAGCTTCGTGTTGCCCTTTTCTCCGTACACCATTAAGGGTTTTCCTTTTTCTCGTATAATGCGAATTGCATTTTTGTAACAAACGATCTCCGCTTTCACTTCTTTCAACCAGTCCATACCGATTATCACATCAAAACTCCCTAACTCTACTGGTATCAAATCAATCTTAAATGTTTCGCTAACCAGTTTAATTTCTCGATTCCGACATATATTATCTGCTGAAATTAATTTACCATTTGCTAATTCGAGTAAAAATTTACTATCCAAAGGCGTCAATGGACAACTTAATTTAGCACAAAAATCTCTACTCATATAGCTTCTATCCGCACCCGAATCAAATAAAACGTAAGCAGATTTATTGTCAATAAGAAACGTACCCGTAACAAGCTCCGGGTCTTCCTGTGCCTCTACCGCATTAATATTGAAAACTCTTCCACGACCTTGTCCATTCGTGTTCTCCTGGTTCGGGCAATTTCTAATAATGTGGCCTGGTTTTCCACATTTATAACAAACTACATTGGCATAACTTGCTCCGACACTACTTGCTCCGCCATTACTCGTTCCGACACCATTTGTTCCTTTCGTTCTATTAACCCCTGGTCCGTAGACCTCACACTTCGCCGCGCTATGACCATTTCTTTTACACTTGTTGCAAAATTTGGTGCAGAACCCCGAGTGATTCTTTTCACACCTTTGGCATAGCTGCTTCTGATTGTTGTTGTTGTTGCGGTTATTATTGTTGTTGGGATGATTGTTGTAGTTGCTGTTGTTGTTGTTGTTGTTGTTGTTGGGCCGTTTGTTGTAGTTGCGATTGATGTTGCGATTGTTGGGATAATTGTTGCGATTATTGTTGTAATTGCTGTTGTTGTTGTATTGGTGATTCTTATCACCGTTTTCCTCCCACTTTCTTTTGACTTGCTTCACATTGGCCTCTTCAGCAGTCTGTTCTTTAATTCTTTCTTCAATCTGGTTCACTAGTTTGTGAGCCATTCTACATGCCTGTTGTATGGAGGCGGGCTCGTGTGAACTTATATCTTCTTGGATTCTTTCCGGTAATCCTTTCACAAACGCGTCGATCTTCTCTTCCTCATCTTCGAATGCTCCCGGACACAATAGGCACAATTCTGTGAATCGTCTTTCGTACGTGGTAATATCAAATCCTTGGGTTCGTAACCCTCTAAGTTCTGTCTTGAGCTTATTGACCTCGGTTCTGGCACGGTACTTCTCATTCATCAAGTGCTTGAATGCTGACCACGGTAGTGCGTACGCATCATCTTGTCCCACTTGCTCTAGATAGGTATTCCACCATGTTAACGCAGAACCTGTGAAGGTATGCGTAGCGTACTTCACTTTGTCCTCTTCAGTACACTTACTTATGGCAAACACCGATTCAACCTTCTCGGTCCACCGTTTCAATCCGATCGGTCCTTCGGTTCCATCAAATTCCAAAGGTTTGCAGGCAGTGAATTCTTTGTAGGTGCATCCTACACGATTTCATGTACTGCTAGATCCAAGGTTATTGTTGGTATGTAGCGCAGCCTGTACTGCGGCTATGTTTGAAGCTAGAAAAGTACGGAATTCCTCTTCATTCATATTCACGTTGTGTCGAGTAGTCGGTGCCATTTCCTTCAAAATAGTTAAATGGAACAAGTTAATCATACAGAATATTAAGAGTAGTTAATAGTATTTCGTAGCATAATATGAACTCATTTATAAAAGCTTTTTCTTCATATTAGCGTTTTATAAGTTTAAATTCGGGTAGTACCTACCCGTTAAGTTCATACTTAGTAGCTAATATACAATTCAACTACTACAATTCTATATGAAAAACTGATTGTAATAATATTTTGCGTTCAAACTTTTATACAATATTTTACAAACTTACAATACCGCTTATTTTACATAAAGCATGAAATATAGCACACAATAACTTTGATACAAGATAGTTGTGAAGACAATTCTAGCTAGTACACAAGTCGTTCGGCAAAGGCAATAAAGACACGTAATTCATACGTCCAGAAACAAGTCATGCATTCTGGTTTTACTAGGACTACTTCCCATCCTTGGTCTTGTGCAACATAACCGTTATGGCCGTTGATAAGACAGCGTGTTGTAACGTCATCAAAGGGACGAGGGTTACGTAATGTCCAACAGTCCCGTAATAATCTAAAAACCTCATTTCTTACTCCAATTACCGACTCCGTCACTTGTGGAAACGTTTTGTTTAATAGTTGTAGCCCGATGTTCTTGTTCTCACTTTGGTGAGAAGCGAACATTACTAATCCGTAAGCATAACATGCTTCTTTATGTTGCATGTTAGCCGCTTTTTCTAAATCACGAAGCCCAATATTCGGATATATTGAGTCAAAATAATTTCTTAACCCGTTGCGTAAAATAGCATTTGGGTTCCCCGCAATATATGCGTCAAAGTAAACACATCGTAACTTATGGGTTTCCCAATGTGATATCCCCCATCTTTCAAACGAAAGTCTCTTATAAACCAAGACATTCTTGGAACGTTCTTCGAATGTCTTACAAACTGATCTCGCCTTAAATAGTTGTGCCGAAGAATTCTGGCCGACTCTAGACAAGATTTCATCAATCATGTCTCCGGGTAGGTCTCTTAAAATATTGGGTTGTCTATCCATTTTGTGTTTTTAAACTGTAAAATAGACAAGAGTTAGTTTCATAAAAAAATACTTATTAATACAAGCAATTTTTACATATATCATAAAGCATAAGAACACTATATTACATATATTACACCACACGGATACAACTATCTTATTCCGACTCGCTCGTTTCTTCTTCTTCGGTTTTGGTTCGTTTTGCCAAGTTTCTAGGGATATATGATGTTCCCCTAATACGAGCCGTCGTTGTCCACATTGGTTTAGAAAAACCTGGTGGTTTAGAGGTTCCCGGGTCATTGTTACAACTTAAGGACTTCGGGGGTTGACGATACATATAAAGTTCATCGGGGTTGGAATTAGATTTCTCTATTTTTATGCCCTTTCCCTTATTATTTTCTTTTGCCTTTTTAAATTCAGTTGGGGTAATTTCTATAACATCATCGGAATTCTCGTCGGAATCCGATTCATCGGAGAATTGGTAATCCTCCCAATATTTTGCTTCCTTGGCGGAAACACCATTGACCATAATTAACTTTGGTCGGTTGGTTGAGGATTTTCTTTTACTTAACCGTTTTATTATTTCCCCCACCGGTTCTATTTCTTCATCCGGTTCCGATTCTTCTTCTGGTTCCGATTCTTCTTCCGGTTCCGACTCTTCTTCCGGTTCCTCTTCGGGAACTTGTGAATCAGTCCACAAATCATTCCAATTTACATTTGACTCTTCATTATTATTAGGTGAGTCAATGGGACTTGTTCTAGAGGTAGACATCTATCACATAATATCAAACACGTTAAGAGATTAATATATCACATAATATTCATATGTTAAAAATATATAGTTTCCAACAAAAATGTTAAGCAATCATTTTTAAAGAAAACACGGTCGAAGTCCAGACTCACTAATGCATCCTAGCAAACTCGATAAGACACACTAATGCAAATTTTCTGGTTCTCTAAGACCAACGCTCGGATACCAACTGAAATGTCCCGTTCTTATTGATTAAAAACGTTCCATATTAATTGATTTCGTTGCAAGGTTTTGACCTCTATATGAGACGTTTTTCAAAGACTGCATTCATTTTTAAAACAAACCATAACCTTTATTTCATAAATAAAGGTTTAAAAAGCTTTACGTAGATTATCAAATAATGATAATCTAAAATATCCTGTTTACACACGACCATTACATAATGGTTTACAATACAAATATGTTACATCGAAATCAGTTTCTTGAATGCAGTTTTTACACAATATCATACAAACATGGACTCCAAATCTTGTCCTTATTTTAGTATGCAACAGCGGAAGCTCTTAATATTCACCTGAGAATAAACATGCTTTAAACGTCAACAAAAATGTTGGTGAGTTATAGGTTTAACCTATATATATCAAATCGTAACAATAGACCACAAGATTTCATATTTCAATACACATCCCATACATAGAGATAAAAATCATTCATATGGTGAACACCTGGTAACCGACAATAACAAGATGCATATAAGAATATCCCCATCATTCCGGGATCCTCCATCGGACATGATATAAATTTCGAAGTACTAAAGCATCCGGTAATTTGGATGGGGCTTGTTGGGCCCAATAGATCTATCTTTAGGATTCGCGTCAATTAGGGTGTCTGTTCCCTAATTCTTAGATTACCAGACTTAATAAAAAGGGGCATATTCGATTTCGATAATTCAACCATAGAATGTAGTTTCACGTACTTGTGTCTATTTTGTAAATCATTTATAAAACCTGCATGTATTCTCATCCCAAAAATATTAGATTTTAAAAGTGGGACTATAACTCACTTTCACAGATTTTTACTTCGTCGGGAAGTAAGACTTGGCCACTGTTGATTCACGAACCTATAACAATATATACATATATATTAAAGTATGTTCAAAATATATTTACAACACTTTTAATATATTTTGATGTTTTAAGTTTATTAAGTCAGCTGTCCTCGTTAGTAACCTATAACTAGTTGTCCACAGTTAGATGTACAGAAATAAATCGATAAATATTATCTTGAATCAATCCACGACCCATTGTATACGTATCTCAGTATTGATCACAACTCAAACTATATATATTTTGGAATCAACCTCAACCCTGTATAGCTAACTCCAACATTCACATATAGAGTGTCTATGGTTGTTCCGAAATATATATAGATGTGTCGACATGATAGGTCGAAACATTGTATACGTGTCTATGGTATCTCAAGATTACATAATATACAATACAAGTTGATTAAGTTATGGTTGGAATAGATTTGTTACCAATTTTCACGTAGCTAAAATGAGAAAAATTATCCAATCTTGTTTTACCCATAACTTCTTCATTTTAAATCCGTTTTGAGTGAATCAAATTGCTATGATTTCATATTGAACTCTATTTTATGAACCTAAAAAGAAAAAGTATAGGTTTATAGTCGGAAAAATAAGTTACAAGTCGTTTTTGTAAAGGTAGTCATTTCAGTCGAAAGAACGACGTCTAGATGACCATTTTAGAAAACATACTTCCACTTTGAGTTTAACCATAATTTTTGGATATAGTTTCATGTTCATAATAAAAATCATTTTCTCATAATAACAACTTTTAAATCAAAGTTTATCATAGTTTTTAATTAACTAACCCAAAACAGCCCGCGGTGTTACTACGACGGCGTAAATCCGGTTTTACGGTGTTTTTCGTGTTTCCAGGTTTTAAATCATTAAGTTAGCATATCATATAGATATAGAACATGTGTTTAGTTGATTTTAAAAGTCAAGTTAGAAGGATTAACTTTTGTTTGCGAACAAGTTTAGAATTAACTAAACTATGTTCTAGTGATTACAAGTTTAAACCTTCGAATAAGATAGCTTTATATGTATGAATCGAATGATGTTATGAACATCATTACTACCTTAATTTCCTTGGATAAACCTACTGGAAAAGAGAAAAATGGATCTAGCTTCAATGGATCCTTGGATGGCTCGAAGTTCTTGAAGCAGAATCATGACACGAAAACAAGTTCAAGTAAGATCATCACTTGAAATAAGATTGTTATAGTTATAGAAATTGAACCAAAGTTTGAATATGATTATTACCTTGTATTAGAATGATAACCTAGTGTAAGAAACAAAGATTTCTTGAGGTTGGATGATCACCTTACAAGATTGGAAGTGAGCTAGCAAACTTGAAAGTATTCTTGATTTTATGAAACTAGAACTTTTGGAATTTATGAAGAACACTTAGAACTTGAAGATAGAACTTGAGAGAGATCAATTAGATGAAGAAAATTGAAGAATGAAAGTGTTTGTAGGTGTTTTTGGTCGTTGGTGTATGGATTAGATATAAAGGATATGTAATTTTGTTTTCATGTAAATAAGTCATGAATGATTACTCATATTTTTGTAATTTTATGAGATATTTCATGCTAGTTGCCAAATGATGGTTCCCACATGTGTTAGGTGACTCACATGGGCTGCTAAGAGCTGATCATTGGAGTGTATATACCAATAGTACATACATCTAAAAGCTGTGTATTGTACGAGTACGAATACGGGTGCATACGAGTAGAATTGTTGATGAAACTGAACGAGGATGTAATTGTAAGCATTTTTGTTAAGTAGAAGTATTTTGATAAGTGTATTGAAGTCTTTCAAAAGTGTATAAATACATATTAAAACACTACATGTATATACATTTTAACTGAGTCGTTAAGTCATCGTTAGTCGTTACATGTAAGTGTTGTTTTGAAACCTTTAGGTTAACGATCTTGTTAAATGTTGTTAACCCAATGTTTATAATATCAAATGAGATTTTAAATTATTATATTATCATGATATTATCATGTATGAATATCTCTTAATATGATATATATACATTAAATGTCTTTACAACGATAATCGTTACATATATGTCTCGTTTAAAAATCATTAAGTTAGTAGTCTTGTTTTTACATATGTAGTTCATTGTTAATATACTTTATGATATGTTTTCTTATCATAGTATCATGTTAACTATATATATATATCCATATATATGTCATCATATAGTTTTTACAAGTTTTAACGTTCGTGAATCACCGATCAACTTGGGTGGTCAATTGTCTATATGAAACATATTTCAATTAATCAAGTCTTAACAAGTTTGATTGCTTAACATGTTGGAAACATTTAATCATGTAAATATCAATCTCAATTAATATATATAAACATGGAAAAGTTCGGGTCACTACATCGTCCTCCTTCACCCGCATTTAATGATACCCAGAACGTAAATCAATCTTTGAATAAACTGACGAGCCTTGTAATTGATCAAATAAGTCGTTGATTCTCGGTAGTGGGTAACGGTGCTTAATGGTAAGTTTGTTCAACTCTCGGTAGTCGATACACAACCTGAATGTATCATCCTTATTTTTGACAAACAAAACAGGAGCTCCCCATGGTGATGTACTTGGTCGTATGAAACCACGCTCTAGAAGTTCTTGTAATTGGCTTTGAAGTTCCTTCATTTTGCTGGGTGCGAGTCTGTATGGAGCACGAGCTATTGGTGCAGCTCCCGATACAAGATCTATTTGAAATTCAACGGATCGGTGTGGAGGTAATCCCGGTAATTCTTTCGGAAATACATCGGGAAATTCTTTTGCGACAGGAACATGATTGATACTCTTTTCTTTAGTTTGTACTTTCTCGACGTGTGCTAGAACAGCATAGCAACCCTTTCTTATTAACTTTTGCGCCTTCAAATTACTAATAAGATTTAGCTTCGTGTTGCTCTTTTCTCCGTACACCATTAAGGGTTTTCCTTCTTCTCGTACAATGCGAATTGCATTTTTGTAACATACGATCTCTGCTTTCACCTCTTTCAACCAGTCCATACCGATTATCACATCAAAACTCCCTAACTCTACTGGTATCAAATCAATCTTAAATGTTTCGTTAACCAGTTTAATTTCTCGATTTCGACATATATTATCTGCTGCAATTAATTTACGGTTTGCTAATTCTAGTATAAACTTATTATCCAAAGGCATCAATGGACAACTTAATTTAGCACAAAAATCCTTACTCATAAAGCTTCTATCCGCACCCGAATCAAATAAAACATAAGCAGATGTATTGTCAATAAGAAACGTACCCGTAACAAGCTCTGGGTCTTCCTGCGCTTCAACCGCATTAATGTTGAAGACTCTTCCTCGGCCTTGCCCATTATTATCCCCATGATTTGGACACATATTTTTGTAATGGCCCTTCTTTCCGCATCCGAAACAGGTAATGTCTGCATAACTTGTTCCGGCATTATTTGTTCCCTTAGCCATTGATCCATAGATTTCGCACTTTGTCGCACCATGACCCTTTCTATTACACTTAGTACACACTGCTGTACAGAGCCCAGTTGGATGGTATCCTTCACATCTCTGGCAGAATTTCTGCCTATTGTTTTTATTGTTGGGATTGTTGTTGTTGCGGTTGTTATTGTTGTTGAAACGGTTGTTGTAGTTGTTGCTGGGGTCGTTGTTGTTGTTGTTGTTGTTGTTGCGTTTGTTGTTGCGAAAATTGGTGCGATTGTAGTTATGATTGTTGGGTTGATTATTGAAATTGTGACCCTTGTCACTGGTTCTTCCCATTTCCTCTTGACTTGTTTCGTATTGGCTTCTTCGGCCGCCTGTTCTTTAATCCTTTCCTCAATTTGATTAATAAGTTTATGAGCCATTCGACTTGCCTTTTGTATGGAGGCGGGCTCGTGTGAACTTATATCCTCTTGGATCCTTTCCGGTAACCCTTTTACAAATGCGTCAATTTTCTCTTCTTCATCTTCGAACACTCCCGGACACAATAGGCACAACTCTGTGAATCTTCGTTCGTACGTGGTAATATCAAACCCTTGTGTTCGTAACCCTCTAAGCTCTACCTTGAGCTTATTGACCTCGTTTCTGGGACGGTACTGCTCGTTCATTAAGTGTTTGAATGCTGACCACGGTAGTGCGTAAGCAGCATGTTGTCCCACTTGTTCGAGATAGGTATTCCACCATGTTAACGCAGTACCTGTGAAGGTATGCGTGGCGTACTTTACCTTATCTTCCTCAGCACATTTGCTTATAGAAAACACAGATTCGACCTTTTCGGTCCATCATTTCAGTCCGACTGGACCTTCAATTCCATCGAATTCTAGAGGTTTACAGGCAGTGAAAGCCTTGTAGGAGCATCCTACACGGTTTCCTGTGGAGTTAATTCCACTGCTAGACCCTGAGTTATTGTTGTTTTGTATTGCAGCCTGTACTGCGGCTATATTTGCTGCAAGGAAAGTACGGAAGTCTTCCTCACTCATATTGATTATATCTGGTTCTCTAAGACCAACGCTCGGATACCAGCTGAAATGTCTCGTTCATATTGATTATAAACGTTCCATATTAATTGATTTCGTCGCGAGGTTTTGACCTCTATATGAGACGTTTTTCAAAGACTGCATTCGATTTTAAAACAAACCATAACCTTTAAAATATTACGACGATTATCAAATAATGATAATCTAAAATATAGCGTTTTTCACACGACCATTACATAACGGTTTACAATAATATTACACATCAACATAAGTCTTCAAATGCAGCTTTTAAACAATATTATACAAGCATGGACTCCAAATCTTGTCCTTAATTTAGTATGCAACAACGGAAGCTCTTAATAATCACCTGAGAATAAACATGCTTAAAACGTCAAAAAAATTGTTGGTGAGTTATAGGTTTAACCTACATATTATTAAATCATAATAATAGACCACAAGATTTCATTTTTATAACACATCTCTTATCAGGCATTTCGCAAACTGCATAGAGATAAAAATCATTCATATGTTGAACACCTGGTAACCGACGTTAACTTAATGCATAGAATATCCCCAAAACAGAACCTCTCGTCTGTATAATAATCTCGAAGTACTAAACCATCCATAACCTGAATGGGGTTGTTAAGCCTAATAGATCTATATTTAGGATTCGCGTCAATTAGGGGCCATTTCCCTAATTCTTAGGCTACCAGACTTGAAGGGCGATATTCGGTTTAATAATCCAACCATAGAATGTATTTTTGCGTACTTGTGTCTATTTTGTAAAACATTTATAAAGCTGCATGTATTCTCATCCCAAAATATTAGATTTTAAAAATGGGACTATAACTCACTTTCACAGATTTTTACTTCGTCGGGAAGTAAGACTTGGCCACTGGTCGATTCACGAACCTATAACAAATATGTACATATATATCAAAGTATGTTCAAAATATATTTACAACATTTTTTAATACGTTTTAATGTTTTAAATATTTTCAGTCAGATGTCCTCGTTAGTAACCTACAACTAGTTGTCCATAGTTAGATGTACAGAAATAAATTGATATATATTATCTTGACCCAATCCACAACCCAGTATATACACGTCTCGGGCTAGATCACAACTCAAAGTATATATTTTTGGAATCAACCTCAACCCTGTATAGCTAACTCCAACATTACTGCATATAGAGTGTCTATGGTTGTTCCAAATAATATATATAGATGGGTCGATATGATATGTCAAAACATTTGCATACGTTTCTATGGTATCTCAAGATTACATAATATATTAGAATACATGTATAATACAATATAAGTTAGCTAGGATATGATTTGTATAGGTTTGTTACCAATTTTCACATAGCTACAACAAGTAAAAATATCCAATCTTGTTTTACCCATAATTTCTTCGTTTTAAATCCGTTTTGAGTGAATCCAATTGCTATGGTTTCATATTAAACTTAAGTTTATGAATCTATACAGAAAAAGTATAAGTTTATAGTTAATAATATATATTACAAGTCATTTCAGTCGAAAGAACGATGTCTAGAGGACCATTTTGGAAAACATACTTCCATTTTGAGTTTAATCATGATTTTTGGATATAGTTTCATGTTCATAATAAAAATCATTTTTCCAGAAGAACAACTTTTAAATAAAAGTTTATCATTTTTTTAATTAACTAATCCAAAACAGCCCGCGGTGATTCTACGACGGCGTATATCCAGTTTTACAGTGTTTTTCGTGTTTTCAGGTTTTAAATCATTAAGTTAGCATATCATATAGATATAGAACATGTGTTTAGTTGATTTTAAAAGTTAAGTTAGAAGGATTAACTTTTGTTTGCGAACAAGTTTAGAATTAACTAAACTATGATCTATTGATTACAAGTTTAAACCTTCGAATAAGGTAGTTTTATATATATGAATCGAATGATGTTATGAACATCATTACTACCTCAGGTTTTGTGGATAAACCCACTAGAAATGAGGAAAATATATCTAGCTTCAAAGGATCCTTGGATGGCTTGAAAGTTCTTGAAGCAGAATCATGACACGAAAACAAGTTCAAGTAAGATTTCCACTCGAAATAAGATTGTTAGAGTTATAGAAATTGAATCAAAGTTTGAATATGAGTATTACCTTGTATTATAAAGATATATTACTATAAATAAAAAAGATTTCTTGAGGTTGGATGATCACTTTACAAGATTGGAAGTAAGCTAGCAAACTTGGAAGTATTCTTGATTTTATGAAACTAAAACTTATAGAATTTATGAAGAACACTTAGAACTTGAAGATAGAACTTGAGAGAGATCAATTTGATGAAGAAAATTGATGAATGAAAGTTCTTTTAGGTGTTTTTGGTCGTTGGTATACGGATTAGATATAAAGGATGTGTAATTTTTATTACATGTAAATAAGTCATGAATGATTACTAATATTTTTGTAATTTTATGAGATATTGCATGCTAGTTGCCAAATGATGGTTCCTACATGTGTTAGGTGACTCACATGGGCTGCTAAGAGCTGATCATTGAAGTGTATATACCAATAGTACATACATCTAAAAGCTGTGTATTGTACGAGTACGAATACGGGTGCATACGAGTAGAATTGTTGATGAAACTGAACGAGAATGTAATTGTAAGCATTTTTGTTAAGTAGAAGTTTTTTTTGATAAGTGTCTTGAAGTCTTTAAAAAGTGTATAAGTACATATTAAAACACTACATGTATATACATTTTAACTGAGTGGTTAAGTCATCGTTAGTCGTTACATGTAAATGTTTTTTTGAAGCCTTTATGTTAACGATCCTGTTAAGTGTTGTTAACCCATTGTTTATTATATCAAATGAGTTGTTAAATTATTACATTATCATGATATTATGATATATTAATATATCTTAATATGATATATATACAATTAAATGTCGTTACAACGATAATCGTTACATATATGTCTCGTTTCGAAATCATTAAGTTAGTAGTCTTGTTTTTACATATGTAGTTCTTTGTTAATATAATTAATGATATGTTTACTTATCATAATACCATGTTAACTATATATATATCCATATATATGACATCATATAGTTTTTACAAGTTTTAACGTTCGTGAATCACCAGTCAACTTGGGTGGTCAATTGTCTATATAAAACCTATTTCAATTAATCAAGTCTTAACAAGTTTGATTGCTTAACATGTTGGAAACACTTAATCATATAAATATCAATTTCATTTAATATATATAAACATAGAAAAGTTCGGGTCGCTACATATATACACTCAATCATCAGCTCCTTAGCAGCCCATGTGAGTCATTAAATATGTGGAACTATCATTTGGCAACTAGCATGAAATATCTCACAAAATTACAAAAAATATTATAAATCATTCTTGAATTATTTACATGAAAACAAACTTACAAACACTTTCATTCTTCAATTTTCTTCATCTAATTGATCTCTCTCAAGTTCTATCTTAAAGTTTTAAGTGTTCTTCATAAATTTTATAAGTTCTAGTTTCATAAAATCAAGAATACTATCGAGTTTGCAAGACTACTTCCAAGCTTTCTAATCCAATCCAAGTAACCATATAAGCTCAAGAAATCTTTCTTATTTACAATAAGATATCTTTCTAATACAAGGTAATACTCATATTTAAACTTTGATTCAATTTCTATAACTATAACTATCTTATTTCGAGTGGAAATCTTACTTGAACTTGTTTTCGTGTGATGATTCTACTTCAAGAACTTTCAAGCCATCCAAGAATCCTTTGAAGCTAGATCAATTTTTGTCACTTCCAGTAGGTTTACCTACTAAACTTGAGGTAGTAATGATTGTAGAGACCCGTCCTAATCCATCCGGACTAAGTCTTCAACATCTGGTTACATCGCGAGGTACATGACCTCTATATGATACATTTTACAAACATTGCATTCGTTTTTAAAAGACAACTTTCTTTACATCGAAACTTGACAGGCATGCATACCATTTCATAATATCCAAACTATAAATGACCTAATCTGTCATTTACATAATAATAATCTGTTGAACTCAATGACTCGAATGCAACGTCTTTTGAAATATGTCATGAATGACTCCCAGTAATATCTTTAAAATGAGGAAATGCACAGCGGAAGATTTCTTTCATACCTGAGAATAAACATGCTTTCAAGTGTCAACCAAAAGGTTGGTGAGTTCATTTGTTTATCATAATCAATCAATTACATAATTTTAATAGACCAAAAGATTTTCGTTTTCCAATTCTCATAAAAATCATTCATATGGATTGAACACCTGGTAACCGACATTAACAAAATACATCTAGAATATCCCCAAAAATAAAATCGAAGTACTAAAGCAGTTCAAATTCTCTGACTAGGGCTGGTCAAGACCCATAGATCTATCTTTAAGATTCGCGTCAATTGGTGACAATTATAATAAACACCAATTCTTAGGTTACCAAATTCAACAAGGGGCGATATCTGATATAACGATTCAACCATAGAATGTAATTTCGATCACTTGTGTCTATTTCGTAAAACATTTATAAAAGCAGCGCATGTATTCTTAGTCCCAAAAATATATATTGCAAAAGCATTTAAAAAGGGAGTAATGAAACTCACAATCATGTATTTTGTAGTAAAAATACATATGACGACATTGAACAATGCAGGGTTGGCCTCGCATTCACGAACCTATATCATTTGTGTACTTATTAATATACATAATTTTAATCGATCAAATTTATATATATTACTGTTAATACACTTGTTATATTATATAATATATAGATAAATTTATTATATTTAATTTATATATATCATATATCTATTATTTATCATTTATCATAACAAAATTTTATATCAAGATTTATGTATAATAAAAATATATATTTATATATTAGTTTTTACATATGACTTAATTATTATCATTTTAATAATAACGGTATATTGATATGTATTATTAATTATTATTGTAAAAAATATATATATTTATAATAATACTAATAATGATAAGAATTACATTAATAGTGATATTAATAATAGTAATAATAATAATGTTACTCTTAGTGCAATTGATAGTTTTAATAAAAAAATGATACTTTGATAATTTTTGTTATATTGATGCTTTTAATAGAATTGGTAATAATAATAATAATAATAATAATAATAATAATAATAATAATAATAATAATAATAATAATAATAATAATAATAATAATAATAATAATAATAATAATAATAATAATAATAATAATAATTCTAATATTATTAATAATGATAATTTACTTTAATAATATAATGATAATAATAATAACAGTGTTAATAAAAATAATCAGATTTATCATAGACTTCGTGTTAAATTTCTAGACTAATAACTACAGTTCCTATATCTTAAATTCATAATCATATTCATAATTATACAGATACTCATATAATTATAACCATTTTCTATAATTTTACTATATCGACCTTTATTGTTAAATTTAAAATATCACTGTTATTAACATATTCATATACATATTCATAATAATAACAATAATACAATAATGATAATACTAATAATTTTTATTGATAATACTAGTAATAATAAGGATAATAATATAAATTTTTATTAACAATAATAATAATAATTATGTTATTATTAATAGTAATAACATTAGTTAACCTCATAATATCAATAATTAATAATAATACTAGCAATAATAACAATGATAACAATAATGATAATTAATAATAATAATAATAATAATAATAATAATAATAATAATAAAAATAAAAAATAAAAGATTATACCCTTTGAAAGCTTTCCTAAAAAGAAATGCCCCAGACAAAAATCGAACCCGAGACCTCCCGCTCAAGCACAAACACACAACACCACTTTGCCACTTTTGTTTTTCTGATTTTATCTACACTTATGTAAATATATCCTGATGTTCTGTGTCTCCTTCTTCTTCACAGAACACTAGTCGATCAGGCACTTTCAAAAGCAAAGAAAACAATTTTTATGATTTTGTAAAAGGCTTGTAACATTTATACTAATTAATCAAACACAAAAAAAATAACAAAGAAAATAAAAAAAGAACAGCATTCAACTGTTACTTGTCGACGCTGCCAAACAAGAAGAAAAAAAATGATTTTACTTTTGGTAACGTTTTAAACAAAAATTTCTACATGAACTAGTTTTCAAATCGTGTATACAAACTCAAGGAATCATCAATTTAACTTTATTCATAACAGATTACACTAATTTGTTCAAAGAAAAATATTTGACTTTTTAAAATCCAAACTTTGACTTAGAAATTCTAACTCGATATGAAGAATTGGGATTTAAGATTTTGCAGAAAGTTTAAATGATCGATTCCTAACAACTTTGCATTATTACTTTTTATAAATTCACTCGTAATCGAAATATGCTAAAAAAGATGAAGAACAGGGTCGTGATAAAAAAATATATAAGTTTTCTGTATTTCCTCAATTACTTAGTAACTAAAGTGGTGAGAATTTGATAAGGAGAAAAAATAGATCGATGGCTTTGTGCAGAGAATATGAAATAATGAAATTGATTTTTGTAGGGTCGATGTTTGTATCCTAGTATCACGAGTGTAATAGCATGACAGAAACAGATAATTAATCTGATATTGATATATATTTTACGCGTAATATATCTGTATTTACATTTATATAATTAGTCTTAATATTTATCCATATCTGTATTTATCTGTATATATAAATTATATATATTTATGTATTTGTATCTATATATTATAGTTAATCTTATTCATTAATATTATTAAATATAATTATAATAATAATACTTTTAATATTTTAAATAATAATAACAAAATTTTTAATAATATAATAGTAACAATAATAATATTAGTATTAATAATAATGATAATAATAACTATAAAATCTATAATAATAATATTATTATTAATAATACTAATTATAATAATACTAATATTATTAATGATAGTAATAATATTAGTAATAATAATACTATAACAGCTTATATATATCAAATTCGTATCTAATGGTTATATAATTAAAATAATATCAATAAAACTAGTATTGATATTAATATTGAAAGTAATAACAATATTATTATAACAACTATTTTTAATTAAATTCAATATGTTAGTATTACATATTAGTGATTATGTAATATAACAATATAATATACATTACATAATAACTTGCATTTTAACATATATTACTGTATACATATAATAATAATAATAATTATATATAGAAATCAAATTATATATATATATATATATATATATATATATATATATATATATATAATTTCATTTTTAATTACACTTAATTATTTTGTATCTTATTTACATACTTAAATCTAATGTTTAAATTATATTTAATAGTTTCAAATTATTATATATACACACATTTATATACATATATATACATATTTATTTACAAACAATATGTCGTGAATCGTCGGGTAAGATTCAATGGATAGTTAAGTGCATGAAATCATTTTTTTTATATGAAACGTCGATTTACTTAACTTGTCGATATCCGTCTTCTAAGTATCTATACTTCAAATTTCACCTTTCTGTGAAATAATATGAAAGTTAAATAGTTACTTTATCAAAAGTCACAAGAAAATTATTGTAGAGCATGTATTGGAAATCAAACAGGAATTCCACTAACTTTTGTCTAACTCTCGTTAATTGACATTTTGTTCTCACATTAAGATCACTTTACCATTTATTCCAGATATTGTTAAAAAGAATAGATTTCTCAAATCAATGTGGACTTCACAACAAAGACCCGTAATCTTAGCACAATGTATCTGATAATTCAATCATTTAATATTATCTTTTAATTTCATCGATAAATATATTAAACATATATTGAAACAAATACGTTTATGTAAAGTATTATACATCTAATACTTTGTTAACATTTTTAATTAATATAACTATATTATATATATCTATATACATATAAATGTTCGTGAATTGTCTAGCACAATCAAAGGGTAATTGATTACATGAACACAGTTCAAAGTTTTTGAGATTTTAATAGTATAGACCTTGCTTATCGTGTCAGAAACATTACATTATTTAAAGATAAAGTTTAAATTTGATCAGAAATTTCCGGCTTGTCATAGTACCTACCGTTAAAGAAATTTCGTCCCGAAATTTGATTGGGATCGTCATGGCTGACAATAAGTATGTTTTCATGACGCATACAAGCTAAAAAATTAGAGTTTCATCATCATCGAGTAATATAGATAAAACAGTTTGATTTTGTGAAGAGTACGAGTGAAATTATCACAAAAGGGTGAAATGAATAAATGTAGATTCGTCATATCTTTTGGCGTAGATAGGATTGATTTCCGGAGTTCAAGGGATTTAGAGAAAATCTTCGTAATAAGATTTGATTCTTCGGTAATTAAGAAAATTAGGATCTTCTTTGATTAAATGCGATAACCTGTCATGATTGCTCTGTCAGATTTTTCGCTATAAATCCACTCCCTCCATTTCTTTATTTCCACAGCTCATCTTCTATTCTTCCTCCCTCAATTCATACTTTAAAGCATTCATCAATATGCTTCATCCAGTTCTGCTTCTTGATATATTTCTAACTTCCATATCTGTCATTCTTCTTTTTCATCTACCGCCGGAAGATTCTATTTACTTCTACTATACTCTTGGTTTAATAGTGTTTTTAGTTCTCCCGTGTCTTTATATTGCTATATGCATCGATATATATGGTTTGTAATTTCTGGGTTGTTATTGGGCTTTATATCTTCCCTTATATTTCAAAGTTCCTACTTCTTTCTTAAATAATCATTGTCATCCACAGTTAGTGCTCTCTCCTATTGGCTGTGATTTATACTCCAATTTCTATTTCGGAGCTTTATTCTTTTGTTTTCTCTTCTTGCCATTAAGCACCGCATGTAATGGTCCAGAATTAGTATATATGAATTTCGGAATGAACATAGTTAATGTTCTTAGAAGGAAATTGTAATGGCACGATCTTGATTTGTCAAATTACCAGAATATCTAGGAAAAAGCCGAATCATCAAGAAATATTTTTCTTTATATTTTAGAGATTAAGTAGAATACAAGAGTCGTGTAACATGGCACATGATGACGGTATGGTCTGTGAATCATCATGTTCCATTTAGAAACTCAGCATGACTTACTGTAATATAATCACGTTGATCAAGTGTCATTATATTATACTAACTCATGCTTCAGCTCCCAACACTTCTTTAAAAATATTCCTATTTTAAACTCGAATGTTTCAGAATTTAGAAACAAATATAATTTCTTTTATGATGTAATACGGATAGCGCGAAGAGGTAAATGATTTCAGATAAGAATAATTATGATAATATCTTTAGAAATATGAAGGATATTTATAATGAAAGAAATGATGATATCTTAGGATTTCTAATATCAGAGGATGATGAAGGATATTGTCCGCAGGAGTTTATAGTCATGAGCAAGGTATTTGTTAACGACCTCAGCCAATACTGAATCATTTGGATTCTTTGAAGGCGGGTTCAGTCTTTGTGATTTGTCCATAGCCTCCTTCATACTTTGCTCAATCCGTTTTCCAGTTTTAAAACTTCTCTTTTTCTGCGCTTTGCCAGCACACTATTCATTATCATCAAACTTTTTACTGTTAAGGTCATTTTATAGTTTTTGCTGCTTCATCAACATTTCGAGAACTATTCCGCAGTCCAGGGTGTTTTTCAGAAAACTTCACATTCAAATTAAGTCCAGAAGATAGACGTTATATATACATATATAACTGTTGGCGTAGACATGCTGCGAGATTTCAAAATGCTGATTGCTAATTCCCGATGATTCGTATGGCAATTCTTGTTACAAGATGTGAATGAGTAAATGATGAGGTTTCGATAAATATAATGATTCTTCGGAATGCCCAAGATCAGTGAAGTTATTGGTAAGTTTATTGCTAATGTGGTGGAATATTGTAGTGACCCGAACTTTTCCATGTTTATATATATTAATTGAGATTGATGTTTACATGATTAAATGTTTCCAACATGTTAGGCAATCAAACTTGTTAAGACTTGATTAATTGAAATAGGTTTCATATAGACAATTGACCACCCAAGTTGACCGGTGATTCACGAACGTTAAAACTTGTAAAAAAAAACTATATGATGACATATATATGGTTATATATATAGTTAACATGATATTATGATAAGTAAACATATCATTAATTATATTAACAATGAACTACATATGTAAAAACAAGACTACTAACTTAATGATTTTGAAACGAGACATATATGTAACGTTTATCGTTGTAACGACATTTAATGTATATATATCATATTAAGAGATATTCGTACATCATAATATCATGATAATATAATAATTTAAAATCTCTTTTGATATTATAAACATTGGGTTAACAACATTTAACAAGATCGTTAACCTAAAGGTTTCAAAACAACACTTACATGTAACGACTAACGATGACTTAACGACTCAGTTAAAATGTATATACATGTAGTGTTTTAATATGTATTTATACACTTTTGAAAGACTTCAATACACTTATCAAAATACTTCTACTTAACAAAAATGCTTACAATTACATTCTCGTTCAGTTTCATCAACAATTCTACTCGTATGCACCCGTATTCATACTCGTACAATACACAGCTTTTAGATGTATGTACTATTGGTATATACACTCCAATGATCAGCTCTTAGCAGCCCATGTGAGTCACCTAACACATATAGGAACCATCATTTGGCAACTAGCATGAAATATCTCATAAGATTACAAAAATATGAGTAATCATTCATGACTTATTTACATGAAAACAAAATTACATATCCTTTATATCTAATCCATACACCAACGACCAAAAACACCTACAAACACTTTCATTCTTCAATTTTCTTCATCTAATTGAACTCTCTCAAGTTCTATCTTCAAGTTCTAAGTGTTCTTCATAAATTCCAAAAGTTCTAGTTTCATAAAATCAAAAATACTTTCAAGTTTGCTAGCTCACTTCCAATCTTGTAAGGTGATCATCCAACCTCAAGAAATCTTTGTTTCTTACAGTAGGTTATCATTATAATACATGGTAATAATCATATTCAAACTTTGGTTCAATTTCTATAACTATAACAATCTTATTTCAAGTGATGATCTTACTTGAACTTGTTTTCGTGTCATGATTTTGCTTCAAGAACTTTGAGCCATCCAAGGATCCATTGAAGCTAGATCCATTTTTCCCTTTTCCAGTAGGTTCATCCAAGGAACTTAAGGTAGTAATGATGTTCATAACATCATTCGATTCATACATATAAAGCTATCTTATTCGAAGGTTTAAACTTGTAATCACTAGAACATAGTTTAGTTAATTCTAAACTTGTTTGCAAACAAAAGTTAATCCTTCTAACTTGACTTTTAAAATCAACTAAACACATGTTCTATATCTATATGATATGCTAACTTAATGATTTAAAACCTGGAAACACGAAAAACACCGTAAAACCGGATTTACGCCGTCGTAGTAACACCGCGGGCTGTTTTGGGTTAGTTAATTAAAAACTATGATAAACTTTGATTTAAAAGTTGTTATTCTGAGAAAATGATTTTTATTATGAACATGAAACTATATCCAAAAATTATGGTTAAACTCAAAGTGGAAGTATGTTTTCTAAAATGGTCATCTAGACGTCGTTCTTTCGACTGAAATGACTACCTTTACAAAAACGACTTGTAACTTATTTTTCCGACTAGAAACCTATAATTTTTTTGTTTAGATTCATAAAATAGAGTTCAATATGAAACCATAGCAATTTGATTCACTCAAAACGGATTTAAAATGAAGAAGTTATGGGTAAAACAAGATTGGATAATTTTTCTCATTTTAGCTACGTGAAAATTGGTAACAAATCTATTCCAACCATAACTTAATCAACTTGTATTATATATTATGTAATCTTGAGATACCATAGACACGTATACAATGTTTCGACCTATCATGTCGACACATCTATATATATTTCGGAACAACCATAGACACTCTATATGTGAATGTTGGAGTTAGCTATACAGGGTTGAGGTTGATTCCAAAATATATATAGTTTGAGTTGTGATCAATACTGAGATACGTATACACTGGGTCGTGGATTGATTCAAGATAATATTTATCGATTTATTTCTGTACATCTAACTGTGGACAACTAGTTGTAGGTTACTAACGAGGACAGCTGACTTAATAAACTTAAAACATCAAAATATATTAAAAGTGTTGTAAATATATTTTGAACATACTTTGATATATATGTATATATTGTTATAGGTTCGTGAATCAACCAGTGGCCAAGTCTTACTTCCCGACGAAGTAAAAATCTGTGAAAGTGAGTTATAGTCCCACTTTTAAAATCTAATATTTTTGGGATGAGAATACATGCAGGTTTTATAAATGATTTACAAAATAGACACAAGTACGTGAAACTACATTCTATGGTTGAATTATCGAAATCGAATATGCCCCTTTTTATTAAGTCTGGTAATCTAAGAATTAGGGAACAGACACCCTAATTGATGCGAATCCTAAAGATAGATCTATTGGGCCTAACAAACCCCATCCAAAGTACCGGATGCTTTAGTACTTCGAAATTTATATCATATCCGAAGGGTGTCCCGGAATGATGGGGATATTCTTATATATGCATCTTGTTATTGTCGGTTACCAGGTGTTCACCATATGAATGATTTTTATCTCTATGTATGGGATGTGTATTGAAATATGAAATCTTGTGGTCTATTGTTACGATTTGATATATATAGGTTAAACCTATAACTCACCAACATTTTTGTTGACGTTTTAAGCATGTTTATTCTCAGGTGATTATTAAGAGCTTCCGCTGTCGCATACTTAAATAAGGACAAGATTTGGAGTCCATGCTTGTATGATATTGTGTAAAAACTGCATTCAAGAAACTTATTTTGTTGTAACATATTTGTATTGTAAACCATTATGTAATGGTCGTGTGTAAACAGGATATTTTAGATTATCATTATTTGATAATCTACGTAAAGCTTTTTAAACCTTTATTGATGAAATAAAGGTTATGGTTTGTTTAAAAATGAATGCAGTCTTTGAAAAACGTCTCATATAGAGGTCAAAACCTCGCAACGAAATCAATTAATATGGAACGTTTTTAATCAATAAGAACGGGACATTTCAAATATGAAAGGTTCCCCAGTAACAATAAAAGAGCACGCATATATATCAGGGTTATAATAAGGTTACGTTGAATGAAGAGACGAAGTTGACTTGCTGGAGCTGTGACAAAACTGACTACTTTGGAAAGGAATTGAAAAGTCATTTTTGCTAATAAATGCCAAACGATTTGACACAGATATGTGTTGAATTATGACTTTGGTTTCGAGAGCTTTTTAAGTACATAACTGTGGGTAATATGTGGTTGGATCATCATCTCGATTGCTCATTATTTGAAGTGTCTTCAGAAATTTTCGAAGGGTTTGAATACAGATTGTAATCGTTAATATACATTTGATGTTCTAACACAGTTTTGAAGTCAAAGCATAGCTTTGAAAGATGTAGGAATCTAAAAGTGATGGTACCGGTTATATCTCAAATTGAATTCTGAGGTTTCAAAATCAGAATATGTAATTGAGTTTGAATGATTATGGTTGTTTTGATTTCTATGAAAGAATGTATATTATTGTGAAAGTAGGGGGTATAGTTGATAATTTGCTTAATCAGATTCGAAGAATGTAACATATTAATTGTGAATATATATATCTCTCGGGTATTACCTACCCGTTAAAAATTTTTTCACAATTAATATTTTGTACAATAGAATTTTATTACAATCTTTACGAAAATATATTTGTGTATATTTTCTTTAGGTGTAACATAGATTTAATGAGTTAGTATTAAATTAAACTCATTGATTTACGGTTGAAACTAGAATTGAGTAATCCCTAAAACTTTAGAGATTACATAAGTATTTCATCAATATATTAGAAATTATGAATCAATACTTTGCGTGATGTTGGTGTTCGTGGAATTCTTGTTAATTTCGTAACGTACGAATGATGTTATCTGAAAATTTTCGAGTACATCGATGATGAAAGTGTAAAATCAAATATATACTTGATTTATTAGGAATTGGAATTTGTTGAATTGAGACAAAGATTGTAGTTAACGATGGTGAAGTTGCGGGCGAAGGATGTACATTATTGCATATTTGTAATATGAATTAACCGAGTAGTTAAGATTCATACACAATAGCTTAGCACGGAATGATTTATTTTTATTTCAAAATATATATATATATATATATATATATATATATATAATATACATATAATTTCTTCAGAAGGAATGAGTTAATTCTTCATAACTCGTTGATACAATATATGTGTCATTGATTCATAGTGATGTCCACAGTGATTCTTGAACTGACGGAGTTTGTGATGTTATAGGTGTTGTTGATTTTGATGCTGACTGCACTGATGATGCTAGTGACACTGATGGTACTGTTGATGCTGTTAGTAAAACAAGTTTAGCTTGTTAATCACACACCATTTTTGTCAGGATTTCTACTCTTCCTTCTATCATTTTGGTTCGCTTAACTGATTTATGGTTAGGGCTAGATTAGATAATCTTTAAGACTTTAGAGATTACATAATCGCCGTGGAATGTTTCTCCAATGAAGTTATGAATTAATACTTTGTCAGTTATTGTTGTTGGTATCCTTGGTATCTATGGTGCTATGACGTTGATGCTCGTGGGACAGATTGTGAAGTTGAGGTTTACGACGCGGTTGTGGTTAGAGGTGGTAATGGTACTGTTGACGTTGATGATGGTGGTACTAGTTATGCTGCTGGTGCTGTTGTTGTTGTTGCTGTTGGTGTTTGTAACCTTTGCACCATATTCTCCAAAGCCACTACCCGAGCGCGAAGCTCGTTAACTTCTTCTATTACACCGGGTGATTGTCGGTTCGGACGAGCGGATAAATAAAATCTAGAATTTGATATAGTATATAATCGTGACGAGATACTCTAGAAATGAGAGAGAAAATGGTGTTTCGGATTGGTTCGCCGGTAAGTGATTCAGGTTCTTCATCAAGAGGACAATGTGGTGGATGGAAAGGATCGCCTTCTTCTTGTCTCCAATGATTGAGGAGGCTACGAACCCATCCCCAATTCATCCAAAATAGATGATGGCTGATTGGTTGATCCATTCCGGTCACACTGCTTTTGGAGCTTTAGTGGGATTCCATTTCAGAATCCGAGGAACTTGAACTGATGACGAATTCCATTTCTTACGATTTGAATAAAGGATTTTCGATATAAATTTATTTTCAAATATTGGATGGTATTCTAACTATATAGAATATCTATATATATAGAGCAAAAGGTTTCGTAGATTATGGAGGAATTTACGGGATATGTCAGGAAAGTTTACAGTAATAGATACGATAAGATATGATTTAGCAGATACGCTAAGATATGAATTTTGTCTATACACTATTCATGCAATCAATGCAGTAAGATGTGTCTAGACTAATAATGATAAGCAGGAAATTTCCTAAGGATGATAAGTAGGTAATTTTCGACACAAAATGATAAGTAAAATTTTAACATGCAGACACGGTCGAAGTCCAGACTCACTAATGCATCCTAACGACTTATCAGTTAGACACACTAATGCAGACCTGGTTCGCTAAGACCACTGCTCTGATACCACCTATAGAGACCCGTCCTAATCCATCTGGACGAAGTCTTCAACATTTGGTTACATCGCGAGGTACATGACCTCTATATGATACATTTTACAAACATTGCATTTGTTTTTAAAATACAACTTTCTTTACATCGAAACTTGACAGGCATGCATACCATTTCATAATATCCAAACTATAATTGACCTAATCTATCATTTACATAATAATAATCTTGTTGAACTCAATGACTCGAATGCAACGTCTTTTGAAATATGTCATGAATGACTACCTGTAATATCTTTAAAATGAGCAAATGCACAGCGGAAGATTTCTTTCATACCTGAGAATAAACATGCTTTCAAGTGTCAACCAAAAGGTTGGTGAGTTTATTTGTTTATCATAATCAATCAATTCCATAATTTTAATAGACCACAAGATTTTCGTTTCAAATTCTCATAAAAATCATTCATATGGATTGAACACCTGGTAACCGACATTAACAAAATGCATCTAGAATATCCACAAAAATAAAATCGAAGTACTAAAGCAGTTTAAATTCTCTGACTGGGGCTGGTCAAGGCCTATAGATCTATCTTTAGGATTCAAGTCAATTGGTGGCAATTATAATAAACACCAATTCTTAGGTTACCAAGTTCAACAAGGGGCGATATCTGGTATAACGATTCAACCATAGAATGTAATTTCGATCACTTGTGTCTATTTCGTAAAACATTTATAAAAGCAGCGCATGTATTCTCAGTCCCAAAAATAGATATTGCAAAAGCATTTAAAAAGGGAGTAATGAAACTCACAATCATGTAATTTGTAGTAAAAATACATATGACGACATTGAATAATGCAGGGTTGGCCTCGGATTCACGAACCTATATCATTTGTGTACTTATTAATACACATAATTGTAATTGATGTTTGACGTTTTTATTTTAATTTATTACCATGGGTTAATTGTCCTTTGTCCTGGATTATTCGATACGTCTATCTAGTTTTTGTCCATAACAGTCCATCGACCATAATTATAAAGTGCGAGTATCCTCGTCAAATTACCCTTATACCCGAAATCAAATATTCCAACTAATTGAGGACTTAAACTGTAACAAGGTTTTAATACTTTGTTAACAATTACACCAATTTTCCTTGTATGTAATCCACCCTTGTTTTAATTAGTCCATTGACTATTAATCCATCCCCGTGTCCAGTCAAATGAACAATTATTAGTACTTATAAATATCCCGCCCATCGTATCCGATCGAGTGTATGTGGTTATTTATAGATACGTCAAATTGTAAATCTTTATATTAAATTAACTAACTATCATTCAGTTAAACAAATATAAAGCCCATTAATAGCCCATAGTCTAATTTCTACAAGTGTCGGTCTTTTGTTCAAACCCCAATTATGGTCCAAAGCCCAATTACCCAATATTAATATTTAGCCCAACATCACGATTACTTCGGCTTAAATAAGCATAATAATAAATTAGTTACGAGACATTAATTTAAAAAGGAAGAACATAACTTACAATGATTATTTATAGCGAAGCGTTACACGGACAGAGTTTCGATTTAAAACCCGTAAAACATTCTTACAATAACCCAATTATTATTAAACTTAAATTAAAATTATAATTATAAAATATAAATAAATATATATATATATATATATATATATATATATATATATATATATATATATATATATATATATATATATATATATATATATATATATATATATATATATATATATATATATATATATATATATATATATATATATATATCGTATATGATATGAGAAAGGAAAAGAAAAAGGTGTAGTTTCTTCATTACTCCGTGCCTTGATTTTATAGGCAAATGATTGATACTGTTGTAGGTGGAATGTTAGCTGGCTACCATTCAAAGTTGAATCAATAATATCTCGTTGCGAATTATTGATTTGAAATTTTCACTTATGACCCTTTAACTATGCTCAATTAACAACTTTTTATTATTTATTATTATTCTTATTATGAATTATTTAAATATTATATTATATTCTTGTGCATAGTTGACTTGTACTTTCATCTGCGTTGCGTCGAGCGTTGGAAGTTGGTTCATGTCTCGGTTCCGGATTTTCGAATGCCTTTTCGTATAATTTAATATCTTGTACTTTGCGTTTTGCGGCTTGTACTTTTGTAATTTTGAGTTATTTATGACTGATGGACTGTTATGGACAAAAATTACACTATAAAAGTTAAACTTTAAGTCGAAATTCTGTCCCCGGCAGCGGCGCCAAAAATACTAGATGTGCGTAGAGGTGTATACGAAATAGTTATATTTTTATTGTGAAATACTATTAAATACGATACAATTTTACACAAGTTATTTATTTATTTATAGAGTGGATATACCTAAACCTTGCTACAACACTTATAGGCAGTGTACCTAATCGTACGGTAGTGTAGTTTTTAGTAAGTCCGGTTCGTTCCACAGGGATCTAGCCAAGTTTAACGCTATATTTTTAAAACTATATTTGTACATATATATATATATATATATATATATATATATATATATATATATATATATATATATATATATATATATATATATATAATATTATTATTATTATTATAAAAGGGGGGTTTTTACCGTTTAATGATCGGTTTATCGATTTTAAAACTTTAGTCGCAGTTAAAACCTAATGTAAAATATTAAAAATAAAAATAACTTAATTTAAAGCGTAAAGTAAATGACAATAATTAAAGTGCGATAAATTAAAATGCGATAAATAAAATGACAATAAATAAAATTGCGATAATTAAAAAGTACGATAATTAAAAGCGCAATTAAATAAAATGATAGTAAATAAAAGTGCGATGAAATATGAAATAAAAGAATTATTCTTATTTAAACTTCCGTAATCATGATGTTTGACGTGTTGATTTTAGTTTATTACCATGGGTTAATTGCCCTTTGTCCTGAATTATTCGATATGTCCATATGGTTTTTGTCCATAACAGTCCATCAGTCATAAATATAAAGTGCGAGTGTCCTCGTCAAATTATTCTTATATCCGAAGTCAAATATTCCAACTAATTGGGGACTTAAACTATAATTACACCAATTTTCCTTGTATGTAATTCACCCCTGTTTTACTAATTCCATTAACTATTAATCTATTCCCGTGTCCAGTTAAATGAACGATTATTAGTACTTATAAATATCCCGCCCATCGTGTCCGATCGAGTGTATGTGGTTATTTATAGGTACGTCCAATTGTAAATCTTTATATTAAATTAACGAACTATCATTCATTTAAACAAATATAAAGCCCATTAATAGCCCATAGTCCAATTTCCACAAGTGTCGGTCTTTTGTCCAAACCCCAATTATAGTACAAAGCCCAATTACCCAATCTTAATATTTAGCGCAACATCACGATTACTTTGGCTTAAATAAGCATAATAATAACTTAACTACAAGACATTAATTTAAAAAGGTTGAACATAACATACAATGATTAATAATAACGTAGCGTTACACGGACAGAATTTCGACTTACACACTTACAACATTCACTAACATACCCTTATGATTATTAATCTTTTAAAATTAAAATTAAAATTATAATATATATATATATATATATATATATATATATATATATATATATATATATATATATATATATATATATATATATATATATATTATTTTATATCACATTTGATATTTTGCGTCTTGTCGTCAAAATTAGTAGCTTTTGCTGAACTTTAATGTCAGTCTTTGAAAATGCGCTGTTTTACCCTGTTTTGTACATTAGATAAACTATAAACATATATATAATATAGACAGTTATCACTTCCTATATTATACTATGGGTCATTTATATCATTAATTTATTACTCAATCCTTGAGATTGACACGTTTCTCATCAATAAATTGAACCACTTGAATTGTACTTTGTACTTTTTAGCTTTTTGGTCATTTGCGTCTTCAAATCGTCGAATCTGTCTTTTGTCTTCACCTTTTATTATTTAAACGATAATTACTTGAAATTAGAACATTTGTAACTAAAAGCTTGTCTTTCTTGAAGGATAATGCTATGAAATATATGTTCATTTTTAGCATTATAAAATATTACCACACTTGAGCGTTACTTGTCCTCAAGCAATATATAACTTGAATATAACTTTACCAGAATCACTTTTTTATTCTTCACACTTTGTACATCAGTGATTTCAATATGGCGGTATGAACAATGATAGTAACGATGTGGTTTACAGTCCCACATGACTATGAAAATTTAGATCCTTTAAGGAAATCGGATCTTTATGAAAACATTTGATCTTTTGAAAATTCAATCTAGCTTTTACCCTAGATAATTTTTCTGATTTGACCCACCATCGGTGTTGAAAAATATATTTGTGGATCAATATTTTGGCTAAAACTTTTAGGTTCGTGTAATCCACTGCTAACCCTGTATCGGAAAGCACACATCCAGTTTACTTGTTCCGTATATTACCTTTCGGCAAACTACCGTCCGGTTGTAAAGGAAAGCGATGAACAAAAAACTGTTAAGGCAATGTCTAATGACATGCAGTTAATCATAGTCTAAAACATGTCGGATGCAAATACTATCCTTTGTAGGAGAAATAGTAAAGATTACCCAATGATTTTTCGGTCTGGCACCGGGTTCTGTTTCCGACTATGCTATGCAACCACCGTTCTTACGGTTGATGTGACAACCCGGAAATTTCCGACCAAATTTAAACTTTAACCTTTATATATTCCCGACACGATAAGCAAAGTTTGTAAGTTGAATCTCAAGAATTTTAAACTGTGTTCATACATTCATTTAACCTCGACCAAATTCCAAAGATTCACGAACCATTATAGGAATGGATATGATTATATATGTATATATGTTTGTTTTATAATTTGAAAACGTTAACAAGTATTAGACGTATAATACTTTACATGAACGTTGTTGTTTTAAAATATATTCAAAATAATTATCGATGGAATTAAAAGATAATATTAAATAATTGAATTATTAGATACATTGAATTATGGTTACGAGTCTTTGTTAAGAGGTCCACTTTGATTTAGAAAACCTTTCCTTTTAACGGCATCTGGAATATTGGTAAAAGTGATTTACAAAAATATCATTAACGAGAGTTAGTCAAAAGTTAGTAATCATTTCCGTTTAAATTTCAAAAGTGTACTTACTTTGATTAACTTGTGTCCCTCGATAAACCGACTATTTAGTTTTCATATTAAAAACATTATTTGGTAAAATAACTACTATTTTACAAAACGAGTTAAAAGTATATAAAACGAACTTTGAAATATATTTAGTTTTGAAAGACTAAATATTATATCATTAGTTAAAATAATTCAAATATATTTATTATGTACAAATTTACGCTTCTAAATATATATATATATATATATATATATATATATATATATATATATATATATATATATATATATATATATATATATATATATATATATATATATTTTAACTTAGTCATAAAACGTCTCAATTTAAAATAAAATATTTTGACAAACAATGACCCACTGATTTATAGAAGCAAATAACCACAACGCTCAATTATATAAGTCACATTTTTCATAGGGTAATTTATTGATGAGAAAGTCAAATTATTAATAAGGGTACATGTCGCGTAACGTAAAAGGCTAGTTTTCTAAACGTACGAAAATGCGCTCAAAAAACTTAAAGTGGTACATGAGTCGTGAGATCACGTCCGTGTCATTTTTGTAAAAATTATATTTTTACCATGAACGTGAATATAATATAATATATAATTAATCATATGAATTAAATATATATTTATATATAATATTATTAAATAAAAAAATGGTACGTAGTGTTTATTCAAAATCACGGGTGTCATAAAGGTGACCATTTTTTTTCATTCCCATACATTACACTTTTTTTTATTATTTATTTATTATACTATTATAATTATTTAATTATATTATTATTATAGGAAAACTGGTGAAAATGAATGACTTCTATAAATTCATTCGGTTACGAGCTGAACTATCTATCCATCTTTCTCAAATCTCTCTATACTCAGTAATATTTATTATTATTACTATTATTATTATTATTATTAATATTATTATAATTATTAGTATTAGTATTAATATTATTATTATTAGTATTTATACATAAAATACTACGACGGAGTGCTGTTCGTGTAATTTTCAAAACTAGTTTGCGAGTAGGATAGGACTAAGGAAATTATAGGTTATAGATATGGAAGTGTTGGGTATGGTTCATGGGTATTCTCGTGAGGTCAATCTAGTGTTTATCATCTCCGTTGCGTTTACGTACCTTTCCTGCAATATTGAATCTCAATATTGATACGTGAGTACTCATAATTTAATTTTTACATACTAATAGTGTATCCCTGACTAGTGCTCGAGTATATAGGATTATGCATGCTTGTACTTTTGATATTGCCATTAGATAGGTTATGTTGATTCCTGAATTAGTTACATATACGGTTGAGATAAGGTATAAGATATGCATGTCGTTGGAAAGCTAGCGAAAAATAGTTGAGTTTTGGTTTAAGAATCACTTGAATCCAAGTAACGGTTAGAAAGTTATGAAATAAACAAATTGCATAATTAATTTCGTAATTAAAATTGCTGATGATAATTAGTGAACTAATTTTCTGGGTTATAAAAGTGGTTATTTGGATCCTACTCATCAAGTGGATGAATTTTCATATAAAGCACGTCTCGTTTTGTTGAACGGTTGTCAAGTTATGGACAAAAGAAGTTTTCCAAATTTTGATGAAATGTCGAAACGGGAACTGAAATTCTCGCTGATCTGCGTTGTTTCAGATAAAAACAAATACCACTGAATTCTTTGCTGTAAGTTGTAACAAACGACTCTGGTCGTTTGTCAATTCGAGTCTTGACGATTTTTCTAAAAATCGTCAAAGTTGACTGTTTGGTCACATTTTAAAATTCTAAAAAGAGCTGAAACTTTTTATTTAAAAATGTCAGTTTTGTGTCAGTTGTCATGGTCGGCCTGATGTGTGTTTACTTTTGCCAAAAATCATGTTATATCTTTGTAGTAACGAGAATTTGCAGGCTTTGACCGTTTGTCAATCCGAGTTTCGAGGAATTTTCTAAAAATCTCCAAAGTAGGCTACTCGGTCACTTTTGTAAATTTATTAAAGCTGAAAAATTAACTTTGAAACGCCGAAAACGCGTTGGCAACTACGAGTTGTCTAGGTTTAGGTTACTTCTGTAATATTTATGCTTAATCTTTTTGGTAATGTGTAACTTTTATCTTTGGCCGTTTATCAATCGAAGCTCTGATAATTTTTCTAAAAATCGCTGAAGTGGCCCGTTTAGTCATGATTGACTGAAAATCATTTTTGTATAAGTTATTGTATATTTGCATGCGACCTCATTTTTACTTTGACCTTTGACTTTTGATTTTAACCTTTGACTTTTGACATTGAACTTTGACTTTTCCCGTTAACTTTTCAGTTAACTTTTTGTGTTGACTTTCTCTAAAAACTAAAATACTATTTTATGATTATGAAACCATTTGTGTTACGTTGTTTCACATGTCACCTTTTACTAGAATCTTAATTGAGCATGAGTAATATAACATGTTACTATACTGTTGAGTCAGACTCGAGCTATAGGATAGGATTACACTATGACCTGACCTAAATTGCTATACGAATATTGACAAACATATAAATCTATATAATTAATATAGGTTTCGTGAATCCAAGTCCAACCGTGCACTTGTTCAATGATGTTATATGTATTTTTACTACGAAATACAGTATGGTGAGTTTCATTACTCCCTTTTTATATATATATATATATATATATATTTTTTGGGACTGAGAATACATGCGTTGCTTTTATAAATGTTTTACGAAATAGACACAAGTACTTAAAATTACATTCTATGGTTGGATTATTAAACCGAATATCGCCCTTCAAGTCTGGTAACCTAAGAATTTAGGGAAATGGTCCCTGGTTGACGCGAATCCTAAAGATAGATCTATGGACCTTTACAAGTCCCATTCAGGGTACGAATGCTTTAGTACTTCGAGATTATTATTATACAGACGAGAGGTTCTGTTTGGGGATATTCTATGCATTAAAGTTAACGTCGGTTACCAGGTGTTCAATCCATATGAATGATTTTTAATTCGTGGGTTACGCGTATTATTTTGTACTCGGGTTACGTGTACAATTAAATATATGAAATCTTGTGGTCTATTAAAATGATGGAAATGAATGATTATGATAAACTAATGAACTCACCAACCTTTTGGTTGACACTTTAAAGCATGTTTATTCTCAGGTATTAAAGAAATCTTCCGCTGTGCATTAGCTCATTTTAAGGATATTACTTGGAGTCATTCATGGCATATTTCAAAAGACGTTGCATTCGATTCATTGAGTTCATCAAGATTATTATTAAGTTAATTATAGTTGGATGTATTATCAAATGGTATGCATGCCGTCAACTTTAGATGTAAAGAAAGTTTGTCTTTTAAAAACGAATGCAATGTTTGTAAAATGTATCATATATAGGTCAAATACCTCTCGATGTAATCAACTATTGTGAATCGTTTATAATGTATATGAACGGGTCCTTTCAGTTGACACCCGATTTAGTTCAGGTGACCTAATGAATTCCAAGTGAATTCCTAGGATTTTAAGTTCAATGGTAATGAACGCATTGAAAATAGGTTTTCAGAAAATAAATCGGTTTGTAATTTGATCAAAATATTTTCTCGTTCAAGTTCAAGTTTAGATATCATCGAATTCCATGAGTTTGTAATTCTCAATCTTTAAGGTCAATCTCAAGGATTGAGTGATATCAGGCTTAAAAGCTGATTTTTAATCTTTAAGGAGATTATCTTTACTGGGGGTCTGATTCATTAGTCTTATCAAGTTAATTTGCACAGTGCCCTCCCCATTTTATGAGATAGATCCTCTCATGGTTAGGATAAGTCTGACCACATGGCGACCCTGTTTGATGCTGAGGTCCGTGGATTTCCAGCTGATTTTATAGATGACTTTTCTAGATTTTTCGTCAACCTACAGCTGGTCTGGACGACAACTTCCTGACCTAAATCAAGAAGCGCATTTCTTTTTCGGAAGACTTTACTTCCTTTTAATGATGGAATTAATTCATCATGTAGATCCATCTTTTCTTTCAAATATATTACAGTAAATTAGGTAAAACTAATTAAAATCGTCCAAAACAAAAGTACCTGTAATAATCTGTACCAAATATATGTGATATGTGTTTTAAATAACTTGGTAAATTCTTCCCACACTTAGCTTTTATTTAATTTTTTTTTCTTTTCCTTTTTATTCTCCTCTATTCCATTTTAAATGAATTCTAACGTTTTGGGTTGTTTCTCCATTTATGTTCTCTCCGAGGTAACAATAATTTCGGCATCAACACCTAGTTTTATCGTTCATAAATATGTATAAACGTGATTTTGAATTCATTCAGTTGAAAATTATTTCAAATTTTTACAAAATTTGGCAATTAAACTAAGTGTAAACCCGAGAGAATTTATAACCCTTTCCCACACTTGAGATCATGCAATGCCCTCATTTGTAGGAAATCAGACTATAATTATAAATTTATGAGAGTGATTAGTGTAGAAAAGTGATTAAAAATACCCAGTTTGTAATTACTAAGGTCGTTGAATGATAGATGGCGCGCCTTATCGTTCATTCCTTTTGTTGTAATATCACATATGTTTTACGTATTATCGTCAAAATTAGTAGCTTTTGCTGAACTTTAATGTCATTCTTTGAAAATGCGCTGTTTTACCATGTTTTGTACATAAGATAAACTACAAACATATATATAATATATATATATTTTTTTATAAAAACCTTTATTTATTAAAACAATTTAAATGAATAATTTTTTAAAATTTTGTTTCCTTTTACTTTAGGTAGTTTCGGTATGTTTACCTAGTCCGTCCCTAAACAAAATTTAAAATTTGTCGTTTTTAAAGCAATTGTTTTAAAAGTAAAGATTTTTGGTTTTTTAAATTTTTATTATTTTTTTTTTTTGGTATACTTTAGATCAATAAAATTATAAATAATGATAACAAAATTTTTCGCCCCGCCCTCGGGTAAAGCAATTTCGGTTCCATGACCTAGTCTTCAACTTACGATGAATTTTAGAAATTATTTTTTTTTAAATTTAATGAAATAAAGTAATTTTTTGTTTTTAAATTCACACAAAACTTAAATTTAAAAATGCAAATTAATTTCATTCAAAACCTACAAAACAAAAATTCAGAATGGGGGGAGAAAACTAGTTCTTTAGTGTCTGCTAGTGGAAAAGACCAATCGAATTCCATTCTCGGAACTACACGAGAATAGAACAACTAACTCTAGACAGTATTTTCTTTTTAGAACATTTGAATCTCCCCACACTTAGGTAGCTGTGGTGTCGAAATTGTGATTAACTTTATTGTCAATTTCTTTTGGACCATAATCAACTTCCATATCTGTGACTTTTACTTTAAGCCATTGGTCGGATTCTTGTGTAATATTTACAAATCTAACTAGTTTTGCCTTTTCTTTAGGCGATAGATTGGATACTAACCGGTTACATAACTTAAAGTTCCCCGTGGTTCTAGCATCGCAAATCCATTTAATAAGTTTCTTCATTGAACTATTAATAACGGGGTCATTTAACTTTGTATCAACAATGGGGTTCTTTGTTATCAGGTCATCATTAGGTGTTGCTTCATCTTCCCCACACTTAGGCATTTTATTATTGTTAAGCACTACCGTTGGAGTTGGTAAATCAATATGGTTTTTACCAATCGGTTCAACGGTTTTGGTTGGTGGAGATTTAGACTTTCGACTCACAAAGGTGATCGATTTTTCATCATCACTAAGTGTCATTCTACCCTCTCTTACATCAAATAACGCCCCGGTGGACGCTAAGAATGGTCGTCCTAAAATTAGAGGAACGTTTGAGTCCTCTTCTATGTCAATGACAATAAATTCGACTAAAAAGGTTAAATTACCCACTTGAATGGGTAGGTTATAAGCAATTCCAACTGGGTGCCTAATTGTTTGATCAAAGTGTCGAACACTCATCTCTGTTGGACTTAACTCACCTACTCCTAATCTCTTATATAATGAAAGAGGCATAACACTCACACTTGCCCCTAAATCTGCTAGTGCATCATACATGACACAATCACTAAGTAGACAAGGAACAATAAATTCACCCGGATCACCTAACCTAGGTGGAGGTTTTGGTGGAACTGTCTTCACCGAGTTTATCTTTACGGTTTTTGTTTCTTGCACTTTCTTATTCTTCTTTTTCTTTTCAGAGGTATCACAAACTTTATTACCTAATACTTGCTCATACTCAACTCCTTTTCTTGGAAATGGGATGGGTGGTTTGTATGGTGCCACCACTGGCTTTACATTCTCGGGTGGTGGTGGTGTTGTAACTTCTTCATTGTAACTCACATCAAAAATCTTCCCATCTTCTGGAGCTGGTTTTTCAGAATTTGTTGACACCATATTAACATTCTCATTCCGAGGATTTACTTCAGTATTACTTGGTAGCTTTGCTTGTTCCCTCTCACTCATTATGCTAGCAAGAGTTCCTACATGTTTTTCTAGATTCAAAATGGAAGCTTGTTGAGTTCTTAATGACTGATCAAACCTCTCATTTATTTGGGTTTGAGATGTAATAAATTGTGTTTGAGATTCTATTAGTTTTGCCATCATTTCTTCTAGATTTGATTTTTTCTCTTCGGTTTGTTGTGGTGGTTTATACAAACCAGGTCTTTGTTGATTGAAAATGTTGTTTTGAGTTGTTTGGTTATTCGGACCTTGTTGGTTGTACGAGTTATTGTTAGGTCCATTTGGATTGTAAAGAATGTTTTGATTTCGATTGAAGTTTGGCCTTGGCGGTTGATAATTATTTTGATAATTATTTCCCTGCCTTTGGTTCATGTAGGAAACATTCTCACGTTGTTCCATCGTTTGTTCATTATGACAATCTTTCATTAAGTGTGGTCCACCGCATTGCTCACAACTAATTCGTATTGCGTGAATATCTTTAGTCATCTTTTCCATTCGTCTCTCGAAAGCATCTATTTTTGCGGAAAAGGAATCAAAGTCATGGCTAGAATCGGCTCTAGCCACTTTAGATGATCGAAAAATATCTTTTTCCTGGTGCCACTCATGCGAGTGGGAGGCAGTGTTATCAATAATTTTGTAAGCTTCGGTAGCGGTTTTCTTCATAATGGAACCACCAGCTGTTATGTCGATGTCTTTTCGTGTAGCAATGTCGCATCCTTGGTAGAATATTTGTACTATTTGATAAGTGTCTAAACCATGTTGCGGACATCCTCTTAATAACTTTCCAAATCTTGTCCATGCCTCATATAATGTTTCATTTGGCTTTTGCGCGAACGTAACAATTTCTCCTTGAAGTCTCACGGCTTTAGATGCTGGAAAGAATTGTTTAAGAAATTTTTCAACTAAGACATCCCATGTGTCAATCGCCCCTTCAGGTAACGAGTCTAACCAATCTTTGGCTTCTCCCTTTAAAGTCCAGGGAAATAACATGAGATAGATCTGTTCATCTTCAACTTCTCTAATCTTAAATAGAGTACAAATCCTATTAAAGGTTCGAAGATGTTCGTTTGGATCTTCCTTCGGCGAACCACTAAATTGGCATTGATTAGTTACCATGTGTAGGATTTTTCCTTCGATTTCATAATCTGGCGCATTAATATCTAGTTGAGTAATTGCGTGACCTTTGGCCAGTACGTTTAGCTCTCATTCGGTCTTCCATACTTAGAGGTTCCAGATTCTCCATGATTGAATTTGTTGAATCTGAATCACTAGAGGATTCTGATTTAATGGTTCCTTCCTCGACAATCTCTGGATGAGTGATTTGTGGTTCAGGAGGAATGATTAGTCGTTCAGGATCTCTGAATTGTCCCTGAATATCCTCTGGATTCTCAATTGTGAGGTCGGGTTCAAAAAATGGATTATTGGAAATTTGAATTGGAGTATTTTGTCGACTGGATAACGATTCTAAAGAAAAATCAACGGCGACAATGTTGGCTAGATGTCTTGATCGAGTTACAGGTGGTGAACGTATGAAAGGTGGTGAACGTTTTGCTCGGTGCATTCACAGAATATCCTATTAGTTATAAAAGATAAAAAATTATATAAGTTATCAAATTAATAGACTTTTCTGATTTTGCTCACGTTTCGAATAGCCAATAGATGCAGCAGGTAGCCAGGACCCTTTAAATCGGAAGCCCACAACTCGCCACTAACAAATCCAACTATTACTACGAACCAGAAAATTTTGGATGTCTATCAATTTAACCACTTAAAACAATTTTTCGTCGAAATTTTGAAATAAAAATCTATGTCCTAAAAACTAGAGCGTCGAGAAATAAGAAAGGAAAAGAGTGCGTCGAAAAATGTCAAAAAATAAAAGGTCGAAAAATAAGAAAATTGTAGCGCGTCGAAAATTAAAAAAGGATTCTAAATGAAAAACGGGAATTACTTAAAAGCATACTAAAATTTTAACACGGCGTTGCCAAAAACTTGATGTTTGACGTTTTGATAAATAGGTAATTTTCTAAGGATGATAAGTAGGTAATTTTCGACACAAAATGATAAGCAAAACTTTTGACATGCAGACACGGTCGAAGTCCAGACTCACTAATGCATCCTAACGACTTATCAGTTAGACACACTAATGCAGACCTGGTTCGCTAAGACCACCACTCTGATACCACCTAGAGAGACCCGTCCTAATCCATCTAGACGAAGTCTTCAACATCTGGTTACATCGCGAGGTACATGACCTCTATATGATACATTTTACAAACATTGCATTCGTTTTTAAAAGATAACTTTCTTTACATAGAAACTTGACAGGAATGCATACCATTTCATAATATCCAAACTATAAATGACCTAATCTATCATTTACATAATAATAATCTTGTTGAATTCAATGACTCGAATGCAACGTCTTTTGAAATATGTCATGAATGACTCTCAGTAATATCTTTAAAATGAGCAAATGCACAGCGGAAGATTTCTTTCATACCTGAGAATAAACATGCTTTCAAGTGTCAACCAAAAGGTTGGTGAGTTCATTTATTTATCATAATCAATCAATTCCATAATTTTAATAGACCACAAGATTTTCGTTTCCAATTCTCATAAAAATCATTCATATGGATTGAACACCTGGTAACCGACATTAACAAAATGCATCTAGAATATCCACAAAAATAAAATCGAAGTACTAAAGCAGTTCAAATTCTCTGACTGGGGCTAGTCAAGGCCCGTAGATCTATCTTTAGGATTCGCGTCAATTGGTGGCAATTATAATAAACACCAATTCTTAGGTTACCAAGTTCAACAAGGGGCGATATCCGGTTTAACGATTCAACCATAGAATGTAATTTCGATCACTTGTGTCTATTTCGTAAATCATTTATAAAAGCAACGCATGTATTCTCAGTCCCAAAAATAGATATTGCAAAAGCATTTTAAAAGGGAGTAATGAAACTTACAATCATGTATTTTGTAGTAAAAATACATATGACGACATTAAACAATGCAGGGTTGGCCTCGGATTCACGAACCTATATCATTTGTGTACTTATTAATACACATAATTGTAATTGATGTTTGATGTTTTGATTTTAATTTATTACCATGGGTTAATTGTCCTTTGTCCTGGATTATTCGATACGTCTATATGGTTTTTGTCCATAACAGTCCATCGGCCATAATTATAAAGTGCGAGTATCCTCGTCAAATTACCCTTATACTCGAAGTCAAATATTCCAACTAATTGAGGATTAACTGTAACAAGGTTTTAATACTTTGTTAACAATTACACCAATTTTCCTTGTATGTAATCCACCCCTATTTTAATGAGTCCATTGACTATTAATCCATCCCCGTGTCCGGTCAAATGAACAATTATTAGTACTTATAAATATCCCGCCCATCGTATCCAATCGAGTGTATGTGGTTATTTATAGATACGTCAAATTGTAAATCTTTATATTAAATTAATGAACTATCATTCAGTTAAACAAATATAAAGCCCATTAATAGCCCATAGTCTAATTTCCACAAGTGTCGGTCTTTTGTTCAAACCCCAATTATGGTCCAAAGCTCAATTATCCAATCTTAATATTTAGCCCAACATCACGATTACTTCGGCTTAAATAAGCATAATAATAACTTAGTTACGAGACATTAATTTAAAAAGGAAGAACATAACTTACAATGATTATTTATAGCGAAGCGTTACACGGACAGAGTTTCGATTTAAAACCCGTAAAACATTCTTACAATAACCCAATTATTATTAAACTTAAATTAAAATTATAATTATAAAATATATATATATATATATATATATATATATATATATATATATA
This sequence comes from Rutidosis leptorrhynchoides, assembly GCF_046630445.1. NCBI lineage: Eukaryota > Viridiplantae > Streptophyta > Magnoliopsida > Asterales > Asteraceae > Rutidosis > Rutidosis leptorrhynchoides. Next base: position 234,488,607 of record NC_092338.1, on the reverse strand, counting down.
TATATATATATATATATATATATATATATATATATATATATATATATCGTATATGATATGAGAAAGGAAAAGAAAAAGGTGTAGTTTCTTCATTACTCCGTGCCTTGATTTTATAGGCAAATGATTGATACTGTTGTAGGTGGAATGTTAGCTGGCTACCATTCAAAGTTGAATCAATAATATCTCATTGCGAATTATTGATTTAAAATTTTCACTTATGACCCTTTAACTATGCTCAATTAACAACTTTTTATTATTTATTATTATTCTTATTATGAATTATTTAAATATTATATTATATTCTTGTGCATAGTTGACTTGTACTTTCAGCTCCGTTGCGTCGAGCGTTGAAAGTTGGTTCATGTCTCGGTTCCGGATTTTCGAACGCCTTTTCGTATAATTTAATATCTTGTACTTTTCGTTTTGCGACTTGTACTTTTGTAATTTTGAGACGTTTCTCATCGATAAATTGAACCATTGAATTGTACTTTGTACTTTTTAGCTTTTTGGTCATTTGCGTCTTCAAATCGTCGAATCTGTCTTTTGTCTTCACCTTTTATTATTTAAACGATAATTACTTGAAATTAGAACAATTGCAACTAAAAGCTTGTGTTTCTTGAAGGATAATGCTATGAAATATATGTTCGTTTTTAGCATTATCAGTAATCGATCAAGTTTATATATATTACTGATAATACACTTGTTATATTATATAATATATAGATAAATTTATTATATTTAATTTATATATCTCATATATCTATTATTTATCATTTATCATAACAAAATTTTATATCAAGATTTATCTATGATAAAAATATATATTTATATATTAGTTTTTACATATGACTTAATTATTATCATTTTAATAATAAAGATATATTGATATGTATTATTAATTATTATTGTAAAAAAATATCTATTTGTAATAATACTAATAATGATAAGAATTACATTAATAGTGATAGTAATAATAGTAATAATAATAATGTTACTCTTAGTGCAATTGATAGTTTTAATAAAAAAATGATACTTTGATAATTTTTGTTATATTGATGCTTTTAATAGAATTGGTAATAATAATAATAATAATAATTCTAATATTATTAATAATGATAATTTACTTTAATAATATAATGATAATAATAATAACAGTGTTAATAAAAATAATCAGATTTATCATAGACTTCGTGTTAAATTTCTAGACTTATAACTACAGATCCTATATCTTAAATTCATAATCATATTCATAATTGTACAGATACTCATATAATTATAACCATTTTCTATAATTTTACTATATCGACCTTTATTGTTAAATTCAAAATATCACTGTTATTAACATATTCATATACATATTAATAATAATAACAATAATACAATAATGATAATACTAATAATTTTTATTGATAATACTATTAATAATAAGGATAATAATATAAGTTTTTATTAACAATAACAATAATTATGTTATTATTAATAGTAATAACATTAGTTTACATCATAATATCAATAATTAATAATAATACTAGCAATAATAACAATGATAATAATAATGATAATTAATAATAATAATAATAATAATAATAATAATAATAATAATAATAATAATAATAATAATAATAATAATAATAATAATAATAATAATAATAATAATAATAATAATAATAATAATACTAAAAATAATAAAAATAAAAACTAAGATTATACCCTTTGAAAGCTTTCCTAAAAAGAAATGCCCCAGACAATAATCGAACCCGAGACCTCCCGCTCAAGCACAAACACACAACACCACTCCGCCACTTTTGTTTTTCTGATTTTATCTACACTTATGTAAATATATCCTGATGTTCTGTGTCTCCTTCTTCTTCACAGAACACTAGTTGACCAGGCACTTTCAAAAGCAAAGAAAACGATTTTTATGATTTTGTAAAAGGCTTGTAACATTTATCCCAATTAATCAAACACACAAAAAAAATAACAAAGAAAATAAAAAAAAAGAACAGCATTCAGCTGTTGCTTGTCGACGCTGCCAAACAAGAAGGAAAAAAAATGATTTTACCTTTGGTAATGTTTTAAACAAAAATTTCTACTTGAACTAGTTTTCAAATCGTGTATAAAACTCAAGGAATCATCAATTTAACTGTATTCATAACAGATTACACTAATTTGTTCAAAGAAAAATATTTGACTTTTTAAAACCCAAACTTTGACTCAGAAATTCTAACTCAATATGAAGAATTGTCATTTAAGATTTTGCAGAAAGTTTAAATGATCGATTCCTAACAACTTTGCATTATTACTTTTTGTAAATTCGCTCGTAATTGAAATATGCTGAAAAAGATGAAGAACAGGGTCGTGATAAAAAAATATAGAAGTTTTCTGTATTTCCTCAATTACTTAGTAACTAAAGTGGTGAGAATTTGATAAGGAGAAAAAATAGATCGATGGCTTTGTGCAGAGAATATGAAATAATGAAATTGATTTTCGTAGGGTCAATGTTTGTATCCTAGTATCACGAGTGTAATAGCATGACAGAAACAGATAATTAATCTGATATTGATATGTATTTTACGCGTAATATATATGTATTTACATTTATATAATTAGTCTTAATATTTATCCATATCTGTATTTATCTGTATATATAAATTATATATATTTATATATTTGTATCTATATATTATAGTTAATCTTATTCATTAATATTAATAAATATAATTATAATAATAATACTTTTAAGATTGTAAATAATAATAAAATTTTTTTTAATAATATAATAGTAACAATGATAATATTAGTATTATTAATAATGAAAATAATAACTATAAAATCTATAACAATAATATTATTAATAATAATACTAATTATAATAATACTAACATTATTAATGATAGTAATAATATTAGTAATAATAATACTATAACAGCTTATATATATCAAATTCGAATCTAATGGTTATATAATTAAAATAATATCAATAACACTAGTATTGATATTAATATTGAAAGTAATAACAATATTATTATAACAACTATTTTTAATTAAATTCAATATGTTAGTATTACATATTAGTGATTATGTAATATAACTATATAATATACATTACATAATAACTTGCATTTTAACATATATTACTGTATACATATAATAATAATAATTATATATAGAAATCAAATTTTATATATATATATATATATATATATATATATATATATATATATATATATATATATATATAATTTCATTTTTAATTACACTTAATTATTTTGTATCTTATTTACATACTTAAATCTAATGTTTAAATTATATTTAATAGTTTCAAATTATTATATATACACACATTTATATACATATATATATATATATATATATATATATATATATATATATATATATATATATATATATATATATATATACATATTAATTTATAAACAATAGGTCGTGAATCGTCGGGTAAGATTTAATGGATAGTTAAGTGCATGAAATTATTTTTTTTATATGAAATATCTATTTACTTAACTTGTCGATATCCATCTTCTAAGTTATCTATACTTCAAAATTTCACCTTTCCGTGAAATAATATGAAAGTTAAATAGTTACTTTATCAAAATTCACAAGAAAATTATTGTAGAGCATGTATTGGAAATCAAACAGGAATTCCACTAACTTTTTTCTAACTTTCGTTAATTGACATTTTGTTCTCACATTAAGATCACTTTACCATTTATTCTGGAAATTGTTAAAAAGAATATATTTCTCAAATCAATGTGGACTTCACCACAAAGACCCGTAATCTTAACACAATGTATCTGATAATTCAATCATTTAATATTATCTTTTAATTCAGTCGATAAATATATTAAACATATATTGAAACAAATACGTTTATGTAAAGTATTATACGTCTAATACTTTGTTAACGTTTTCAATTAATATAACTATATTATATATATCTATATACACATAAATGTTCGTGAATCGTCTAGCACAGTAAAAGGGTAATTGATTACATGAACACAGTTCAAAGTTTTTGAGATTTCAACAGTACAGACCTTGCTTATCGTGTCGAAAACATTACATTATTTAACGATAAAGTTTAAATTTGATCGAAAATTTCCAGGTTGTCACAATGATGTTCATAACATCATTCGATTCATATATATAAAACTATCTTATTCGAAGATTTGAACATGTAATCACTAGAACATAGTTTAGTTAATTCTAAACTAGTTCGCAAACAAAGTTAATCCTTCTAACTTGACTTTTAAAATCAACTAAAACACATGTTCTATATCTATATGATATGCTAACTTAATGATTTAAAACCTGAAAACACGAAGAACACCGTAAAAACCGGACATACGCCGTCGTAGTAACACCGCGGGCTGTTTTGGGTTAGTTAATTAAAAACTATGATAAACTTTGATTTAAAAGTTTTTCTTCTGGGAAAATAATTTTTCTTATGAACATGAAACTATATCCAAAAATCATGGTTAAACTCAAAATGGAAGTATGTTTTTCAAAATGGTTATCAAGACGTCGTTCTTTCGACTGAAATGACTACCTCTTATAATATTGACTTGTAACCTGATTTCTGACTATAAACTTATACTTTTTCTGTTTAGATTCATAAACTTAAGTTCAATATGAAACCATAGCAACTTGAATCACTCAAAACTGATTTGAAACGAAGAAATGACGGGTAAAACAAAATTGGATAAATTTGCTAGTTTTAGCTACGAAAATTTTGTAAAAAATCTAGACTAAATATATCCTAACTAATTTATATTGTATTATACATATTATGAAATCTTGGGATACCATAGACACGTATACAATGTTTTGACATATCATATCGACCCATCTATATATATATTTCGAAACAACTATAGACACTCTATATGCAGTAATGTTTGAGTTAGCTATACAGGGTTGAGGTTGATTCCAAAATAATACATATACTTTGAGTTATGATCGAGTCTGAGACTTGTAGACACTGGGTCGTGGATTGATTTGAGATAATATATATTGCTTTATTCTGTACATCTAACTGTGGACAACTAGTTGTAGGTTACTAACGATGACTGCTGACTTAACAAACTCAAATCATTAAAATGTAATAAAAATGTTGTAAATATATTTTGAACATACTTTGATATATATGTACATATTTGTTATAGGTTCGTGAATCGACCAGTGGCCAACTCTTACTTCCCGATGAAGTAAAAATCTGTGAAACTGAGTTATAGTCCCACTTTTAAAATATGATATTTTTGGGATGAGAATACATGCAGTTTTATAAATGTTTTACGAAATAGACACAAGTAATCGAAACTACATTCTATGGTTGAATTATTAAACCGAATATGCCCCTTTTAGCTTGGTAGCCTAAGAATTAGGGAACTGGCCACTAATTGACTCGAATCATAAAGGTAGATCTACGGGAACTAACAATCCCCATTCTGAAATTTGGAATGCTTTAGTTCTTCGAGTTTATCATGTCCGATGGGTGTCCCGGAATGATGGGGATATTCTATATGCATCTTGTTAATGTCAGTTACCAGGTGTTCACCATATGAATGATTTTTGTCTCTATGCAGTTTTCGAAATGCCTGATATGAGATGTGTTATAAAAATGAAATCTTGTGGTCTATTATTATGATTTGATAATATATAGGTTAAACCTATAACTCACCAACATTTTTGTTGACGGTTTAAGCATGTTTATTCTCAGGTGATTATTAAGAGCTTCCGCTGTTGCATACTAAAATAAGGACAGGATTTGGAGTCCATGCTTGTATGATATTGTGTAAAAACTGCATTCAAGAAACTTATTTCAATGTAATATATTTTTATTGTAAACCATTATGTAATGGTCGTGTGTAAACGGTATATTCTAGATCATCATTATTTGATAATCTATGTAATGCTTTTTAAACGTTTATTGATAAAATAGAATTTATGGTTGTTTTAAAAAAAATGAATGCAGTCTTTGAAAAACGTCTCATATAGAGGTCAAAATCTCGCGACGAAATCAATTAATATGGAACGTTTATAATCTAAATGAACCGGACATTTCACTTATTGCGTACACTATATTTTTAAACAATTATATTTGTATAAAATATATATATATATATATATATATATATATGTATATATATGTATTTGTATATATATGTATATGTATATATATGTATATATATGTATATATATATATGTATATATATATATGTATATATATATATATATGTATATATATATATATATGTATATATATATATATATATATATATATATATTAGTAATATAGTAGTATTATTATTATTATTATAAAAGGGGGTTTTACCGTTTAATGATCGGTTTGTCGATTTTAAATAAAGTGTAAAGATAAATGATGATAATATAAATGACATAATTTAAATTGCGATAAAGTAAATTGCAGTAATTAAAATGACAGTAAATAAAGGTACGATGAAATATGCTTATTTAAACTTCCATAATCATGATGTTTGACGTTTTAATTTTAATTGATTGTTACCTGGGTTAATTGTCCTGTGTCCTGGCTTATTTGATACCTAACTGGGTTTTGCCCATAATAGTCCATCGGTCATAATTATAATTGTGATGACCCGATAATTTTTGATCAAATTTAAACTAAATCTTCATATGATTTCGACACGATAAGCAAAGTCTGTAATGTTGAGTCTCAAAATTTAGAACTGTTTACATGGAGACATTTAACCTTTGACTATTCTCGACGATTCATGAATAATTGTGTGTAATTAATATATATATATATATATAAATATATATATATATATATATATATATATATATATATATATATATATATATATATATATATATATATATATATATATATATATATATAAATTTTAACCATAAGTAATATTATATATATTAGAAATTATAAATAATAAATATTAAATATAATGTTATTATATTATATATTCAATTTTTAGTAAATATGATATAATTAATAAATTATATTATATTAAATTTAGTTATAATTTTGAATAATACATCATTATTTTCATTATTAATATTGTCATCAATATTTGTATTATTAATATTATTATATAAAGTATAGGTATATATATAAAAGTTGATAGTCGTTATATTATTAATATTAATATTATTATTATCATTAACAACATTAATATTATTGTAACTAGTATTATTATCATTAGTATTAATAAAATTAGTATTATTGTTACAAGTATCATTAATAATATTATTAATAATTTCATTAAGATTAATATGACTTATTATTAGAATTTCTTTTATTAATAAAAAATTATTATTATTGGTATATAGATTATTATTAATATAATTATAAATATTAATAGTTAATATATAATTGGTACGTACGAATTTAAGCACCCCATTTTCTGTTTCAGATAGCTATCAAATTGCTTTTGATTTTTGTCTTTGTCTTCAAAAATTATTCTAAAATCGTACAATTAGTTGAAAATAAGATATCTGCATAATAGCTTTAATCCCTGTTTGAAATTTTTTTGTCCCTAATTAGTTAACCGTCGACCTCAAAATTCAGTACAACCAAAAATCAATCAAATCATAATCTCTATTTCAATTAATCAATCTCAATCCTTATGTTATATAGATAATACCATACGCATCTGTTAAGAGGATCCAAAGCCCAAAAGAATTCAAAAAGTATATGAACACCTCTGTTCATGTACACTTTTTACAATAGCTCAATTTTGAACGATTCTTAAAAATCTATTAACACAGTCTTGTTAGACATCTTTTAAACAAACTTCCTGTAAAATCTCGGATTCCAAATCTTTGAAACAAGTGTGAATTGTTGAGTCAAAGTTTGTTGTCAAAAAGTCAAAATCCGTGTTCATCGCGAAATTCATAATTGTTTTAATGTTTTAATTTCAATTGACGATTCAAAAAGATTCAAGGAATGGATAGCTATCTAATTGGTGTAGAAGGTTTTAGCTGAAATGGTCTTAAATTCGAAAACATCATCTTCGTTCTTCATTTTTTTTTCACGACTGCTACAGCTACATTTTGATTTCTTTCTGTTACATAATTCAAACTATACTATATCACGGTTGTTTTTAAATTTTTTGGAAGACCTAAAACCGTTTAAATGCTTGATTATTATGTGTGAATTGATTCTGCTCGTGCGAGATATACTTTTGGAGAAGAAGATAAAAGGGATTTGAAAACGGATTATATAGTTATTAATAGATTAATAAAACAGAAAGGTGGTATTGGAGGGACGGTTTGTTTGGGAGATGGGTTTTCGATAGGTCGGGGGTTCGAGCCTCGCATGAGGCACCATTTTTTTGGAACCCTTTCCTAAGGTAGTATTCTATTTTATTATTATTATTATTATTGTTGTTGATATCATTATTATTATAAATTATTGTTATTATTTCATGTATTATAATTATTATTATTATTATCAAACCTATAAGTATTGTAAAGGTTATTACCATTAGTATTAATTATATAATTATTATTATTATTAATTTTATCATTTAAAATATTATTAGTATTATTATGATTGTTATAATTATTACTATCAATATTACTATGACAATAATATAATCTGTTGTGATTTTTATAAACATTAGTAACACCCTAGAAATATTAATATTATCATCATTATTAGTATTATCAGATTTTATAAGTATTATTATCAATATTATGAGTATCGTTATTATTACTATTAAAACTATTATCCTAACTATTATTAACAATAAAATTACCATAATTATCATTGTTATCAGTATTGTTATTTTTTTATATTATTATTATAATCAAATACAACTTTTACTTACCATTATTAATATATTTTAGTAAATAAATATTATGTATATAAAGATATATTTCTATAGGTAATATTACATAAAAGTATGTATTAATCATATTAACGAATTTTATGCGAATATTCATATATATAACAAATCAGGTATTTTTAATATAAAACTAACTGAATATATATTAATATAACTATATAAACACTAATCAATTTTGTATACACAAAAATTAAATATATATAATATATATCATAAGTTATAATATATAAATTTGTTCAATTGCGATTATATATATTAATAAATATACAAATGATATACGTTCGTGAATCCAAGGCCAACCCTGCATTGTTCAGTATCGTCATATGTATTTTTACTACAAAATACAGTAGAGTGAGTTTCATTTGCCTTTTTACCCTTTATATTTTTGGGCTGCGAATACATGCGCAATTTTTATAAATGTTTTACGAAATAGACACAAGTAATCGAAACTACATTATATGGTTGAATGATCGAAGCCGAATATGCCCCTTTTAATTTGGTAGCCTAAGAATTAGTAAACCAGTCTACTAATTGACGTGAATCCTAATGATAGATCTATTGGGCCAAACGAACCCCATCCGTTGTAGCGGATGCTTTAGTACTTCGATGTTGTTTTATATCATGTCCGAAGGATTTCCCGGAATGATAGGGGATATTCTTATATGCATCTTGTTAATGTTGGTTACTAGGTGTTCAATCCATATGAATGATTTTTGACTCTATGCATGGGACGTATATTTATGAGAACTGGAAATGAAATTCTTGTGGTCTACTAAAATGATGAAAATGAATGATTATGATAAACTAATGAACTCACCAACCTTTTGGTTGACACTTTAAAGCATGTTTATTCTCAGGTACGAAAGAAATCTTCCGCTGTGCATTTGTTCATCTTAGAGATATTATTTGGAGTAATTCATGACATATTTCAAAAGACGTTGCATTCGAGTCATTAAGTTCGTCAAGAATATTATCTAGTCATTTATAGTTTAAATATATTATGAAATGGTATGCATGCCGTCAACTGTCGATGTAATGAAAGTTTGTCTTTTAAAAATGAATGCAATGTTTGTAAAATGTATCATATAGAGGTCAAGTACCTCGCGATGTAACCGATTGTAATGTATTCGTCCAGATGAATTAGGACGGGTCCTTTCAATTGGTATCAGAGCGGTGGTCTTAGCGAATCAGGTCTTGCATTAGTGTGTCTAACTAGTAGTTGTTAGGATGCATTAATGAGTCTGGACTTCGACCGTGTCTGCATGTCAAAAGTTTTGCTTATCATTTCTAGTCGGAAATCATCTGCTTATCATCCTTAGGAAATTACCTACTTATCATTCTTTGTCTAGACACATTTTACTGCATTGACTGCATGAATAGTGTATAGACAAAATTCACATCTTAGCGTATCTGTTACTGTAGACCTTGCCTGATATCTCTCATAAATTTCTCCGTAATTTAAGGGATCATGGTACTATATATATCTATGCATATTATGCATTGAGAATACATCCAATTATCAATTGCTGTTACTAAACTTTTCATACCAAAAATCTTTTCTATGATCGCGTAAGATGGCCTCTACGAATCGACCACGTTCCTCTGACTCCGAAGACAGCGTGACAGGAGCACACCAACCAATCAACTACCATGATTACTGGATAAAATGGGGGTGGGTTCGCGACATACTCACCCTATGGAGAAGGGAAGAAGGTACTCCATATCATGAACCGAATCTACCACCTAACCTTAGAGTACTCGACCCGCTCACCGGTGAACCTGTTCGGTTACACTGTTTATACCCTTTTTGCAAGAATTATTTGCCTTGAGGCTACCATTAATGGAACTAGAGAAGATATCCGACCTCTACCTCACACTGATAACCAACCAGGGTTAGTAGAAGAAGTTAAAGAACTCCGAGCTCGAGTGTTAACTTTAGAGAGTACGGTACACAATTTGCAAGCACCAGCAGTATCACCAACACCAGTAATATCACCAGCCTCAGCACCAACAACACTAGTACCACCAATAACAACCTCTGCGTCACCAGCTTCAACATCTCATTCTGTACCTCTAGTATAATCATCGTTCTACATGACGTTCAACATCATTTATCTTCGTTCGACATAGCGATTATGTAATCTTTAATGTTTTAGAGATTATATATTCTTGTCCTAACGGTAAATCAAATGAGTTTAATATCATAATGACGCATTAAATCCATGATTACATCTGAAGAATGTATATAGGTATATATATTTTGTCATAAAGATTGTAATTAAAAATTCTTTCGTACAAACTGTTAATGGTGAAAATATTTTAACGGGTAGGTAATACCCAAGGAATATTTAGATTTCACCTTAATAAGTACATTGTACATTCTTTCAAATCTAATTCAAACAGTCATTTACTATCCTATTTACAACCACCGATATACGTATTCGTTCACCGCAGAATAACCCTTTTTATTCAATTTCATATTTGGAGTTTGATCTATCAGAATCCTACAAGTGGCATAATGAAGAAAACATTGGACAAAATAAAATTTTGTTAGAAACAAACGAATTAACTATGAGATATTTTGTTAAGAATCCACGCTAACAAAATCCTAGCTAACTGTTAATTCTATATTACATTTATTTATTGCAATTTATTTATCGCAATTTAATTATCGCATCTTATATTCTCGCAATTTTATTTATCATCATTTAATTTCTGTTATTTATTTTACGCACTTAAAATACCGGGACACGTATACAAGGTTTTAACATATCATATCGACGCATCTATATATATTATTTGGAATCACCATAGACACTCTATATGCAGTAATGATCGAGTTCTCTATACAGGGTTGTGGTTGATTTTGCAATATTATATATACTTTGAGTTGTGATCGAGTCTGAGACATGTACACGGGTCACAATACGTATTATTTTAATTCAAATATTATATATTAAACTATATATGAATTATTGGACTGTTAAATGTGGACTATCGACTGTGGACTAATAACAGTGGATAATTAAAATGAATTAAAATATTGATTATAACATATGAAACGAAACAATTCTTCAAGTTTGCCACTTGATTTCATCTTAAACCTCATTTGTATCTTGACGATTATAATCTGCGGTTCAAACCTTTCATGATCCTTGAAAACAACTCAACCGAAAGGATGAACCAACCGCACTTCATCTACGGAAGAAGAGATTAATGCATATAGTTATGCACCGAAAAACATTCGGAACCTGAGTAAACGTTTAACACATATCTGTGCTAACTCCTTTGGCGTTGTTATTACCAGAAATAACTTTACAATTCCTTTTCAAATTAGCCAATTTTGTCACAGCTTCAGCAAATCAATTCCGACTTTTCATTCGAATAAACTCTATTATAACTTTGATATATAAGTTTGTCCTTTGTCATCGTTACCGGAGAACCTTTTATATTCCACCATTAGCAGTAAACTTACCAGCAATTTCATCGATCTTTTATTTTCCGAAAAATAATTATATTCATTGAAACCTTATCATATACTTATCCGAATCTTGTAACAAGAATTGTCATATCAATTACCGGAAATTAGCAATTAGTATTTTGAAATCTCGCAGCATGTCTACATCAACAGTTATATGTATACATCTAACATTTATCTCTTAGAATTATAATTTTCCATTTTGAAATTCTGAAAAGCACCCAGTCTACGAATCAATACTCCAAAGTTTGAAAAAGCGGAATGAAGCAACAGAAACGGTAGTCAACCATAAACAACCTTAACCATCAAAAGTATGATGATAAAGAATGGAGAGTTGGAAACGCTCAATAGAAAATTTAGTACCAAAAAGCGGATTATGCGAAACTGTAAAGGAGACTGTGGACAAATCACAAGGACTAAACCTGTACTTAATGAATTCAGATATTCTGTATCTGATGAACTTTTCAGCAAATATCTTGCTCCTTATTTATTCTAAATCCTTGCGAAAGGATTTTCTTCATCAACCTTTAATCTTAGAAATTTTCAAAATATCGTCATAAATATCTTCGATATTTCTGAAGATATTTTCATAACTATCCTTATCTGAAATCAATTATCTTTTCACGTTATCTGTATTACATCATAAGGGAAACTGTATAGTTTCTATATTCTGTAAACCTTCGAGTTTAAATTATGAATGTTTTTGAAGAAGTGTTGGGAACTGAAGCATGAGTTAGTATAATATAATGACACTTGATCAACGTGATTATATTACAGTAAGTCATGCTGAGTTTCTAATGAAACGTGATGATTCACAGACCATAACGTCATCATGTACCATGTTACACGACTCTTATATTCTATCTAATCTATAGACATATCAAGAACATATTTTCTTGATAGTTCTATCTTTTCTCTTGAATTCTGGTAATTTTAACCAAATAAAGATCGTGCTATTACAATTTCTTTCTTAGAACATTAGCCATGTTCATTCAAAACTCCATACCTACGAATTCTGGACCATTACTTGCAAAGAGAAAACAAAAGTATGAATTGAGAAAGAAAGAATAAAGAGTATGAGCTGTGAAAATAAGGAAACGAAAGGGGTGAATATATAGTGAAATATCCGACAGAGCAATCGAAAACAGATTATCACATTTAACCAAAGAGGATTTTAATTTCCTTAATTATCGAAGAAATCAAATCTTATTACGAAGGTTTTCTCTAAATCCCTTGAATTCTGAAAATCAACAGTGATTACATCACCGGTTAAGTCAAATCTTCATTTACTCATTTTCACTCTTTTGTGATAGCTTCATTCGTACTCTCGAATAATCGAATTATTTCATCCTTATTACTCAATGGTAATAAAACTCTATTTATCAGCTTATATGAGTCATGAAAACATACTTATTATTATTCATGACCATCCCACTCAAATTTCAGGACAAAATTTCTTTAATGGGTAGGTACTGTGATGACCCGGAAATTTCTGATCAAATTTAAACTTAATCTTCATATGATTTCGACACGATAAGCAAAGTCTGTAATGTTGAGTCTCAAAATTTTAGAACTGTTTACATGGAGACATTTAACCTTTGACTATTCCCGACGATTCACGAACAATTGTGTGTAATTAATATGTAAATATATATATATATATATATATATATATATATATATATATATATATATATATATATATATATATATATATATATATATATATATATGAATTTTAACCATAAGTAATATTATATATACATTAGAAATTATAAATACTAAATATTAAATATAATGTTATTGTATTATATATTCAATTTTTAGTAAATATGATATAATTAATAAATTATATTATATTAAATTTAGTTTTAATTTTAAATAATACATCATTATTTTCATTATTAATATTGTCATCAATATTTGTATTATTAATATTATTATATAAAGTATAGGTATATATATAAAAGTTGATAGTTGTTATATTATTAATAATAATATTATTATTATCATTAACAACATTAATATTACTGTAACTAGTATTATTATCATTAGTATTAATAAAATTAGTATTATTGTTACAAGTATCATTAATAATATTATTAATAATTTCATTAAGATTAATATGACTTATTATTAGAATTTCTTTTATTAATATAAATATTATTATTATTGGTATATAGATTATTATTAATATAATTATAAATATTAATAATTAATATATAATTGGTACGTACGAATTTAAGCACCCCATTTTCTGTTTCAGATAGCTATCAAATTGCTTTTGATTTTTGTCTTTGTCTTCAAAAATTATTCTAAAATCGTACAATTAGTTGAAAATAAGAGATCTGCATAATAGCTTTAATCCATGTTTGAAAATTTTTTATCCCTATTTAGTTAACCGTCGACCTCAAAATTCAATACAACCAAAAATCAATCAAATCATAATCTCTATTTCAATTAATCAATCTTAATCCTTATGGCATATAGATAATACCATACGCATCTATTAAGAGGATCCAAAGCCCAAAAGAATTCGAAAAGTATATGAACACCTCTGTTCGTGTACACTTGTTACAATAGCTCAATTTCGAACGATTCTTAAAAATCTATTAACACAGTCTTGTTAGACATCTTTCAAACAAACTTCCTGTAAAATCTCGGATTCCAATTCTTTGAAACAAGTGTGAATTGTTGAGTCAAAGTTTGTTGTCAATGAAAGGACCCGTTCATATACATTATAAACGATTCACAATAGTTGATTACATTGCGAGGTATTTGACCTCTATATGATACATTTTACAAACATTGCATTCGTTTTTAAAAGACAATCTTTCTTTACATCGAAAATTGACATGTATGCATACCATTTCATAATATCCAAACTATAAATGACCTAATCTGTCATTTACTTAATAATAATCTTTAATGAACTTCAACGACTCGAATGCAACGTCTTTTGAAATATGTCATGAATGACTCCAAGTAATATCTTTAAAATGAGCTAATGCACAGCGGAAGATCTCTTTCAAACCTGAGAATAAACATGCTTTCAAGTGTCAACCAAAAGGTTGGTGAGTTCATTAGTTTATCATAATCATTTATTTCCATCATTTTAATAGACCACGAGAATTTCATTTCCAGTTCTCATAAATATACGTCCCATGCATAGAGACAAAAATAATCATTCAAATGGTGAACACCTGGTAACCGACATTAACAATATGCATATAAGAATATCCCCTATCATTCCGGGATCCTCCTTCGGACATGATATAAATTTCGAAGTACTAAAGCATCCGGTACTTTGGATGGGGCTTGTTGGGCCCGATAGATCTATCTTTAGAGTTCGCGTCAATTAGGGTGTCTGTTCCCTAATTCTTAGATTACCAGACTTAATAAAAAGGGGCATATTCGATTTCGATCATTCAACCATATAATGTAGTTTCAATTACTTGTGTCTATTTCGTAAAACAGTTATAAAAACAGCGCATGTATTCTCAGTCCCAAAAATATATATTGCAAAAGCATTTAAAAGGGGATTAATGAAACTCACCATACTGTATTTCGTAGTAAAAATACATATAACGTCATTGAACAAGTGCAAGGTTGGCCTCGGATTCACGAACCTATATTAATTATATATATTTATATGCTGGTCAATATTTGTCTAACAATTTAGGCCAAGTCATAGTGTACCACAATCCTAATGCTCGAGTCTGACTCAACAGTATAGTAACATGTTATATTACCCATGCTCAGTTAAAATTATAGTAAAAGGTGACGTGTGAAACAACGTAACACAAATGGTTTCATAATCATAAAATAGTATTTTAGTATTTAGAGAAAGTCAACACAAAAAAAAAATAACTGAAAAGTTAACGGGAAAAGTCAAAGTTCAAGGTCAAAAGTCAAAGGTTAAAGTAAAAACGAGGTCGCATGCAAAAATACAATAACTTATACAAAAGTGATTTTTCGGTCAAACATGACTAAACGGCCACTTCAGCGATTTTTAGAAAAATTATCGGAACTCCGATTTATAAACGGCCAAAGATAAAAGTTACACATTACCAAAAAGATTAAACATAAATTTTACAGAAGTTAACTAAACCTAGACAACTCGTAGTTGCCAACGTGGTTTCGGCGTTTCAAAGTTAATTTTTCAGCTTTAATAAATTTACAAAAGTGACCGAGTAGCCTACTTTGGAGATTTTTAGAAAATTCATCGAAACTCGGATTGACAAACGGTCAAAGCCTGTAAATTCTTGTTACCACAAAGATATAACATGATTTTTGGCAAAAGTAAACACACATCAGGCCGACCATGACAACTGATACAAAACTGACATTTTCAAATAAATAGTTTCAGCTCTTTTCAAAATTTTAAAATGTGACCAAACAGTCAACTTTGACGATTTTTAGAAAAATCGTCGAGACTCGAATTGACAAATGGCCAGAGTCGTTTGTTAGACCTTTCAGCAAAGAATTCAGTGGTATTTTTGTTTTAATCTGAAACAACGCAGATCAGCGAGAATTTCAGTTTCCGTTTCAACATTTCATCAAAATTTACAAAACTTCTTTTGTCCATAACTTGACAACCGTTCAACGAAACGAGACGTGCTTTATATGAAAATTCATCTACTCGACGAGTAGAATTCAAATAACCACTTTTTATAACCCAGAAAATTAGTTCACTAATTAATATCAGCAATTTTAATTACGAAATTAATTATTTAATTCATAACTTTCTAACCGTTCATCGAATTCATTCGATATTCTAAATGAAAAGTTCTTAATTTTTCACTAGCTTTCCAATGACATGCATATCTTATACCTTATTTCATCCCTAGTATAATAACCTTTAAGATTCAACATAACCTATCTAAGGGCAATATCAAATGTACAAATATGCATAATCCTATTTTCTCGAGCACTAGTCAGGGATACACTATTAGTATATAAAAATTAAATTATGAGTACTCACGTATCAATATTGAGATTCAATATTGCAGGAAAGGTACGTAAATGCAACGGAGACGATAAACACTAGATTGGCCTTACAAGCATACTCATGAACCATACCCATAACCTTCATAGCCATAACACATAATTTCCTTAGCTCTATCCCGCTCATAAAACCCGTTTTGAAAATGGCACGCTCATGACCTCGTCGTAGTATTTTATGTATAATACTAATAATAATACTACTACTAATAATAATAATAATTAATAATATAATAATAATAATAATAATAATAATAATAATAATAATAATAATAATAATTATTATTATTATAATTTATATATAGAGAGAGGTTCGAGATATTGGTGAATGAAATGAATGAATCATAAACTGCAAAACGTTTGATTTATAATACTTGACACTACCTACTCCCTCATGCGAAGATTCCATTTACAATGTTGTCCATTTACAATGTTGTTACCGACACTTACATATATATAATATTTAATATATAATATATTTAATCTTTAGAATTAATTAAATATTATATTATATTTATGGTCATGGTAAAAATATAATTTTTACAAAAATGACACGGTCGTGGTCTCACGACTCATGTACCACTTTCGGTTTTTCGGGCGCACTTTCGTACGTTTAGAAAACTAGTCTTTTACGTTACGTGACGTGTACCTTTTACAAAAATTAGACTTACTCAACAATAAATTACCTTTATAAAAATATAACTTATAAAATTGAGTGTTGTGGTCATTTCCTTCTATAAATTAAAGTCTCGTTGTTTGTCAAAATATTTTATTTTAAATTAAACGTTTTGTGACATGTACCTTTATTAATAACTAGACTTAAATTAATTAAAAACTAACCCACTTAAAGTGTAACTTTATCTTTTAAGTATTTTGATCATTTCCTTTTATAAATCCTAGTCTCATTGTTTATCAAAACATATATAATAATATTAGTTTAAATCAAAACGTTTTATGACTAGTTTGATATTGTAATTCATCTTTTTGTAACATATAAATATATTTTTATTTAAAATATATAAACTTGTACATATTGTATATCATGGAAGTATTAATATAATAGTATAATAATTAGTTTTTGAAAACTAATAATAGTTCAAAGTTTATTTTAAATTCGTTTAGGAAATCTTATAACACGTAACATTTACACTCTAAACCTATAATTCCTTTATATGCTAACGTTTATTTTAGTTTCCTTAACCTTTCTAAATAAAATAACTTAGTATCGATCGAATCAAATAACAAGGGTTATGAAATTCAATCCTCCACCAACTTTTGTCTAATCCCCAATAATTAACACTTTTGTTCTTATATACAATCACTTTTCCTAATATTTCGAATACCGTTAAAAGTAAGGGTTTTCTAATTCAAAGTGGACCTCATAACAGAGACTCTTCATCCTAATTCAATGTATCTTATAAATCAATCATTTGATATTTTCATCTAAACATCGATAAGCATAATAAACTTATTTTGAAACAAAATACGTTCTTGTAAAGTATTATATATCTAATACCTTGTTAACGCCTTCACTTATTAAGTATTTATTATATACACATATCTATATACACATAGATGTTCGTGAATCGTTAGGCATGGTCAAATGGTAACTTGATTACATGAATATAGTTTCAAAGCTTTCGAGACTCAACAATACAGATTTTTGCTTATCGTGTCGGATATATATAAAGATTAAAGTTTAAATTTGATCGGAAATTTCCGGGTCATCACATTACCTACCCGTTAAAAGAAATTTCGTCCCGAAATTTGATCGAGGTCGTCATGGCTAACTAATAAAATATTTTCATGACGAATATGAATCGATAATAGAGTTTTATCATAATTGAGTGATATAGATAAAACGATTTGTTTTTGTGAAGAGCACGAATGAAGCTATCACCTAAGAGTGAAAATGAATAAATGCAGGTTTGACCTAACAGGTGGCGTAGTCAAGATTGATTTCCGAAATTTAAGGAATTTAGAAGAAGATCTCCATAATAAGATTTGATTCGTCGGTAATTAAGGAGATTAGGATCCTCTTTGGTTATACGCGATAATCTGCTTTGATTGTTGTGTCTATAAATCCACCCCCTTCGTTTTCTTACAACTTACACCTTCTATTCTTTCTTCCTCAATTCATACTTTAAAGTATTCATTAATATGCTCCATCCCATCCTGATCCTTGATATCCTCTTAACTTTCATATCTGTCATTCTTCTTTTTAATCTGCCACCGGAAGAATCTATTTACTTCTACTATACTCTTGGGTTTATAGTTTTTTTTCTAGTCGTCCCGTGTCTTTATATTGCTATTTGCATTGACATCTATGGTTTATAATTTACGGGTGGTTGTTGGGTTTTATATCTTCCCTTATACTTCGATGTCCCTACTTCTGTCTTCTATAATCATTGTCATCCATAGTTAATGCTCCCTTCTATTTGTTGCGATCTATACTCCAATTTCTGTTTCGGAGCTTTGTCCTTTCGTTTCTTCTTCTTGCGATTTAACATCTCTTGTAATGGTCCAGAATTCGTAGGTATAGATTTCAGAATGAACATAGTAATTGTTCTAAGAAGGAAATGGTAATGGTAAAATATTGATTTGTTAAATTACCAGAATACCCTGGAAAAGACCGAATCATCAAGAAATATTTTCTTGATATATTTAGAGGTTAGATAGAATGTAAGAGTCGTGTAAATGACACATGATGACGGTATGTCCTGTGAATCATCACGTCCATTAGAAACTCAGCATGAATTACTGTAATATAATGACGTTGATCAAGTGTCATTATATTATACTAACCCATGCATCAGTTCCCAACACTACTTCAAAAACATTCATATTCAAATTTTTCAGAATTTAGAAACTAACACAGTTTCTTTTATGTTGCAGATATTACGGAGAGATAAATGATACTTGATAAGAATAGTTGTGAAAATATCTCCAAAGATATGGAGAATCTGTATAATGGAAGATACGAAGATATCTTATAATATTTTAGATATGATGATGATGAAGAATATCTGTCTGTGAAGGTTTAGAATAAGAAGTAAGGTGTTTGCTAACGAGTTCAGCAGGCACTGAATCATTTGGATCCTTTGAAGGCAGATTCAGTCTCTGTGATTTGTCCATGGCTTCCTTCATACTTTGCTCAATCCGTTTTTCAGTACCAAATTCTTTCTTTTTCTGTGCTTTACCAACTCACTATCTTTTATCATCAGACTTTTGACCGTTTAAACCATCTACCATTTTTATGTTTCCTCTGCATTTAATGCTATAATATCTGAATCTCTGGTTATCAATCCGCGGTGGGTTCAGAAGAATCGTGTTTTAGATGATTAAACGCTGGTGGTAATATGGTGTAATATGAAAGGTTTTCCAGTAATAATGACGAAAGGGCAACGTATTTATCGGGGTTAAAATAAGACTAGTCCGACTGAAACGTCGAAGTTGACTTGCTGAAGCTGTGACAAAATCGGCTACTTTGAAAAGGAATTGAAATGTTTTTTTTTTTTTTTTTTTTTTTTGCTAATAAATGCTAAAGAATTTGACGTGGGCACGGGTTAAACTACGACTTTGGTTTCGAGAGCTTTTCAGGTACAACACTTTGGATAATGTGTGGTTGGATCATCATCTCGATTGTTCATTATTTGAAGTATCTTCCGGAATTTAGAAGGGTTTTAAATGCAGATTGTCATAGTCAATATCCAGATGGTGAAATCTTCCTGAATCTCGAATGATTTTCATATTCCTCTGAGTGTTACGATTAAAAGTGATGTTCTATCACAGTTTTGAAGTCAAAGTATAGCTTGTGAAAGATGTAAGGATCTAAGAGTGATGATTTTGGTCATATCTCAAGTTGAATTTTGAGATTTCAAAATCAGAATATGTAATTAAATTTTGAATGAGTATGGTTGTTTTGATTTCTATAAAAGAATGTATATTGTTGTGAAAGTAGGGAGTATAATGGATGATTTGCTGAATCAGATTCGAAGAATGTAATATATTAATTGTGAATTTATATATCTCTCGGGTATTACCTACCCGTTAAAAAAATTTCACAATTAATATTTTGTACAAAAGAATTTTATTACAGTCTTTATGAAAATATATATATGTATATTTTCTTCAGATGTAACATAGATTTAATGAGTTAATGTTAAATTAAACTCATTTGATTTACGGTTGAAACTAGATATTGAATAATCCCTAAAGGCTTTAAAAAGTACATAACTTTTACGCAGTATTTCTTTAATAATATTGAAATTATGAATCAATACTTCGTTATTTGTTGATGTATGATGTTCGGTTCGTGGAATTCTTGTGAATTTCGCAAAGTACGAATGATGTTATCTGAAAAGTTTCGGGTACATCGATGATGAAAGTGTAAAATCAAATATATACTTGATTTATTATGAATTGGAATTTGTTGAATTGCGACAGAGATTGTAGTTAACGCTGGTTAAGTTGCGGCCGAATGACGTACATTATTGCATATTTGTAATATGAATTAACCGAGTAGTTAAGATTCACACACAATAGCTTAGCATGGAAAGATTTATTTTTATTTCAAAATATATAAAATATACATATAATTTCTTCAAAGGGAATGAGTTAATTCTTCATAACTAGTTGATACAATATACGGGTTATTGATTCGTAATGATGTCCATAGTGATTTTTGAGCTGACGGAGTTTGTGATGTTATAGGTGTTGTTGATTCTGATGTTGACTGTACTGATGATGCTGGTGACGCTGACGGTACTGTTGATGCTGTTGGTAAGACAAGTTTAGCTTGTTAATCACACACCATTTTTGTCAGGGTTTCTACTCTTCCTTCTATCATTTTGGTTCGCTTAACTGATTTATGGTTAGGGCTAGATTAGATAATCTCTAAGACTTTAGAGATTACATAATCTGCGCGGAATGTTTCTCCAATGAAGTTATGAATTAATACTTCGTCGGTTATTGTTGTTGGTATTCCTTGGTATCTACAGGGCGTATGACATTGGTGCTCGTGGGACAGAGTGTAAAGTTGAGGTTTACGACGTGGTTGTGGTTGGGGTGGTAATGGTACTATTGGCGTTGATGATGGTGTTACTGGTTATGCTGCTGATGCTGCTGCTGGTGTTTGTAATCTCTGCACCATATTCTCCAAAGCCACTACCCGAGCGCGAAGCTCGTTGACTTCTTGTATTACACCGGGGTGATTGTCGGTTCTGACGAGCGGATAAATAAAATCTAAAATTTGATGTAATATATAATCGTGACGAGATACTCTGGAAATGAGCGAGAAAATGGTGTTTCGGACAGGTTCGCCGGTAAGTGCTTCAGGTTCTTCGTCAAGAGGGCAATGTGGTGGATGGAAGGGATCACCTTCTTCTTGTCTCCAATGATTGAGGAGGCTACGAACCCATCCCCAATTCATCCAGAATAGGTGATGACTGATTGGTTGATCTATTCCGGTCATACTGCTTTCGGAGCTGGAATGAGACTCCATATCGGAATAGCTGTCGTAATCTGAGGAATTCGAACTGGTTGAGGGATCCATCTCGTATGATCAAGGGAATGAATTTTTGATATGAAATAGATTATAGAAGTTAGATTTGATATCTTTCTATACATAATTTACATATGTATATATAATACCAAAATCCCATAAATTACGGAGAATCTTTGAAAAATGTCAGTCAAAGTTCACAGTATCAGATATGCTAAGATAAGAATTCGTCTATACACTATTATGCAATAAATGCAGGAAAGCGCGTCTAGACTTAAAAATGATAAGCAGGTAATTTTCGACACGAAATGATAAGCAAAACTTTTGACATGCAGACACGGTCGAAGTCCAGACTCACTAATGTATCCTAACGACTTATCAGTTAGACACACTAATGCAGACCTGGTTCGCTAAGACCACCACTCTGATACCAACTGAAAGGACCCGTTCATATACATTATAAACGATTCACAATAGTTGATTACATTGCGAGGTATTTGACCTCTATATGATACATTTTACAAACATTGCATTCGTTTTTAAAAGACAATCTTTCTTTACATCGAAAATTGACATGTATGCATACCATTTCATAATATCCAAACTATAAATGACCTAATCTGTCATTTACTTAATAATAATCTTTAATGAACTTCAACGACTCGAATGCAACGTCTTTTGAAATATGTCATGAATGACTCCAAGTAATATCTTTAAAATGAGCTAATGCACAGCGGAAGATCTCTTTCAAACCTGAGAATAAACATGCTTTCAAGTGTCAACCAAAAGGTTGGTGAGTTCATTAGTTTATCATAATCATTTATTTCCATCATTTTAATAGACCACAAGAATTTCATTTCCAGTTCTCATAAATATACGTCCCATGCATAGAGACAAAAATAATCATTCAAATGGTGAACACCTGGTAACCGACATTAACAATATGCATATAAGAATATCCCCTATCATTCCGGGATCCTCCTTCGGACATGATATAAATTTCGAAGTACTAAAGCATCCGGTACTTTGGATGGGGCTTGTTGGGCCCGATAGATCTATCTTTAGAGTTCGCGTCAATTAGGGTGTCTGTTCCCCAATTCTTAGATTACCAGACTTAATAAAAAGGGGCATATTCGATTTCGATCATTCAACCATATAATGTAGTTTCAATTACTTGTGTCTATTTCGTAAAACAGTTATAAAAACAGCGCATGTATTCTCAGTCCCAAAAATATATATTGCAAAAGCATTTAAAAGGGGATTAATGAAACTCACCATACTGTATTTCGTAGTAAAAATACATATAACGTCATTGAACAAGTGCAAGGTTGGCCTCGGATTCACGAACCTATATTAATTATATATATTTATATGCTGGTCAATATTTGTCTAACAATTTAGGCCAAGTCATAGTGTACCACAATCCTAATGCTCGAGTCTGACTCAACAGTATAGTAACATGTTATATTACCCATGCTCAGTTAAAATTATAGTAAAAGGTGACGTGTGAAACAACGTAACACAAATGGTTTCATAATCATAAAATAGTATTTTAGTATTTAGAGAAAGTCAACACAAAAAAAAAATAACTGAAAAGTTAACGGGAAAAGTCAAAGTTCAAGGTCAAAAGTCAAAGGTTAAAGTAAAAACGAGGTCGCATGCAAAAATACAATAACTTATACAAAAGTGATTTTTCGGTCAAACATGACTAAACGGCCACTTCAGCGATTTTTAGAAAAATTATCGGAACTCCGATTTATAAACGGCCAAAGATAAAAGTTACACATTACCAAAAAGATTAAACATAAATTTTACAGAAGTTAACTAAACCTAGACAACTCGTAGTTGCCAACGTGGTTTCGGCGTTTCAAAGTTAATTTTTCAGCTTTAATAAATTTACAAAAGTGACCGAGTAGCCTACTTTGGAGATTTTTAGAAAATTCATCGAAACTCGGATTGACAAACGGTCAAAGCCTGTAAATTCTCGTTACCACAAAGATATAACATGATTTTTGGCAAAAGTAAACACACATCAGGCCGACCATGACAACTGATACAAAACTGACATTTTCAAATAAAAAGTTTCAGCTCTTTTCAAAATTTTAAAATGTGACCAAACAGTCAACTTTGACGATTTTTAGAAAAATCGTCGAGACTCGAATTGACAAATGGCCAGAGTCGTTTGTTAGACCTTTCAGCAAAGAATTCAGTGGTATTTTTGTTTTAATCTGAAACAACGCAGATCAGCGAGAATTTCAGTTTCCGTTTCAACATTTCATCAAAATTTACAAAACTTCTTTTGTCCATAACTTGACAACCGTTCAACGAAACGAGACGTGCTTTATATGAAAATTCATCTACTCGACGAGTAGAATTCAAATAACCACTTTTTATAACCCAGAAAATTAGTTCACTAATTAATATCAGCAATTTTAATTACGAAATTAATTATTTAATTCATAACTTTCTAACCGTTCATCGAATTCATTCGATATTCTAAATGAAAAGTTCTTAATTTTTCGCTAGCTTTCCAATGACATGCATATCTTATACCTTATTTCATCCCTAGTATAATAACCTTTAAGATTCAACATAACCTATCTAAGGGCAATATCAAATGTACAAATATGCATAATCCTATTTTCTCGAGCACTAGTCAGGGATACACTATTAGTATATAAAAATTAAATTATGAGTACTCACGTATCAATATTGAGATTCAATATTGCAGGAAAGGTACGTAAACGCAACGGAGACGATAAACACTAGATTGGCCTTACAAGCATACTCATGAACCATACCCATAACCTTCATAGCCATAACACATAATTTCCTTAGCTCTATCCCGCTCATAAAACCCGTTTTGAAAATGGCACGCTCATGACCTCGTCGTAGTATTTTATGTATAATACTAATAATAATACTACTAATAATAATAATAATAATTAATAATATAATAATAATAATAATAATAATAATAATAATAATAATAATTATTATTATAATTTATATATAGAGAGAGGTTCGAGATATTGGTGAATGAAATGAATGAATCATAAACTGCAAAACGTTTGATTTATAATACTTGACACTACCTACTCCCTCATGCGAAGATTCCATTTACAATGTTGTCCATTTACAATGTTGTTACCGACACTTACATATATATAATATTTAATATATAATATATTTAATCTTTAGAATTAATTAAATATTATATTATATTTATGGTCATGGTAAAAATATAATTTTTACAAAAATGACACGGTCGTGGTCTCACGACTCATGTACCACTTTCGGTTTTTCGGGCGCACTTTCGTACGTTTAGAAAACTAGTCTTTTACGTTACGTGACGTGTACCTTTTACAAAAATTAGACTTACTCAACAATAAATTACCTTTATAAAAATATAACTTATAAAATTGAGTGTTGTGGTCATTTCCTTCTATAAATTAAAGTCTCGTTGTTTGTCAAAATATTTTATTTTAAATTAAACGTTTTGTGACATGTACCTTTATTAATAACTAGACTTAAATTAATTAAAAACTAACCCACTTAAAGTGTAACTTTATCTTTTAAGTATTTTGATCATTTCCTTTTATAAATCCTAGTCTCATTGTTTATCAAAACATATATAATAATATTAGTTTAAATCAAAACGTTTTATGACTAGTTTGATATTGTAATTCATCTTTTTGTAACATATAAATATATTTTTATTTAAAATATATAAACTTGTACATATTGTATATCATGGAAGTATTAATATAATAGTATAATAATTAGTTTTTGAAAACTAATAATAGTTCAAAGTTTATTTTAAATTCGTTTAGGAAATCTTATAACACGTAACATTTACACTCTAAACCTATAATTCCTTTATATGCTAACGTTTATTTTAGTTTCCTTAACCTTTCTAAATAAAATAACTTAGTATCGATCGAATCAAATAACAAGGGTTATGAAATTCAATCCTCCACCAACTTTTGTCTAATCCCCAATAATTAACACTTTTGTTCTTATATACAATCACTTTTCCTAATATTTCGAATACCGTTAAAAGTAAGGGTTTTCTAATTCAAAGTGGACCTCATAACAGAGACTCTTCATCCTAATTCAATGTATCTTATAAATCAATCATTTGATATTTTCATCTAAACATCGATAAGCATAATAAACTTATTTTGAAACAAAATACGTTCTTGTAAAGTATTATATATCTAATACCTTGTTAACGCCTTCACTTATTAAGTATTTATTATATACACATATCTATATACACATAGATGTTCGTGAATCGTTAGGCATGGTCAAATGGTAACTTGATTACATGAATATAGTTTCAAAGCTTTCGAGACTCAACAATACAGATTTTTGCTTATCGTGTCGGATATATATAAAGATTAAAGTTTAAATTTGATCGGAAATTTCCGGGTCATCACAGTCAAGAAGTCAAAATCCGTGTTCATCGCGAAATTCATAATTGTTTTAATGTTTTAATTTCAATTGATGATTCAAAAAGATTCAAGGAATGGATAGCTATCTAATTGGTGTAGAAAGTTTCAGCTGAAATGGTATTAAATTCGAAAACATCATCTTCGTTCTTCATTTTTTTTCACGACTGCTACAGTTACATTTTGATTTCTTTCTGTTACATAATTCAAACTATACTATATCACGGTTGTTTCTAAATTGTTTAGAAGACCTAAAACCATTTAAATGCTTAATTAATTATTATGTGTGAATTGATTCTACTCGTGCGAGATATACTTTTGGAGAAGAAGATAAAAGGGATTTGAAAACGGATTATATAGTTATTAATAGATTAATAAAACAGAAAGGCAGTATTGGAGGGACGGTTTGTTTGGGAGATGGGTTTTTGAGAGGTCGGGGGTTCGAGCCTCGCATGAGGCACCATTTTTTTGGAACCCTTCCCTAAGGTAGTATTCTATTTTATTATTATTATTATTATTATTATTATTATTATTATTATTATTATTATTATTATTATTATTATTGTTGTTGTTGTTGATATCATTATTATTATAAATTATTGTTATTATTTCACGTATTATAATTATTATTATTATTATCAAACCTATAAGTATTATAAAGGTTATTACCATTAGTATTAATTATATAATTATTATTATTATTATTATTATTATTAATTTTATCATTTAAAATATTATTAGTATTATTATGATTGCTTTAATTATTACTATCAATATTACTATGACAATAATATAATCTGTTGTGATTTTTATAAACATTAGTAACACCCTAGAAATATTAATATTATCATCATTATTAGTATTATCAGATTTTATAAGTATTATTATCAATATTATAGGTATCGTTATTATTACTATTAAAACTATTCTCCTAACTATTATTAACAATAAAATTACCATAATTATCATTGTTATCAGTATTGTTATTTTTTTTATTATTATTATAATCAAATACAACTTTTACTTACCATTATTAATATATTTTAGTAAATAAATATTATGTATATAAAGATATATTTCTATAGGTAAAATTACATAAAAGTATGTATTAATCATATTAACGAATTTTATGCAAATATTCATATATATAGCAAATCAGGTATTTTTAATATAAAACTAACTGAATATATATTAATATAACTATCTAAACACTAATCATTTTTGTATACACAAAAATTAAATATATATAATATATAACATAAGTTATAATGTATAAATTTGTTTAATTGCGATTATATATATTAATAAATATACAAATGATATAGGTTCGTGAATCCAAGGCCAACCTTGCATTGTTTAGTATCGTCATATGTATTTTTACCACAAAATACAGTAGAGTGAGTTTCATTTGCCTTTTTACCCTTTATATTTTTGGGCTGAGAATACATGCGCAATTTTTATAAATGTTTTACGAAATAGACACAAGTAATCGAAACTGCATTATATGGTTGAATGATCAAAGCCGAATATGCCCCTTTTAGCTTGGTAGCCTAAGAATTAGTAAACCAGTCTACTAATTGAGGCGAATCCTAAAGATAGATCTATTGGGCCTAACGAACCCCATCCGTTGTAGCGGATGCTTTAGTACTTCGATGTTGTTTTATATCATGTTCGAAGGATTTCCCCGAATGATAGGGGATATTCTTATATACATCTTGTTAATGTCGGTTACCAGGTGTTCAATACATATGAATGATTTTTATCTCTATGCATGGGACGTATATTTATGAGAACTGGAAATGAAATTCTTGTGGTCTATTAAAATGATGAAAATGAATGATTATGATAAACTAATGAACTCACCAACCTTTTGTATGACATTTTTAAGCATGTTTATTGTCAGGTACGAAAGAAATCTTCCGCTGTGCATTTGCTCATCTTAGAGATATTATTTGGAGTCATTCATGACATATTTCAAAAGACATTACATTCGAGTCATTGAGTTCGTCAAGAATATTATTAAGTCATTTATAGTTTAAATATATTATGAAATGGTATGCATGCCGTCAACTGTCGATGTAATGAAAGTTTGTCTTTTAAAAACGAATGCAATGTTTGTAAAATGTATCGTATAGAGGTCAAGTACCTCGCGATGTAACCAAATGTAATGTATTCATTCAGATGGATTAGGACGGGTCCTTTCAATAATATGCTCGTCAAATTAACCTTATTCTCGAAGTCAAATATTCCAACTAATTAGGGATTCGAACTGTAACAAGGTTTTAATACTTTATTAACAATTACACCAATTATCCTTGTATGTAATCCACCCCTGTTTTAATGAGATATGAATATTAATTTACCCACTTGATCAGAATGAATAATCAATTACCCAACCCGAATAATTAATTAAATGATCGTAAAAGATGTCGTATAAACGTCACTAAATAGGAAAACCATAATCATTATTTAATTATTAGGTTAATTAAATTGAAGATAGGTTCGACAGACTCCAATGAGTTGTCACTCGATTAGACAATACCCCCATCTATTAATAATCCATAGTTTAATGTACACAAGTGTCGGTCTTTGTCCAAACATTAATTATGGTCCAAAGTCTAATAACCCGGTCATAATATTTAGTCTAACATCATGATTACTTCGGATCAAATAAGCATAATAATAACTTAGTTACGAGACATTAATTGAAAAAGGAAGAACATAGCTTACAGTGATTGTTTATCGCGTAGCGTTACACGGACAGAGTTTCAACTTACAAAACCTTAAAACATTTCTTACATTAACCCAATTATTATTAAACTTAAATTAAACTTAATATTATAAATATAAATATATATATTTCTTATAGAGGAAGAAGAGTGAAAGAGTGTACATAATTCGTCCGAAAATGTTGCAATTTATAGACTTGGCCAGGATTCCCCTGCCATGCGATAGCATGACCAGCTATATCAGGCCACTTGCTTTTGTTTTCTTGCTTACCGACGTTTTATTTAAAAATATATATATAATATATATAATTTATATTAATTATATATATATTATATTATATTTTTGTACATAGTTGACTTGTAATTTTTGGTCCGTTGACTCGCGCGTTGATGCTCGGTTTACGTATCAGTTTCAGATTTTCTAACGCCTTTTCGTACACGTAGATATCTTGTACTTTGCGTTTCGCCACTTGTAAATTGCACAAAAAATTATTTTCCTTAACTCCCAAAATCCGCGCAAGTCTTTTAACTCACTTTTTAGGACGCTTTTGAGTGCACTATGGCTTTAAGGACCATTTTCCAGTTTTAATGGCACTTTTTCTTCAATTCTTTAATCTTCGTGATTCATCTTCGTATTTATTTATTTAAACTATTACAACTTAAAAATAGAACAATTGTAACTAAAAACTTTACATATTGGAATAATATTGTGCCTAATTATAAATTCATTTGGAGCACTATCACTCCCTCTAGAAAATATCTACTCCCCCTAAACGCAGATCCCAATATGAAGTTCCAAAATATCTAAGGAATGTCAAGCACTATATTCTACCATGCCAATTTCTTTGATCAAGAATTTTAGCCTAAGTTGATCAAGAATTCTAGATTTGCGATTAGCAATAATATCATCAAAATCAGCATCAGAAGCATGCACAAAATGAGATGGTAAACCAGCTTGAAAGTAATCAGAATGATATAATCCTGGAATCTTTTTGGAAGCATTATCTAAGATCTTAGGATCTTTATAACCCAACCCCCACTTTTCACCATGAATCGTTTTTGGTCTATTCATGAAAATTGTTTATTTTGAAAGTTCCATATCAATGATAGCTTTAGATTGCTCTGTGCGATAGAGTTTTTCCTCATATCGAGCAAGTTGAGCTTTCATTTGAAAAGACTCTTTTGACAATGAAGAAATTTCAGTGTTTTTTTTCAATTATGGTGTTTTCCAATTGAATAATTTTCTTGTTTAGCTTTGAAAGTATGGGTTCATGTTGAGTTTTCAAATCAGAATGATCTTTTTCTAAAAATTGAACTTTTTCTGCAAGTCGTTCTGATTTTAGACTATTATCTGTCCTTTCGACTGTAATCAGATGAACTGATTTCTTAAGATCTTCCAACTCAATTTCTGTTGTGCTGAGTTGGAAAGTCAATCTTTGCAATTTCGATAGTAATTTTGATGAAGATGGTCTGGTCTCAGAAAGTTTGATTTTATCTTTTAAAACCTTATTTTCATATTTTAAACCTTTGATTTCTTTTGACATTGAGACCAGATTCTTCATCATGTCATTTTGCACTTTTATAAAATCAGGTGAGATTTCAGATGATTGTACCTCATTATCATCAGATGTTGAGTCAGAATTCTCCATTGGTTCCTTATCTTTGATGAGCTTAGTCACCTTGCAAACAATTGCATGTTCCACCTTTGAATCTGAATCATCAGTCCAGTTAAACCAAGTATCATCAACCAGTTTCAGCTCTCCCCCAGTTTCTACAATCTTAGCCATCAACATTTTCTTCTTGTAGTAAGTTGCGTCCTTCTTCTTAGGCATCTTGCACTCATGAGAGTAATGACCAGCTTTGCTACAATTGAAACAGATTGAATCATCCTTCTTGGAATCATCAGCACGTTGTTGTTGTTTTGATTGATCAGCTTTCTTGTAGTACGAGGAAGACGATGAGTTCTTGCGTTGATTGCTTGATTTGCCTTTAAACTTGTGTTTGTTCAAGGCTTTTGTGAACATGGCTGCCATTTTGACTAATTCAAGGTGAGAATCATCTACATCAGAAAGATTCAACTCTTCAGAATCAGTTGATTCTTCAACAAGCACTTTCTTAGACAAGCTTTTGGAAGTCGTAAATGATTTGCTCTTCTTTTTGGCAATAAGGGCAAGTGGATCGCCCGAAGAAGACTCTTTCCTTCCTTCTTGAAGTTTAAACACCGCAGGTTGGTAATTCATAAGAACTCTAACAAGCTCATTAATAGTCAACTTGTCAATCTCTTTGGTAGATCGAACAATGGTTCCATAAGGAAGCCATCAACATTGAGCTTTTTGAGAAATTTCATGTTGAATTCAACATTTACTTTTACGATCTTGCAACTTTTCAACTCATTGAGAACACTATTGAAATGATGGTAGGTATCCTTGAGTGGTTCATTGGGTTCCTGCTTGAAATCTTCATAAAATCCCAGAGCCTTATTCAATTTAGTAACATCTGACATGTCATAACCTTCTTGTTGTCGTTTGATCTCATCTCATATATCTTTTACTGTGGTGTTGCTATCAACATTTTCAAACAACTCATACGGGATAGCTTGCATAATAATATTCTTTGCCTCTATGTCACCCTGAGCTCTCTCACGTTTATCACCAGAAAGTTCATAGACTGGAATTGGCATACCAGTATCCGAATGATAATCTACAACTGGACCATCTCTCAGAGAAGCCCATATGTACTTTACTTTCTCACCCTTGTAGTCTATGTACTGAGTGATACGGTGAAGCCACTGAGTGTACTTGCCATCAAACAACACTGGAGGATGGGAATCTGATCCAATGATCAAAGTATCCTGAGTAGACATCTTGAAATGGAGGTAGATTCGGTAAAGATTCAGTAAAGATTCCGTATTACACAAATATAGGATGAAAAATCACAACAATCTAACAAAAATCTCAGATTCGGTATCTGGTTCGGTATTGTAGCAGATTCGGTATAGATTCTGTACTGTAGCAGATTCGGTAAACTACATTCTATATCAGAAACTGATCAGAAATACAAGTAACACACCCAGATTCAGTATTGATTCGGTAACCACAAGATTTGTTGCCTGAGAACACTTAAAACCAATGAATTAAGTGATACCGAGATCCTTATTCAGTATCTGACTCGGTATTTAGATTCTGTATGAATTTGAGTTCAAACACAATCCAATTCCTTTGAATTAGATTCTGTAACCTTGCTGCACAAGGAAACAAGTTAGTATCATACAAAATATAAAAGATACCGAATGTATGGAATACCGAATGTCAACTGTAGCAGTTGACAATACCGAGTCTAAGTATGAAAACTTAGAAATTCTGTAGAATCCTTTCTCAAACCACACCAATTAGCTGCGTATGATCAAACCGAATGTGATAGAATCACAAACACACCACAATCTGCAACACTGATTGAGATTTAACAACTTTAAAGCATATTCGGTATGGCAGTTACGATACCGAATGTATATCAAATCTTCAAAACTTGAAGAATTGATGAAATTAAACCGTCAGAAATGTGATTATACACCTCACAATCACAACTGAAACCTCAAACCTTTACTAAAATACAGAATCAAGATGGAATTGATGAATACCGAGAGTTTTAGCCAAGAACTCTAAAAATCAACTTGATTCTTCATAATTGATGTTAAAAAGCTGTAGTGATGAACGAAACTCTTTCTAATCAACCTAATACACCTTCGCTGAACTTATCACAAGAATCTAAACGTCAGATTATCAGATTCGATTATACCGAATCTGATTCAATATACCGAGAGTGCTCAGATTCTGTAATCTTCAATCTCTGGATTGATCTAGTGATGTAATATCACTCCCTGGAAGCTCTGATACCAAATAATAGGTCAGATCATGTTGAGATTTGAAGAAAATGAAATGTCCCGTTCTTATTGATTAAAAACGTTCCATATTAATTGATTTCGTTGCGAGGTTTTGACCTCTATATGAGACGTTTTTCAAAGACTGCATTCATTTTTAAAACAAACCATAACCTTTATTTCATAAATAAAGGTTTAAAAAGCTTTACGTAGATTATCAAATAATGATAATCTAAAATATCCTGTTTACACACGACCATTACATAATGGTTTACAATACAAATATGTTACATCGAAATCAGTTTCTTGAATGCAGTTTTTACACAATATCATACAAACATGGACTCCAAATCTTGTCCTTATTTTAGTATGCAACAGCGGAAGCTCTTAATATTCACCTGAGAATAAACATGCTTTAAACGTCAACAAAAATGTTGGTGAGTTATAGGTTTAACCTATATATATCAAATCGTAACAATAGACCACAAGATTTCATATTTCAATACACATCCCATACATAGAGATAAAAATCATTCATATGGTGAACACCTGGTAACCGACATTAACAAGATGCATATATAAGAATATCCCCATCATTCCGGGACACCCTTCGGATATGATATAAATTTCGAAGTACTAAAGCATCCGGTACTTTGGATGGGGTTTGTTAAGCCCAATAGATCTATCTTTAGGATTCGCGTCAATTAGGGTGTCTGTTCCCTAATTCTTAGATTACCAGACTTAATAAAAAGGGGCATATTCGATTTCGATAATTCAACCATAGAATGTAGTTTCACGTACTTGTGTCTATTTTGTAAATCATTTATAAAACCTGCATGTATTCTCATCCCAAATATATTAGATTTTAAAAGTGGGACTATAACTCACTTTCACAGATTTTTACTTCATCGAGAAATAAGACTTGGCCACTGGTTGATTCACGAACCTATAACAATATATACATATATATCAAGGTATGTTCAAAATATATTTACAACACTTTTAATATATTTTGATGTTTTAAGTTTATTAAGTCAGCTGTCCTCGTTAGTAACCTACAACTAGTTGTCCACAGTTAGATGTACACAGAAATAAATCGATAAATATTATCTTGAATCAATCCACGACCCAGTGTATACGTATCTCAGTATTGATCACAACTCAAACTATATATATTTTGGAATCAACCTCAACCCTGTATAGCTAACTCCAACATTCACATATAGAGTGTCTATGGTTGTTCCGAAATATATATAGATGTGTCGACATGATAGGTCGAAACATTGTATACGTGTCTATGGTATCTCAAGATTACATAATATACAATACAAGTTGATTAAGTTATGGTTGGAATAGATTTGTTACCAATTTTCACGTAGCTAAAATGAGAAAAATTATCCAATCTTGTTTTACCCATAACTTCTTCATTTTAAATCCGTTTTGAGTGAATCAAATTGCTATGGTTTCATATTGAACTCTATTTTATGAATCTAAACAGAAAAGTATAGGTTTATAGTCGGAAAAATAAGTTACAAGTCGTTTTTGTAAAGGTAGTCATTTCAGTCGAAAGAACGACGTCTAGATGACCATTTTAGAAAACATACTTCCACTTTGAGTTTAATCATAATTTTTGGATATAGTTTCATGTTCATAATAAAAATCATTTTCTCAGAATAACAACTTTAAAATCAAAGTTTATCATAGTTTTTAATTAACTAACCCAAAACAGCCCGCGGTGTTACTACGACGGCGTAAATCCGGTTTTACGGTGTTTTTCGTGTTTCCAGGTTTTAAATCATTAAGTTAGAATATCATATAGATATAGAACATGTGTTTAGTTGATTTTAAAAGTCAAGTTAGAAGAATTAACTTTTGTTTGCGAACAAGTTTAGAATTAACTAAACTATGTTCTAGTGATTACAAGTTTAAACCTTCGAATAAGATAGCTTTATATGTATGAATCGAATGATGTTATGAACATCATTACTACCTTAAGTTCCTTGGATAAACCTACTGGAAAAGAGAAAAATGGATCTAGCTTCAATGGATCCTTGGATGGCTCGAAGTTCTTGAAGCAGAATCATGACACGAAAACAAGTTCAAGTAAGATCATCACTTGAAATAAGATTGTTATAGTTATAGAAATTGAACCAAAGTTTGAATATGATTATTACCTTGTATTAGAATGATAACCTAATGTAAGAAACAAAGATTTCTTGAGGTTGGATGATCACCTTACAAGATTGGAAGTGAGCTAGCAAACTTGAAAGTATTCTTGATTTTATGAAACTAGAACTTTTGGAATTTATGAAGAACACTTAGAACTTGAAGATAGAACTTGAGAGAGATCAATTAGATGAAGAAAATTGAAGAATGAAAGTGTTTGTAGGTGTTTTTGTTCGTTGGTGTATGGATTAGATATAAAGGATATGTAATTTTGTTTTCATGTAAATAAGTCATGAATGATTACTCATATTTTTGTAATTTTATGAGATATTTCATGCTAGTTGCCAAATGATGGTTCCCACATGTGTTAGGTGACTCACATGGGCTGCTAAGAGCTGATCATTGGAGTGTATATACCAATAGTACATACATCTAAAAGCTGTGTATTGTACGAGTACGAATACGGGTGCATACGAGTAGAATTGTTGATGAAACTGAACGAGGATATAATTGTAAGCATTTTTGTTAAGTAGAAGTATTTTGATAAGTGTATTGAAGTCTTTCAAAAGTGTATAAATACATATTAAAACACTACATGTATATACATTTTAACTGAGTCGTTAAGTCATCGTTAGTCGTTACATGTAAGTGTTGTTTTGAAACCTTTAGGTTAACGATCTTGTTAAATGTTGTTAACCCAATGTTTATAATATCAAATGAGATTTTAAATTATTATATTATCATGATATTATCATGTATGAATATCTCTTAATATGATATATATACATTAAATGTCTTTACAACGATAATCGTTACATATATGTCTCGTTTAAAAATCATTAAGTTAGTAGTCTTGTTTTTACATATGTAGTTCATTGTTAATATACTTAATGATATGTTTACTTATCATAGTATCATGTTAACTATATATATATATCCATATATATGT
Source organism: Rutidosis leptorrhynchoides (assembly GCF_046630445.1). Classification (NCBI taxonomy): domain Eukaryota; kingdom Viridiplantae; phylum Streptophyta; class Magnoliopsida; order Asterales; family Asteraceae; genus Rutidosis; species Rutidosis leptorrhynchoides. The sequence continues at coordinate 234,451,580 of NC_092338.1, read as the reverse complement.
CATCATATAGTTTTTACAAGTTTTAACGTTCGTGAATCACCGGTCAACTTGGGTGGTCAATTGTCTATATGAAACATATTTCAATTAATCAAGTCTTAAAAAGTTTGATTGCTTAACATGTTGGAAACATTTAATCATGTAAATATCAATCTCAATTAATATATATAAACATGGAAAAGTTCGGGTCACTACAGTACCTACCCGTTAAATAAATTTCGTCCCGAAATTTTAAGCTGTTGAAGGTGTTGACGAATCTTCTGGAAATAGATGCGGGTATTTCTTCTTCATCTGATCTTCACGCTCCCAGGTGAACTCGGGTCCTCTACGAGCATTCCATCGAACCTTAACAATTGGTATCTTGTTTTGCTTAAGTCTTTTAACCTCACGATCCATTATTTCGACGGGTTCTTCGATGAATTGAAGTTTTTCGTTGATTTGGATTTCATCTAACGGAATAGTGAGATCTTCTTTAGCAAAACATTTCTTCAAATTCGAGACGTGGAAAGTGTTATGTACAGCCGCGAGTTGTTGAGGTAACTCAAGTCGGTAAGCTACTGGTCCGACACGATCAATAATCTTGAATGGTCCAATATACCTTGGATTTAATTTCCCTCGTTTACCAAATCGAACAACGCCTTTCCAAGGTGCAACTTTAAGCATGACCATCTCTCCAATTTCAAATTCTATATCTTTTCTTTTAATGTCAGCGTAGCTCTTTTGTCGACTTTGGGCGGTTTTCAACCGTTGTTGAATTTGGATGATCTTCTCGGTAGTTTCTTGTATAATCTCCGGACCCGTAATCTGTCTATCCCCCACTTCACTCCAACAAATCGGAGACCTGTACTTTCTACCATAAAGTGCTTCAAACGTCGCCATCTCAATGCTTGAATGGTAGCTGTTGTTGTAGGAAAATTCTGCTAACGGTAGATGTCGATCCCAACTGTTTTCGAAATCAATAACACATGCTCGTAGCATGTCTTCAAGTGTTTGTATCGTCCTTTCGCTCTGCCCATCAGTTTGTGGATGATAGGCAGTACTCATGTCTAGACGAGTTCCTAATGCTTGCTGTAATGTCTGCCAGAATCTAGAAATAAATCTGCCATCCCTATCAGAGATAATAGAGATTGGTATTCCATGTCTGGAGATGACTTCCTTCAAATACAGTCGTGCTAACTTCTCCATCTTGTCATCTTCTCTTATTGGCAAGAAGTGTGCTGATTTGGTGAGACGGTCAACTATTACCCAAATAGTATCAAAACCACTTGCAGTCCTTGGCAATTTAGTGATGAAATCCATGGTAATGTTTTCCCATTTCCATTCCGGGATTTCGGGTTGTTGAAGTAGACCTGATGGTTTCTGATGCTCAGCTTTGACCTTAGAACACGTCAAACATTCTCCTACGTATTTAGCAACATCGGCTTTCATACCCGGCCACCAAAAATGTTTCTTGAGATCCTTGTACATCTTCCCCGTTCCAGGATGTATTGAGTATCTGGTTTTATGAGCTTCTCTAAGTACCATTTCTCTCATATCTCCAAATTTTGGTACCCAAATCCTTTCAGCCCTATACCGGGTTCCGTCTTCCCGAATATTAAGATGCTTCTCCGATCCTTTGGGTATTTCATCCTTTAAATTTTCCTCTTTTAAAACTCCTTGTTTCGCCTCCTTTATTTGAGTAGTAATGTTATTATGAATCATTATATTCATAGATTTTACTCGAATGGGTTCTCTGTCCTTCCTGCTCAAGGCATCGGCTACCACATTTGCCTTCCCCGGGTGGTAACGAATCTGAAAGTCGTAATCATTCAATAATTCAATCCACCTACGCTGCCTCATATTCAGTTGTTTCTGATTAAATATGTGTTGAAGACTTTTGTGGTCGGTATATATATTACTTTTGACCCCATATAAGTAGTGCCTCCAAGTCTTTAATGCAAAAACAACCGCGCCTAATTCCAAATCATGCGTCGTATAATTTTGTTCGAGAATCTTCAATTGTCTAGACGCATAAGCAATCACCTTCGTTCGTTGCATTAATACACAACCGAGACCTTGCTTTGATGCATCACAATAAATCACAAAATCATCATTCCCTTCAGGCAATGACAATATAGGTGCCGTAGTTAGCTTTTTCTTCAATAACTGAAACGCTTTCTCTTGTTCATCATTCCATTCAAATTTCTTCCCTTTATGCGTTAATGCAGTCAAGGGTTTTGCTATTCTAGAAAAGTCTTGGATGAACCTTCTGTAGTAACCAGCTAGTCCTAAAAATTGGCGTATGTGTTTCGGAGTTTTCGGGGTTTCCCACTTTTCAACAGTTTCTATCTTTGCCGGATCCACCTTAATACCTTCTTTGTTCACTATGTGATCGAGGAATTGAACTTCTTCCAACCAAAATGCACACTTTGAAAACTTAGCGTACAATTCTTCCTTCCTCAATACTTCTAACACCTTTCTCAAATGTTCACCGTGTTCTTGGTCATTCTTTGAGTAAATAAGTATGTCATCAATGAAAACAATGACAAACTTGTCAAGGTATGGTCCACACACTCGGTTCATAAGGTCCATGAACACAGCTGGTGCATTAGTTAAACCAAACGGCATGACCATAAACTCGTAATGACCGTAACGTGTTCTGAAAGCAGTCTTTGGAATATCATCTTCTTTCACCCGCATTTGATGATACCCGGAACGTAAGTCAATCTTTGAATAAACAGACGAGCCTTGTAGTTGATCAAATAAGTCATCGATTCTCGGTAGTGGGTAGCGGTTCTTGATGGTAAGTTTGTTCAACTCTCGGTAGTCGATACACAACCTGAATGTACCATCTTTCTTCTTGACAAACAAAACAGGAGCTCCCCACGGTGATGTGCTTGGTCGAATGAAACCACGCTCTAAAAGTTCTTGTAATTGGCTTTGTAGTTCTTTCATCTTGCTGGGTGCGAGTCTGTAAGGAGCACGAGCTATTGGTGCAGCTCCTGGTACAAGATCTATTTGAAATTTAACGGATCGATGTGGGGGTAATCCCGGTAATTCTTTCGGAAATACATCAGGAAATTCTTTTGCGACGGGAACATCATTGATGCTCTTTTCTTCAGTTTGTACTTTCTCGACGTGTGCTAGAACAGCATAGCAACCTTTTCTTATTAGTTTTTGTGCCTTCAAATTACTAATAAGATGTAGCTTCGTGTTGCCCTTTTCTCCGTACACCATTAAGGGTTTTCCTTTTTCTCGTATAATGCGAATTGCATTTTTGTAACAAACGATCTCCGCTTTCACTTCTTTCAACCAGTCCATACCGATTATCACATCAAAACTCCCTAACTCTACTGGTATCAAATCAATCTTAAATGTTTCACTAACCAGTTTAATTTCTCGATTCCGACATATATTATCTGCTGAAATTAATTTACCATTTGCTAATTCGAGTAAAAATTTACTATCCAAAGGCGTCAATGGACAACTTAATTTAGCACAAAAATCTCTACTCATATAGCTTCTATCCGCACCCGAATCAAATAAAACGTAAGCAGATTTATTGTCAATAAGAAACGTACCCGTAACAAGCTCCGGGTCTTCCTGTGCCTCTGCCGCATTAATATTGAAAACTCTTCCGCGGTCTTGTCCATTCGTGTTCTCCTGGTTCGGGCAATTTCTAATAATGTGGCCGGGTTTTCCACATTTATAACAAACTACATTGGCATAACTTGCTCCGACACTACTTGCTCCGCCATTACTCGTTCTGACACCATTTGTTCCTTTCGTTCTATTAACCCCTGGTCCGTAGACCTCACACTTCGCCGCGCTATGACCATTTCTTTTACACTTGTTGCAAAATTTGGTGCAGAACCCCGAGTGATTCTTTTCACACCTTTGGCATAGCTGCTTCTGATTGTTGTTATTGTTGCGGTTATTATTGTTATTGGGATGATTGTTGTAGTTGCTGTTGTTGTTGTTGTTGGGCCGTTTGTTGTAGTTGCGATTGATGTTGCGATTGTTGGGATAATTGTTGCGATTATTGTTGTAATTGCTGTTGTTGTTGTATTGGTGATTCTTATCACCGTTTTCCTCCCACTTTCTTTTGACTTGCTTCACATTGGCCTCTTCAGCAGTCTGTTCTTTAATTCTTTCTTCAATTTGGTTCACGAGTTTGTGAGCCATTCTACATGCCTGTTGTATGGAGGCGGGCTCGTGTGAACTTATATCTTCTTGGATTCTTTCCGGTAATCCTTTCACAAACGCGTCGATCTTCTCTTCCTCATCTTCGAATGCTCCCAGACACAATAGGCACAATTCTGTGAATCGTCTTTCGTACGTGGTAATATCAAATCCTTGGGTTCGTAACCCTCTAAGTTCTGTCTTGAGCTTATTGACCTCAGTTCTGGGACGGTACTTCTCGTTCATCAAGTGCTTGAATGCTGACCACGGTAGTGCGTACGCATCGTCTTGTCCCACTTGCTCTAGATAGGTATTCCACCATGTTAACGCAGAACCTGTGAAGGTATGCGTAGCGTACTTCACTTTGTCCTCTTCAGTACACTTACTTATAGCAAACACCGATTCAACCTTCTCGGTCCACCGTTTCAATCCAATCGGTCCTTCGGTTCCATCAAATTCCAAAGGTTTGCAGGCAGTGAATTCTTTGTAGGTGCATCCTACACGATTTCCTGTACTGCTAGATCCAAGGTTATTGTTGGTATGTAGCGCAGCCTGTACTGCGGCTATGTTTGAAGCTAGAAAAGTACGGAATTCCTCTTCATTCATATTCACGGTGTGTCGAGTAGTCGGTGCCATTTCCTTCAAAATAGTTAAATGGAACAAGTTAATCATACAGAATATTAAGAGTAGTTAATAGTATTTCGTAGCATAATATGAACTCATTTATAAAAGCTTTTTCTTCATATTAGCGTTTTATAAGTTTAAATTCGGGTAGTACCTACCCGTTAAGTTCATACTTAGTAGCTAATATACAATTCAACTACTACAATTCTATATGAAAAACTGATTATAATAATATTTCGCGTTCAAACTTTTATACAATATTTTACAAACTTACAATACCGCTTATTTTACATAAAGCATGAAATATAGCACACAATAACTTTGATACAAGATAGTTGTGAAGATAATTCTAGCTAGTATACAAGTCGTTCAGCAAAGGCAATAAAGACACGTAATTCATACGTCCAGAAACAAGTCATGCATTCTGGTTTTACTAGGACTACTTCCCATCCTTGGTCTTGTGCAACATAACTGTTATGGCCGTTGATAAGACAGCGTGTTGTAACGTCGTCAAAGGGACGAGGGTTACGTAATGTCCAACAGTCCCGTAATAATCTAAAAACCTCATTTCTTACCCCAATTACCGACTCCGTCACTTGTGGAAACGTTTTGTTTAATAGTTGTAGCCCGATGTTCTTGTTCTCACTTTGGTAAGAAGCGAACATTACTAATCTGTAAGCATAACATGCTTCTTTATGTTGCATGTTAGCCGCTTTTTCTAAATCACGAAGTCCAATATTCGGATATATTGAGTCAAAATAATTTCTTAACCCGTTGCGTAAAATAGCATTTGGGTTCCCCGCAATATATGCGTCAAAGTAAACACATCGTAACTTATGGGTTTCCCAATGTGATATCCCCCATCTTTCAAACGAAAGTCTCTTATAAACCAAGACATTCTTGGAACGTTCTTCGAATGTCTTACAAACTGATCTCGCCTTAAATAGTTGTGCCGAGGAATTCTGGCCGACTCTAGACAAGATTTCATCAATCATGTCTCCGGGTAGGTCTCTTAAAATATTGGGTTGTCTATCCATTTTGTGTTTTTAAACTGTAAAATAGACAAGAGTTAGATTCATAAAAAAATACTTATTAATACAAGCAATTTTTACATATATCATAAAGCATACGAACACTATATTACATATATTACACCACACGAATACAACTATCTTATTCCGACTCGCTCATTTCTTCTTCTTCGGTTTTGGTTCGTTTTGCCAAGTTTCTAGGGATATATGATGTTCCCCTAATACGAGCCGTCGTTGTCCACATTGGTTTAGAAAAACCTGGTGGTTTAGAGGTTCCCGGGTCATTGTTACAACTTAAGGACTTCGGGCGTTGACGATACATATAAAGTTCATCGGGGTTGGAATTAGATTTCTCTATTTTTATGCCCTTTCCCTTATTATTTTCTTTTGCCTTTTTAAATTCAGTTGGGGTAATTTCTATAACATCATCGGAATTCTCGTCGGAATCCGATTCATCGGAGAATTGGTAATCCTCCCAATATTTTGCTTCCTTGGCGGAAACACCATTGACCATAATTAACCTTGGTCGGTTGGTTGAGGATTTTCTTTTAGTTAACCGTTTTATTATTTCCCCCACCGGTTCTATTTCTTCATCCGGTTCCGATTCTTCTTCCGGTTCCGATTCTTCTTCCGGTTCCGACTCTTCTTCCGGTTCCTCTTCGGGAACTTGTGAATCAGTCCACGAATCATTCCAATTTACATTTGACTCTTCATTATTATTAGGTGAGTCAATGGGACTTGTTCTAGAGGTAGACATCTATCACATAATATCAAACGCGTTAAGAGATTAATATATCACATAATATTCACATGTTAAAAATATATAGTTTCCAACAAAATTTGTTAAGCAATCATTTTTCAAGTAAACACGGTCGAAGTCCAGACTCACTAATGCATCCTAACAAACTCGATAAGACACACTAATGAAAAATTCTGGTTCTCTAAGACCAACGCTCGGATACCAACTGAAATGTCCCGTTCTTATTGATTAAAAACGTTCCATATTAATTGATTTCGTTGCGAGGTTATGAAATAAAGGTTATGGTTTGTTTTAAAAATGAATGCAGTGTTTGAAAAACGTCTCATATAGAGGTCAAATAAAGGTTTAAAAAGCTTTACGTAGATTATCAAATAATGATAATCTAAAATATCCTGTTTACACACGACCATTACATAATGGTTTACAATACAAATATGTTACATCGAAATCAGTTTCTTGAATGCAGTTTTTACACAATATCATACAAACATGGACTCCAAATCTTGTCCTTATTTTAGTATGCAACAGCGGAAGCTCTTAATATTCACCTGAGAATAAACATGCTTTAAACGTCAACAAAAATGTTGGTGAGTTATAGGTTTAACCTATATATATCAAATCGTAACAATAGACCACAAGATTTCATATTTCAATACACATCCCATACATAGAGATAAAAATCGTTCATATGGTGAACACCTGGTAACCGACATTAACAAGATGCATATATAAGAATATCCCCATCATTCCGGGACACCCTTCGGATATGATATAAATTTCGAAGTACTAAAGCATCCGGTACTTTGGATGGGGTTTGTTAAGCCCAATAGATCTATCTTTAGGATTCGCGTCAATTAGGGTGTCTGTTCCCTAATTCTTAGATTACCAGACTTAATAAAAAGGGGCATATTCGATTTCGATAATTCAACCATAGAATGTAGTTTCACGTACTTGTGTCTATTTTGTAAATCATTTATAAAACCTGCATGTATTCTCATCCCAAAAATATTAGATTTTAAAAGTGGGACTATAACTCACTTTCACAGATTTTTACTTCGTCGAGAAGTAAGACTTGGCCACTGGTTGATTCACGAACCTATAACAATATATACATATATATCAAAGTATGTTCAAAATATATTTACAACACTTTTAATATATTTTGATGTTTTAAGTTTATTAAGTCAGCTGTCCTCGTTAGTAACCTACAACTAGTTGTCCACAGTTAGATGTACACAGAAATAAATCGATAAATATTATCTTGAATCAATCCACGACCCAGTGTATACGTATCTCAGTATTGATCACAACTCATACTATATATATTTTGGAATCAACCTCAACCCTGTATAGCTAACTCCAACATTCACATATAGAGTGTCTATGGTTGTTCCGAAATATATATAGATGTGTCGACATGATAGGTCGAAACATTGTATACGTGTCTATGGTATCTCAAGATTACATAATATACAATACAAGTTGATTAAGTTATGGTTGGAATAGATTTGTTACCAATTTTCACGTAGCTAAAATGAGAAAAATTATCCAATCTTGTTTTACCCATAACTTCTTCATTTTAAATCCGTTTTGAGTGAATCAAATTGCTATGGTTTCATATTGAACTCTATTTTATGAATCTAAACAGAAAAGTATAGGTTTATAGTCGGAAAAATAAGTTACAAGTCATTTTTGTAAAGGTAGTCATTTCAGTCGAAAGAACGACGTCTAGATGACCATTTTAGAAAACATACTTCCACTTTGAGTTTAATCATAATTTTTGGATATAGTTTCATGTTCATAATAAAAATCATTTTCTCAGAATAACAACTTTAAAATCAAAGTTTATCATAGTTTTTAATTAACTAACCCAAAACAGCCCGCGGTGTTACTACGACGGCGTAAATCCGGTTTTACGGTGTTTTTCGTGTTTCCAGGTTTTAAATCATTAAGTTAGCATATCATATAGATATAGAACATGTGTTTAGTTGATTTTAAAAGTCAAGTTAGAAGGATTAACTTTTGTTTGCGAACAAGTTTAGAATTAACTAAACTATGTTCTAGTGATTACAAGTTTAAACCTTCGAATAAGATAGCTTTATATGTATGAATCGAATGATGTTATGAACATCATTACTACCTTAAGTTCCTTGGATAAACCTACTGGAAAAGAGAAAAATGGATCTAGCTTCAATGGATCCTTGGATGGCTCGAAGTTCTTGAAGCAGAATCATGACACGAAAACAAGTTCAAGTAAGATCATCACTTGAAATAAGATTGTTATAGTTATAGAAATTGAACCAAAGTTTGAATATGATTATTACCTTGTATTAGAATGATAACCTACTGTAAGAAACAAAGATTTCTTGAGGTTGGATGATCACCTTACAAGATTGGAAGTGAGCTAGCAAACTTGAAAGTATTCTTGATTTTATGAAACTAGAACTTTTGGAATTTATGAAGAACACTTAGAACTTGAAGATAGAACTTGAGAGAGATCAATTAGATGAAGAAAATTGAAGAATGAAAGTGTTTGTAGGTGTTTTTGGTCGTTGGTGTATGGATTAGATATAAAGGATATGTAATTTTGTTTTCATGTAAATAAGTCATGAATGATTACTCATATTTTTGTAATTTTATGAGATATTTCATGCTAGTTGCCAAATGATGGTTCCCACATGTGTTAGGTGACTTACATGGGCTGCTAATAGCTGATCATTGGAGTGTATATACCAATAGTACATACATCTAAAAGCTGTGTATTGTACGAGTACGAATACGGGTGCATACGAGTAGAATTGTTGATGAAACTGAACGAGGATGTAATTGTAAGCATTTTTGTTAAGTAGAAGTATTTTGATAAGTGTATTGAAGTCTTTCAAAAGTGTATAAATACATATTAAAACACTACATGTATATACATTTTAACTGAGTCGTTAAGTCATCGTTAGTCGTTACATGTAAGTGTTGTTTTGAAACCTTTAGGTTAACGATCTTGTTAAATGTTGTTAACTCAATGTTTATAATATCAAATGAGATTTTAAATTATTATATTATCATGATATTATCATGTATGAATATCTCTTAATATGATATATATACATTAAATGTCTTTACAACGATAATCGTTACATATATGTCTCGTTTAAAAATTATTAAGTTAGTAGTCTTGTTTTTACATATGTAGTTCATTGTTAATATACTTAATGATATGTTTACTTATCATAGTATCATGTTAACTATATATATATATATATCCATATATATGTCATCATATAGTTTTTACAAGTTTTAACGTTCATGAATCACCGGTCAACTTGGGTGGTCAATTGTCTATATGAAACATATTTCAATTAATCAAGTCTTAAAAAGTTTGATTGCTTAACATGTTGGAAACATTTAATCATGTAAATATCAATCTCAATTAATATATATAAACATGGAAAAGTTCGGGTCACTACAGAAAAGACAAGTTAGAATGAGATTCGGTAAAGATGAAGGAGACTCGGTATGAGAGAGAATCAATAAGATTTACATTCCACAGCTTCTAGAACTCATTTACAATGCAATGGCTATCTAATTAGGACTACTTAGGTTCCTTATATAGCCCTCTTCTAAGGAACCATCATTTAAGCTTATTTCACATTAACACTATACAACTTCGGGATCCTAACATCTATTTTTTCTTTATTTATAATATATAATTTTTTCGCCAAAAAAAATTACAACCCAATTAATTTCACAAACCAAATTATCTATATATCTAATAGACAAAACACTGTAGCACTATTCACCAATAGTAACCATGGGTATTTTCATCATTTAACCTTTTTTCAACATATTAACTATTAGACAAAATTTGTCTTATATGGATGAATAGTACTATTAACATTTTCGCTTTTCACAAAACTAATCCCCTAACTTTCATTAAAATACAAAACAAACCCCACACTTTATACCTATATTCTAAATTGTAAATCATTATTTATCTCATTACTAAAACCAAAAAAACTGAATAATAACACCCACCATGCTTTACCAACTTGTACGCTGCGCTCAAACAGTTGGACCCACAGGGGCCACTCCTGTGCTCCAGTAATTTTTTTTTTGGTCTCCAACGATAAAAGAAGCAACTTTCACAAAAGGAACAACCCTTAATGTTAGATGTCGAAAAAAATTCTTTTTTACAAAATATATCAAAACTTTTTTTTGACTCGCATTCAAAACGGAGCCCCGGCGCGAAGCGAGGGCTCCACAACTAGTTCAAACCAAGATGTTATCACCAACAAGCCCTCTTCAGTACTCCGGCGAAATTGTAAGCTTCAAAGTTGTGACCTTCGCCGACGCCATAATCAGTAATAGATTACTTGATTCTTACTCATCATCGATTACCAGAAGAAAAAGAAGATTTTAGCAGCAAAATTACCTGATGATCTCCTTACAAATATCAGTCCAATTTATACCTGTTAATCGTAAGTGACGACGGTAGTTTTGAATTGAGTGACTGATAGAAGCCTATTCGAGATGGCTAATCTCCCAAGAATAATATATTAAGAAGAGAGTTTGGACTAATCCACTTTTTCATTCTTATTTAATAATGAAACGATGCATACAATTTATACTAGAAAAATAAATGTTAACTACTACCTAAACTTGTAAACATGCATCTAACAAGTAACTGACTAAAAGTAATGCTACTAGAAATACGGTTACAGGGGGTACTGCATATTTGTATGAATGGTGTATAGCTGAGATCATGGTCATCATGCAACCCACGTACCAACACATAAACATGACTTATTCTTCAAATGCAGTTGCTAATAACTTGAAACTAATTAATCTGTAACTGTTAAATCCATCATATCCAATCAGCCCACTAGGCTGCCAAATGGGCTTCACACGAAATACATTTGGCCCGTATCAATACCCTCTGGTTGAACTACAACCTTGTCCTCAGGGTTGGAAGCTGATTGAATATCTTCGGATATCTCAAGAACCAAGAACTGCGGAGGGTTGCAACGGTGACCGGGATGAAATTTTTTCGGGCAACGAAAACATAAGCCTTGACTACGACGTGTCTGCATCTCGGCTGGGGTCAAGCGACGAACGGGAAGGGTAGTATTAGTGGTCGTGGGAAGTGGCCCTAACAGTGTGACGGAAGAAGGAGAGACAATGGTGGTCGAGGTAGGCGTGTAAGGAGACATTTTGTCGGTGGAAGAAGGCAAGGTGTGACCGGCAGCTAACTTATCTTCCATGAGCTTGGCCAAACCATAAGTTTGGTGTAGTGTGGTAGGGTGAAGGGTAGCAAGTTCCCGCTGAATGTCAGGGCGAAGACCCGAAATGAAACAGTTTAGTAATTAGTCGTGCGATAAACCGGTGACACAATTACTAACCCGTTCAAACTCAGTTTGGTCGGCCGTAATGGTAGAGGTTTGTTAAAGTTTAAAAAGAACAGCTTGATCGTTTTCGAAGGTTGAAGGACCGAATCCGAGTTAAAGAGCACGAGTAAATTGAGGCCAATCACCGAGTAACTGATTGTTATGTAAGTATTTGAACCAACTCAAGGCGTCTCCATGGAAGTGAAACGAAGAGAGTTAGATTCTTTGAGCGGGTGTGATATTATAAAAAGTAAAATATTGATTGGCTTGAAACAACCAATCAAGTGGGTTTGAGCCATTGAATGAAGGTAATTGAATCTTTGGTGATTTTAGTGTGGTGTTGGTTAATGTAGGTGGAGGTGTAGGAATTTCAGTGGATGAAGAAGTAGTAAAAGGAACATGATGTGGGTTTATAAGTTGTTTGGATAATGACTCAAGTTGTTGAGATGTGGTGGAGTTATGCGATGTGATGGCTTCAGTTAGGTTGTCAATTTTTGTGTCTGTGGCTAAGGAAGAGGCAACTAATTTGGTCATATTTTCAAGAAGGTCTTTGAGAAGTTGAGTGTTGGTTTGCAATTGTTGATTGTTGGTTTCTAATTGTTCATTGTTGTTGGCAAGGGATTCTTCGAAGGAAGGCATGGCGGATCGGAGAGGCATGATGAAAGTCAATGAAAGAACCAATGATAGAAGCATATTCGAGATGGATAATCTCCCAAGAATAATAGATTAAGAAGAGAGTTTGGACTAATCCATGTAACAGCCCAACCCGTTAACCAACCAAATACGCGTTAAAAAAAATTTGTATACTCAGTGTAGTGCGCGGCGCGCACCACCCTCTGTGCGCGGCGCGCACAGAGGCCTGGACAGTTCTGATCAACTTGTTCGTTTCACGCGAAAAGAACTTCGACTTCCCGACACAATTAGACCAAACGGTTTTCACAACACATTATAATAAGTAAAACTAACACGTTTTGATAATAAACAAGTTTTACGACACCGGGCCCACATCGGCCCGTTTTACGAGTTAAGTACGAAGTACAATTTTCGACCCCAGTTTCTAACACAAAATAAAAGCCGAGCATGGCGATTGGGGATACGCTACCCAATCCTAATCCAAATCCAAAGCAAGTCCACTAATCCCCGCGCTCACCCGAGCCACCGTCTCCAAAGCAAATCTATAAAAAAGGTAAACAACGAGAGGGTAAGCTAACGCTTAGTGAATGCAATAATTATACATATACATATATAATACACCTACTTGCATACACTTACACAAATACCTCATAAACGCTAGCAAGTTACATAGCATACCTTCGCAAGTATAACTCTAAATTTTTCAAGACCACAAGCTAGCACCACAACAACATATATATAACTCGAATAATATAAAATGTTACACTACAACACGTCACCATGGTTAACCGATTACACAAGGGAATGGTACTTCGAATTTCCCACCGGTATTCATAACAACCGTTAGTGTACAACGAAATATATCACTAATCCCTAGGCCATTCGGACAACGAAATATCCGTTCAATGCAATCGTTAGTGTACAACGAAATATATCACTAACTCTTGGTCAGATTGGACAACGAAATATCCGTTCAAAGCAATCGTTAGTGTACAACGAAATATATCACTAACTCTTGGTCGGATTGGACAACGAAATATCCGTTCAAAGCAATCGTTAGTGTACGATGAAATATATCACTAACTCTTGGTCGGATTGGATAACGAAATATCCATCGTTAGTGTACAACGAAATATATCACTAACTCTTGGGCAATTTGGACAACGAAATATCCATCGTTAGTGTACAACGAAATATATCACTAACTTTGGTGGTATAGAAAACGCATACCCGGCCCCTCCCCCGCCCTACAAATAGATACATTATATACGCACATGTATAATCATTCCACTCACCTTGTCGCCTTGATGAAATGCTACCGAATAATCCGCAACTCGCCAATGAAATGTACCTATTCCATCATCACAATTACAACAACACACTTAGAGTGGATTTACAAACCAACTCAATTCGACCCTTAGTGCAAATTCAACCAATTGCACTTACAAACCCAAAACGCGCCCAAACTAACCAATAATCACTAACACAAGTGAAAATGGTCTTACTATGCCAATTGAACCCAATCTTAAGTGTTAAACACTTATCATTCTCAAAATCAACCAAAACCCCAATTTTGACTCATTTCCAAAATTAGTCTTTCAAATACACAAAATGGGTTCTAACACTTCCATAATCACTAATCCTAGTGATTAAACCCAAATACAAGTCCTAATCATGGCCAATTTGTTCACCAACCCAAAATCCACCAACAACAACCAATAACCCGATTACTAGCATCAATAAACTCACTTCATGAGTTTAAATGGGTTTCCTAACAATTTTAAGTTCAAACTCTAACTCGAGTACCAAAATCAACCAATGAAATTCGGAGTTTGAACTTATCGAAACTACCACAACGTAGCCGTGAACGAGATGAACAACTTTAAAACCCGAGCTTTGGTGAGAATCCAACTCCTTCTTCCCCAAATGAAGCTTTCTCTCTCTAAACTCTTCTCTCACTAGGGTTTGGAGATAAGAGTGATGAATGGATGTGAAATTGATCCACAATTGGATCCAAACCAGTTGATATGGCCACAGATCCGACCCCAAGTGAAATGACCAAAATGCCCATCATTAAACTCAAAAAGCAGAAAAATAGAATCCTGTCGCTGGCAGTGTGCGCGGCGCGCTCACTTAGTGGTGTGCGGCGCACACAGTGGTCTGAACAGTTTCCTGAGCTTTTTAATTTACGCCATGCACTATACATTTATGTACGCCATTTGCACTCTATGTACCATGAATATTTGGGTGTTACAACTCTCCCCCACTTAGAATCGATCACGTCCTCGTGATCCTCGTCACTTAACCGTCCGGATCTACACTCCACGGTCCTCAACATAAGTTCCAAATTCGATCTCCACCACATTACGCATTAATCTGAAGATTATTCCAATAACTAAAAACACAATTGTACGCGTTCCAAAACGTGCAATACATACAACATCCGAAGTCCATAACGATCACTTGGAATACGCGAGACCGCCACGTACTCTTTCAACTTCTCTAGGCAATCCTTCTCTAAGAGTCACCATTAATAACCAAATCGTCACCCACGATCTATTAAAATTCACAAATTCAAGCACAAGAATTTGTTAAATCCCTCCAATAGGGAAAACTCAACCGATCTCGTACCGAGATATCAATCCCTGGACGTACTCTCACCAAGTACAATGCTAAGAACAACCAAGTCTCAACCTAAGGTCAACGACCCATGAAAGGACCCGTTCATATACATTATAAACGATTCACAATAGTTGATTACATTGCGAGGTATTTGACCTCTATATGATACATTTTACAAACATTGCATTCGTTTTTAAAAGACAATCTTTCTTTACATCAAAAATTGACAGGCATGCATACCATTTCATAATATCCACTATCCAACTATAAATTGATTTAATAATAATCTTTGATGAACTCAATGACTCGAATGCAACGTTCTTCGAAATATGCTATGAAAGACTCCAAGTAATATCTTTAAAATGAGCAAATGCACAGCGGAAGATTTCTTTAACACCTGAGAATAAACATGCTTTAAAGTGTCAACCAAAAGGTTGGTGAGTTCATTAGTTTATCATAATCATTTATTTCCATCATTTTAATAGACCACAAGAATTTCATTTCCAGTTCTCATAAATATACGTCCCATGCATAGAGACAAAAAAATAATCATTCATATGGTGAACACCTGGTAACCGACATTAACTAGATACATATAAGAATATCCCCTATCATTCCGGGATCCTCCTTCGGACATGATATAATTTCGAAGTACTAAAGCATCCGGTACTTTGGATGGGGTTTGTTAGGCCCAATAGATCTATCTTTAGGATTCGCGTCAATTAGGGTGTCTGTTCCCTAATTCTTAGATTACCAGACTTTAATAAAAAGGGGCATATTCGATTTCGATAATTCAACCATATAATGTAGTTTCGATTATTTGTGTCTATTTCGTAAAACATTTATAAAAATTGCGCATGTATTCTCAGCCCAAAAATATAAAGGGTAAAAAGGCAAATGAAACTCACCATACTGTATTTCGTAGTAAAAATACATATAACGTCATTGAACAAGTGCAAGGTTGGCCTCGGATTCACGAACCTAAATTAATTATATATATTTATGTGTTGGTCAATATTTGTCTAACAAATTAGGTCAAGTCATAGTGTACCACAATCCTAATGCTCGAGACTAATATGCAAAAGTCAACAAAAGAAAATTTACTCAAAATAATTTCCAAAAATTTATACATGATTAATATATAGTTTAAATATCGTCGTTTTATATTTTTAAATATTTTTAAAAGATTTATTAGAGTAAATAATATAATTTATTTATTAATAAATAAAATTTTATATTATATTTATATAATAAAATATACTTTTATATATATTAAGTAATAAAATTTATAGGGTTCATTTAATATTATGAAGATAATATGATACGTATTATTAAAGTAAGTTATTACACGTAGTAAAATATGTTTGTATCAAATATTTATTTGATAAAATAATATCTATAATGATAGTAAGTAAAAGTTGTATTATTTTGTAATAATAATTATTATTATAAAAATATCAATATTTATAATTACTAAGATGACATTATGATAAAACGATAATTCTAATTATGATAACTTTAATATTTATGATAATTTTTAATATTATCTTTAAAATAATAATTCTATTTAAAATAATAATAATAATGATATTTTATAGTAACAATGACATTTCTATTAAAATGATAATTTTTGTTAAAATGATAGTTTTAATACTAACGATAATTTTAATAATAATAGTAATGATAAAAATAATAAGAACGATAATTTTATCTAAATCAATATCTTATAATATTTTAATTTCATCATGATACTCTTACCCATTATTTCCTAATCGTTTCGTTTAATAGATTTTAATCGTCTTTTATATCGTGTTCGTAATAATGATAATAATAGTAATCAAAATAATTAGGTGTTACAAATATTTGTTTTAATTAATATTAATAATGATAGTTACTATAACATTATTAACGATAATACTAATAATTATCTTAATGATAATATAGTAATAATAATAATAACAATAACAATAACCATTTTTAAATAATGATATATATATTAATAATGATAATAATAATAATAATACCAATAATAATAATAATAATAATAATAATAATAATAATAATAATAATAATAATAATAATAATAATAATAATAATAATAATTGGATAATAATAATAATAATACTAATTATAACTTTAACGATAATAACGATAGTAATAATAAAAAAATAACAATTTTTAATGATAAATCCCTTTATTGATAAAGATAATAATAATAATAATAATAAGATAAAACTAGAACGACGATAATAACGACGATAATAATAATCATTTTTAATAATAATACAAAAATTCGATGGACTATAACTTCAAATCCGTTCATCGAAATCATTCGATATCTAAATGAAAAGTTCTTAATTTTTTTGCTAGCTTTCCAACGACATGCATATCTTATACCTTATCTCAGTCGCATATATAACTAATTCAGGATTCAACATAACTTAACTAAAGGCAATATCAAAAGTACAAACATGCATAATCCTATATACTCGAGCACTAGTCAGGGATACACTATTAGTATGTAAAAGTTAAATTATGAGTACTCACGTATCAATATTGAGATTCAATATTGCAGGAAAGGTACGTAGACGCAACGGAGATGATAAACACTATATTGACCTCACGAGCATACCCATGAACCATACCAATCACCTCCATAGCTATAACCCATAATTTCCTTAATCCAATCCCACTCGAAAAATAATTTCGAAATCACTCGGACAGCACTCTGACGTAATATTTTATGTATACTAATAATATCTTGAAATAATACGAAGTAAATATATATATGTAAATCGATTGAGAGAGTTTAGAGAAAAATATTTTCAAGTTTCTATGAAATAATGAAACCTATTGAATTCTATTTATAATAGATTTTTGAATTATTAAAGTGAATTATTAAAGTATGAATTATTAAAGTGAATTATTAAAGTGTGAATTATTAAAGTGAATTATTAAAGTATGAATTATTAAAGTGAATTATTAAAGTATGAATTATTAAAGTGAATTATTAAAGTTAAAGTAAAGTAAAAATAAAGTAAAGGTAAAGTTTAAGTATAGTAAAAGTATAAAACTATATACGTATAATACGCGTATAAATATATATAATATTAATTTAAATCGTTATATATATTTAATAAAATAAAATATAAATATCTTTATCTTTATCATACTGGTTAAGTAATGAGTTGTCAAAAGTGGTTCTAGATATTTATAAAAGTTATATACGTTTTAATAATAAAGTTCTTTTTAAACTGAAAACGTTTTTTGTACGTTTGAAACTAAATCAAATAAATATAATAATTTTGTTTTCCAAAACCAAATATATTTTTAAGAATCATTTTGTTTAAAGGTTAAAATAATGGAAATCGTTATATCATAAAATGTTTTAAAAAAGTAGAATCATATATATTCATAATAGGTTTCAAGTTTTTAAATTACAGTTTGTTGGTGAAGCATGGGATAAAGTTCAAAGGTTAAATAAACGTATGAAATCATCTTAATAAAAAATGTCGAGTTACTTAACTTGTCGATATCCCAACATCTAAGTTATTTACACTTCACGTTCTTACTTATAAATCACTTTATCATTTTCCGAATGTTGTCAAAAAGAATAGATTTCTTAAATCACAGTGGACCTCATAACATAGACCCGTAATCATATCATAATGTATCTGATAAATCAACAATTTGATATTATCTTCTAATTTAATCGATAAACATATTGAAACAAATACGATCATGTAAAATATTATACGTTTAATACTTTATTAATATTCTCAAGTTATAATATATATATATATATATATACATATATATACATATTTATTTATATATAACGGTTCGTGAATCGTCGAAATTTGGTCGAGGTTATAATGAATGTATGAACACAATTTAAAATTCTTGAGATTTAACTTAACAAACTTTGCTTATCGTGTCGGAATAATATAAAGATAAAGTTTAAATTTGATTGGAAATTTTCGGGTTGTCACAGTACCTACCCGTTAAAGAAATTTCGTCCCGAAATTTTGAGTGGAAAGGTCGTGAATGATAATAAGTATGTTTTCATGATAACAGGCTGAAAATTAGAGTTTTATCATCAGCGAATAATTTGGATAAACAATCCATTTATATGAAGAGTACGAATGAAGCTAACATAGAAGAGTAAAATGAGTAAGTGTAGATTCATCTTATCATTTGACGTAGATATGATTAATTTCCAGATTTCAATGGATTTGAAGAAAATCTTTGTAATAAGATTTGATTCTCCGGTAACAAAAGGAATTAGGATCCGCTTTAAATGCGATCGTCCATTTTAATTGTTCTGTCGGAGATTTTCTTATAAATTCACCTCCTTCCTTTTCTTACAACTCACACCTTCTGTTGATGCATTCTATGCAAGTCCCTAGACATCTACCCACGTCCATTGCAGGTACAACAGTTTACAGGCCACCATGATCGTTCGTTATTATCCTATCCGTGTTTGTATGTGGTTACAGAAACTGCAGGAACGAGATGTGGATGTTTGACTATGTTAGACTTAGTCATACGTCCGAGTGAAGCCTCACTCGTACGGCTGACAGGCTTATACGCACGGTTGATGCTGAGCTAAGTCACAATTACAACCTAAATGAGAAGACAGGAGTGAGTGATCACCCGTACGGCTGATGAAGCCAACTCGTATGTGTGATGGATGAATCGTACGGGTGAGTCAACAGTAGGGGTATATAAAGTCTTATGTTCTTCATTTTTAGGTTAAGCCTCTCATTTGTTACACACACTCAGATCTGGTGAGCTCCTCCGATTCTCTCTCAACCCAAATCACCCAGGTGGTGAATAATAGCTCTAGGTGTTGATCTAATCACACTTGATTTAGTTGTGGTATGACTAAATTAATCACAAAAAGCTTAACCTATTCACTAGAGGGTTTGATTCACTTATTCCGTCATTGTGTGAGTTAAATCTGTTGATTTCTAAGTTCCTAGTCATGTTTCATCACCTTCTATTCTTTCCCCCTCAACTCATATTTTAAAGTATTCATCAATATGCTCCATCCAGTTCTGATTCTCGATATACTTATAACTTTCATATCGGTCATTCTTCTTTTTCATCTACTGCCGGAAGAATCTATTTACTTCTACTATACACTTGGGTTTATAGTGTTTCTAGTTCTCCCGTGTCTTTATATTGCTATATGCATCGATATATATGGTTTATAATTTTTGGTTTGTCGTTGGGCTTTATATCTTCCCTTATATTTCAAAGTCTCTGTTTCTATCTTCTATAATCATTGTCATCCACAGTTAATGCTCTCTTTTATTTGCTGCAATTTATACCCCAATTTCTATTTCGGAGTTTTGTCCTTTCGTTTCTTCTTCTTGCGATTAAGCACCGCTTATAATGGTCCATAATTCACAAATATGATTTTCGGAATGAACATTGTTAATGTTCTAGGAAGGAAATTGTGATGGCACGATCTTGACTTGTCAAATTACTAGAATACCTTGGAAAAGGCCAAATCATCAAGAAATATTTTCTTGATATTTTAGAGGTTAAATAGAATACAAGAGTCGTATAACATGGCACATGATGATGTTATGATCTGTGGATCATCACGTTCCATTTAGAAACTCAGCATGAATTACTGTAATATAATCACGTTGATCAAGTGTCATTATATTATACTAACTCATGCTTCAGTTTCCAACACTACTTCAAAAACATTCATATTTTAAACTCAAAGGTTTACAGAGTATAGGAACTAAACAGTTTCCTTTTTGATGTAATATAGATAGCGCAAAGAGATAAATGATTCCAGATAAGAATAGTTATGGAAATATCTTTAGAAATATGGAGGATATTTATAATGAAAGATACGATGATATCTTAGAATTTCTAATATCAGAGGATGATGAAGAATATTGTCTGTAAGGGTTTAGTGTCAGGAGCAAGGTATTTGTTAATGACTTCAGCAGACACTGAATCATTTGGATTCTTTGAAGGCAGGTTCAGTCTTTGTGATTTGTCCATAGCCCCCTTCATACTTTGCTCAATCCGTTTTCCAGTTCCAAAAACTTCTCTATTTCTGAGCTTTGTTAATACACTAATCTTTATCATCAAACTTTTTACTACTAAGGTAGTTTACAGTTTTTGTTGCTTCATCAGCATTTCGAGAACTAGTTCGCGGTTCAGAGTGTTTTTCAGAAACTTCACATTCGAAGTATGTAAGCCTTGGAAATAGACGTTATGTATAACTGTTGGCGTCAACATGCTGTGAGATTTCAAAATACTGATTGATAACTCCCAATGATTCGTATGACAATTCTCGTTACAAGAGGCAGATGAGTAAATGATGAGGTTTCGATAAATATAAAGATTCTTCGGAATGCCCAAGATCAGTGAAGTTGTTGGTAAGTTTATTGCTAATGTGGTGGAATATGAAAGGTTCTCCGGTAACAAAAGGGTAATCACATATATCAAAATTATGATAAGGCTACTCCGAATGAAAAAATCGAAGTTGTCTTGCTGGAGCTGTGATATAATTTGCTACTTTGCAAAGGAATTGCAAGGTTATTTTTGCTAATAAATGCCAAAAGATCTGACACAGATATGTGTTGAATTATGACTTTGGTTTCGAGAACTTTTTAAGTACATAACTGTGGGTAATATGTGGTTGGATCATCATCTCGATTGCTCATTATTTGAAGTGTCTTCAGAGATTTTCGAAGGGTTTGAACATAGATTGTAATCGTTTGTATACATTTGCTGTTCTAACACAGTTTTGAAGTCAAAATATAGCTTGTGAAAGATGTAAGGATCTAAGAGTGATGATTTTGGTCATATCTCAAGTTGAATTTTGAGATTTCAAAATCAGAATATGTAATTAAATTTTGAATGAGTATGGTTGTTTTGATTTCTATGAAAGAATGTATATTATTGTGAAAGTAGGAAGTATAATTGATAATTTGCTTAATCTGATTCGAAGAATGTAACATATTAATTATGAATTTATATATATCTCTCGGGTATTACCTACCCATTAAAAAATTTTCACAATTAATATTTTGTACATAAGAATTTTATTACAGTCTTTATGAAAATATATATGTATATATTCTCCTCAGATGTAACATAGATTTTAATGAGTTAATACTAAATTAAACTCATTCGAATTACAGTTGGAACTAGAATTGAATAATTCCTTGAAGGTTTAGAGGTTACATAAGTATTTCTTCAATAATATTGAAATTATGAATCAATACTTCGTTATTTGTTGAGATGTGATGTTGGTTTTCGTTAAATTCTTGTGAACTTCACAAAGTACGAATGATGTTATCTGAAAAGTTTCGGTTACATCAATGATGAAGTGTAAAATCAAATATATACTTAATTTATTAGGAATTGGAATTTGTTGAATTGAGACAGAGATTGTAGTTAACGATGGTTAAGTCGCGGGTGAGGGACGTACATTATTGCATATTTGTAATATGAATTAACTGAGTAGTTAAGATTCACACACAATAGCTTAGCACGGAAAGATTTATTTTTTATTTTAAAAAAATATATATATATAAAATATATATATAATTTCTTCAGAGGGAATGAGTTAATTCTTCATAACTTGTTGATACAATATACACGTTATTGATTCGTAATGATGTCCACAGTGATTCTTGAACTGACGGAGTTTGTGATGTTATAGGTGTTGTTGATTCTGATGTTGACTGTACTGACGATGCTGGTGACGTTGACGGTACTGTTGATGCTGTTGGTAAAACAAGTTTAACTTGTTAATCACACACCATTTTTGTCAGGGTTTCTACTCTTCCTTCTATCATTTTGGTTCGCTTAACTGATTTATGGTTAGGGCTAGATTAGATAATCTCTAAGACTTTAGAGATTATATAATCGCCGCGGAATGTTTCTCCAATGAAGTTATGAATTAATACTTCGTCAGTTATTGTTGTTGGTACTCCTTGGTATCTATGGTGCGTATGACGTTGATGCTCGTGGGACAGATTGTGAAGTTGAGGTTTACAACGCGGTTGTGGTTGGAGGTGGTAATGGTACTGTTGGCGTTGATGATGGTGGTACTGGTTATGCTGCTGGTGCTGCTGCTGGTATTTGTAATCTCTGCACCATATTCTCCAAAGCCACTACCCGAGCGCGAAGTTCGTTGACTTTTTCTATTATTCCAGGATGATTGTCGGTCAGAACGAGCGGATAAATAAAATCTAGAATTTGATGTAGTATATAATCGTGACGAGATACCCTGGAAATGAGAGAGAAAATGGTGTCTCGAACAGGTTCGCCGGTAAGTGCTTCAGGTTCTTCGCCAAGAGGGCAATGTGGTGGATGGAAAGGATCGCCTTCTTCTTGTTTCCAATGATTGAGGAGGCTACAAACCCATCCCCAATTCATCCAGAATAGGTGATGACTGATTGGTTGATCCATTCCGGTCACACTGCTTTCGGAGCTTGAGTGAGATTCCATTTCGGAATCCGAGTGACTTGAACTGATGACAAATTCCATTTCGTACGATTGGATAAAGGATTTTCGATATAAAAATGATTTTTCGGCTATCGGGTGGTATTCTATTTACATAGGATATCTATATATAGAGATCAAAAGATTTCATAGATTACGGAGGAATTTGCGGGGTATGTCAGGTAAAGTTTAAAGTAACAGATACGATAAGATATGATTTAGCAGATACGCTAAGATATGAAGTTTGTCTATACACTACTCATGCAATTAATGTAGCAAGACGTGTCTAGACTAATAATGATAAGCAGGTAATTTCCTATGGATGATAAGCAGATGATTTCCGACTAGAAATGATAAGCAAAACTTTTGACATGCAGACACGGTCGAAGTCCAGACTCACTAATGCATCCTAACGACTTATCAGTTAGACACACTAATGCAGACCTGGTTCGCTAAGACCACCGCTCTGATACCAACTGAAAGGACCCGTTCATATACATTATAAACGATTCACAATAGTTGATTACATTGCGAGGTATTTGACCTCTATATGATACATTTTACAAACATTGCATTCGTTTTTAAAAGACAATCTTTCTTTACATCAAAAATTGACAGGCATGCATACCATTTCATAATATCCACTATCCAACTATAAATTGATTTAATAATAATCTTTGATGAACTCAATGACTCGAATGCAACGTTCTTCGAAATATGCTATGAAAGACTCCAAGTAATATCTTTAAAATGAGCAAATGCACAGCGGAAGATTTCTTTAACACCTGAGAATAAACATGCTTTAAAGTGTCAACCAAAAGGTTGGTGAGTTCATTAGTTTATCATAATCATTTATTTCCATCATTTTAATAGACCACAAGAATTTCATTTCCAGTTCTCATAAATATACGTCCCATGCATAGAGACAAAAAAATAATCATTCATATGGTGAACACCTGGTAACCGACATTAACTAGATACATATAAGAATATCCCCTATCATTCCGGGATCCTCCTTCGGACATGATATAATTTCGAAGTACTAAAGCATCCGGTACTTTGGATGGGGTTTGTTAGGCCCAATAGATCTATCTTTAGGATTCGCGTCAATTAGGGTGTCTGTTCCCTAATTCTTAGATTACCAGACTTTAATAAAAAGGGGCATATTCGATTTCGATAATTCAACCATATAATGTAGTTTCGATTATTTGTGTCTATTTCGTAAAACATTTATAAAAATTGCGCATGTATTCTCAGCCCAAAAATATAAAGGGTAAAAAGGCAAATGAAACTCACCATACTGTATTTCGTAGTAAAAATACATATAACGTCATTGAACAAGTGCAAGGTTGGCCTCGGATTCACGAACCTAAATTAATTATATATATTTATGTGTTGGTCAATATTTGTCTAACAAATTAGGTCAAGTCATAGTGTACCACAATCCTAATGCTCGAGACTAATATGCAAAAGTCAACAAAAGAAAATTTACTCAAAATAATTTCCAAAAATTTATACATGATTAATATATAGTTTAAATATCGTCGTTTTATATTTTTAAATATTTTTAAAAGATTTATTAGAGTAAATAATATAATTTATTTATTAATAAATAAAATTTTATATTATATTTATATAATAAAATATACTTTTATATATATTAAGTAATAAAATTTATAGGGTTCATTTAATATTATGAAGATAATATGATACGTATTATTAAAGTAAGTTATTACACGTAGTAAAATATGTTTGTATCAAATATTTATTTGATAAAATAATATCTATAATGATAGTAAGTAAAAGTTGTATTATTTTGTAATAATAATTATTATTATAAAAATATCAATATTTATAATTACCAAGATGACATTATGATAAAACGATAATTCTAATTATGATAACTTTAATATTTATGATAATTTTTAATATTATCTTTAAAATAATAATTCTATTTAAAATAATAATAATAATGATATTTTATAGTAACAATGACATTTCTATTAAAATGATAATTTTTGTTAAAATGATAGTTTTAATACTAACGATAATTTTAATAATAATAGTAATGATAAAAATAATAAGAACGATAATTTTATCTAAATCAATATCTTATAATATTTTAATTTCATCATGATACTCTTACCCATTATTTCCTAATCGTTTCGTTTAATAGCTTTTAATCGTCTTTTATATCGTGTTCGTAATAATGATAATAATAGTAATCAAAATAATTAGGTGTTACAAATATTTGTTTTAATTAATATTAATAATGATAGTTACTATAACATTATTAACGATAATACTAATAATTATCTTAATGATAATATAGTAATAATAATAATAACAATAACAATAACCATTTTTAAATAATGATATATATATTAATAATGATAATAATAATAATAATACCAATAATAATAATAATAATAATAATAATAATAATAATAATAATAATAATAATAATAATAATAATAATAATAATAATAATAATAATAATTGGATAATAATAATAATACTAATTATAACTTTAACGATAATAACGATAGTAATAATAAAAAAATAACAATTTTTAATGATAAATCCCTTTATTGATAAAGATAATAATAATAATAATAATAAGATAAAACTAGAACGACGATAATAACGACGATAATAATAATCATTTTTAATAATAATACAAAAATTCGATGGACTATAACTTCAAATCCGTTCATCGAAATCATTCGATATCTAAATGAAAAGTTCTTAATTTTTTTGCTAGCTTTCCAACGACATGCATATCTTATACCTTATCTCAGTCGCATATATAACTAATTCAGGATTCAACATAACTTAACTAAAGGCAATATCAAAAGTACAAACATGCATAATCCTATATACTCGAGCACTAGTCAGGGATACACTATTAGTATGTAAAAGTTAAATTATGAGTACTCACGTATCAATATTGAGATTCAATATTGCAGGAAAGGTACGTAGAGGCAACGGAGATGATAAACACTATATTGACCTCACGAGCATACCCATGAACCATACCAATCACCTCCATAGCTATAACCCATAATTTCCTTAATCCAATCCCACTCGAAAAATAATTTCGAAATCACTCGGACAGCACTCTGACGTAATATTTTATGTATACTAATAATATCTTGAAATAATACGAAGTAAATATATATATGTAAATCGATTGAGAGAGTTTAGAGAAAAATATTTTCAAGTTTCTATGAAATAATGAAACCTATTGAATTCTATTTATAATAGATTTTTGAATTATTAAAGTGAATTATTAAAGTATGAATTATTAAAGTGAATTATTAAAGTGTGAATTATTAAAGTGAATTATTAAAGTATGAATTATTAAAGTGAATTATTAAAGTATGAATTATTAAAGTGAATTATTAAAGTTAAAGTAAAGTAAAAATAAAGTAAAGGTAAAGTTTAAGTATAGTAAAAGTATAAAACTATATACGTATAATACGCGTATAAATATATATAATATTAATTTAAATCGTTATATATATTTAATAAAATAAAATATAAATATCTTTATCTTTATCATACTGGTTAAGTAATGAGTTGTCAAAAGTGGTTCTAGATATTTATAAAAGTTATATAAGTTTTAATAATAAAGTTCTTTTTAAACTGAAAACGTTTTTTGTACGTTTGAAACTAAATCAAATAAATATAATAATTTTGTTTTCCAAAACCAAATATATTTTTAAGAATCATTTTGTTTAAAGGTTAAAATAATGGAAATCGTTATATCATAAAATGTTTTAAAAAAGTAGAATCATATATATTCATAATAGGTTTCAAGTTTTTAAATTACAGTTTGTTGGTGAAGCATGGGATAAAGTTCAAAGGTTAAATAAACGTATGAAATCATCTTAATAAAAAATGTCGAGTTACTTAACTTGTCGATATCCCAACATCTAAGTTATTTACACTTCACGTTCTTACTTATAAATCACTTTATCATTTTCCGAATGTTGTCAAAAAGAATAGATTTCTTAAATCACAGTGGACCTCATAACATAGACCCGTAATCATATCATAATGTATCTGATAAATCAACAATTTGATATTATCTTCTAATTTAATCGATAAACATATTGAAACAAATACGATCATGTAAAGTATTATACGTTTAATACTTTATTAATATTCTCAAGTTATAATATATATATATATATATATATATATATATACATATATATACATATTTATTTATATATAACGGTTCGTGAATCGTCGAAATTTGGTCGAGGTTATAATGAATGTATGAACACAATTTAAAATTCTTGAGATTTAACTTAACAAACTTTGCTTATCGTGTCGGAATAATATAAAGATAAAGTTTAAATTTGATTGGAAATTTTCGGGTTGTCACAACCCAAACGATGAACACCAAGTAAAAACGAATCCTTACGGATAACACTTACCCCTAGCATCCCCCGTAGTGTGCAAACACGGCTAGTACGCAACTATCGTACATCGTAAGCAAGCGACCAAAACCGCTAACGTCCAAATCGACTAAGGCATCACATGTTCAAATCGTGTGAGTAAAACATGGCTATTACTCACAATCATACGCACAAACACGGCTATGTGTATAAATATGGAATGTGGACAACACATGAATGGTACTCCCATTCCGATATGGTTATACCACGATTAACCAATAATACAAGGGAATGGTACTTCGGATTTCCCATCGGTGTTCCCAACAACCGTTAGTATATAACGAAATATAACACTAACCCCCGAGGTGTTCCAAAATGGCTATGCAACACTATTACCAACGTGTAAGTAAAAATCGGCTATTATTCACCACCGTGTGCACAAAATGGCTATGTGCACAATTCATACGGTCAATTAACATCATAAACCTACAAGTAACGGTCCTTTCCGAAAACCGCTCACCATCAATCACAACCAAGAGTGGTTAACTAAGAGCTAATCCTTCCGGATATCACTCATCACCTATCGCTAGTCAAACGCGATCAACCTAGAGATAACCCCAAATAACACATACACGTAAGCACCTCGTAGTACACAATAATGGCTATCGTGTAACTACCACCCAAAGTATACGATAATGAGGCATCGTACCCTTTCTCAAAGTCCCATTATGCTATTTCCAAAGGTAACCAAACGGCTAACACAATCGAGCCAAGAACCACCCATATTGCGCATAGGCACAACAATAATTCCCTATAAGAGAATCCGGCACGCACATCCCTTAACCGAGAGATCTTACCTTGCTCGTCGAACGCGTAAATTATCTCCCAATGAGATTTACCACATCACCACCTCGGTGATAATTTAAATCCAAAAACCATAAGTACAATTTATTCCAAATCGTACTTTTACTACAATCGACCAATGTAGGTCTCAACACTAGCTTCGAATCCCTACGAGCATCGTCCAAATATCAGTACAATAGAACACCTTCGTGCGAGAGTACAAACTCCCCCACTTAGAACTCCGCTCCGTAACCACATCACCGAACAATAGCATCCCATGGAACGACCACTTATCAACATACACAACCAATATCCTCATTGGTCATAGTCCTCGAATTCTCATGGATTCATTTTCAACAATAAATCCCGACGATAAACACATGCTCACTCTCACGGAAGGAGTGACTACTAATCCAACAACTAATGCGCCATTTGCATTATCATAACCCCTAAAAGAGAGACGAGGTATACCCGTCTTGCATAGTTCCTAATACGCACGTCATCAAACCTTGCTCCAACTTTGAGCATACGAAGGTTTTTAACCTATTCTTAAACACTTCAAACGAAGAGTTTACCACAAATTTCGCAACTTAAACCTTGCAATGCTCCGGTTGCTCTAGCTTGTCAAATTTCCACCTAGTCACTCATGTACTTAAGGGTTTCTCCCCGGTACCCTAAGTACAATGTAACCGCAACACCATCGGAGTCGATCACCACGCTAGTAGGTATGAAAGAGGCACCTAATGTTGCGTCCCGTAGACTCCATTACTAACATTCATCTAGGCCAAACACTTGATCTCAATGGGTTCGTCCACCCGACGAACCTCATGGTTCATCAACTTCAACATGAAAGCGAGCACGCTCTAACATTCGAACACCAAAGCCCATTTCCATGGCTTGGTAGAAATGCTTTCCGAAACATTAAGGAATGCTTGGTTGCACCAAGTCTTACGCCCTTCGCCCGACAACTAAACATCACTATAGGGTACTTCCATTAGGAACTTCACCCACAACAATAAAACGCGCAACACAACGCACTCAACAAAACTGTACACATCGGCACACAATAAATATTCAAAGGACATATTTATTAAAAACGAAAAGTTCCTTAACGTCCCCTTACGGCATTTGCCGCCGCCAACTCGAGACAATCCGGCTTGCGATGTCCCTCTTTATGATAATAGTAGCACATTCCATCATCACTTCTCGGTATCGTGCACTCCCATAGCTTGTGGCCCCTAACACCACAATTGAAACATCTAGGCGTACGAGAACTCGTAATTCCTTTCTCTACATTTCCCATGCTCACACTTGCACCCTTAGCCTTCTTACTTGGAGCACCATACGAATCAACCCTCCTCTTACTCGAAGGTTCACCAATTATCGATCGCGAATGCGATTCAAAGCCCCTAGACACGGTGAATAACTCCACGAACGAGTTCACTTCACCAATGCTAATTTTGTTCCGCAAGTCATCATTCAAAGCTCGACAGAAATCTTCCATCAACATACGATCATTCCCAATATACTCTGGGCAAACACGAGCCTTTGCCATAAAGGTCGTCTTGAGAGTATTCAAATCCATAGAACCTTGTTGCATATTTCGTAACTCATTACGCAAGTCCAACAAATCCGCTCGAGTTCGGAACTCCTCGAAAAATTCCTTCTTAAAATCGTCCAACGATAACCCCTTAAATGATTTAGCGCCAACAATATCAATCTTACCATCCAACCACTCCCTTGCCCTATCCCGCAACAAGCTAGTAGCGAGTCTCGTCCTCTTCTCGGGAGGGCAATCAATAGAACAAAAACACCCTTCGGCATCCGAGATCCATGTTGTGCTTATCAAAGGATCCGGTTTCCCGTCATATATCGGAGGTTTAGTCTTCATGAAGCTCTTACGACAACGCTCTATTTCACCATTACTTCGAAAATCAAAATACATCCTACCCATTTGCTAAGCAACGGCGGCTGCAACTCTAGCATTAAACTCAACGTCGTTCGTCTCGATCCCATTTCCCGTCACCATTTTAAGAAATGCAAAGATTAGATCATGAACGTATAGAACCATACATGCAACGTTGCCCCATCTTGCTCAATAATCGTCTTACATAACTTGTTAGACACAATTTGCACCCGTATGAATGATAGCTAGTCGCTAATACGCGAACACGTTGCATCCACTCGTTAGTACCACGACCATCTTGCTCGATGATTTTCTCAAACACAAACATAAACACAAAACAACGCATTAGTATATTAATAACATCCGCATATTAATATAAACGTTAGTCCACCTATAAACTAGGTCACTAACCAATTTCCCTTTCCGACCCGTAATCTTACAAGTCCCGCAACAATTTCGCACACATAAAAGTCTAAGTCTAGGCACCTATCTCAAGTCACCTAAATCCCTTAGACCATGCTCTGATACCACTTGTATAACGACCCTCATTTTTCCATTCTATATTTTTCCAATATTAAATGCCCAAACAATATAATCAAAACTTAATGATTAAACTTTAATCAACAATTGTTAAGTATTAAGAGTTAGAAAACATATTAATTAACTTTGTGCAATAATTGACAAGTTAATAAAAGATGAAAATAATAAACTGTTAGTCGACACTCACTGCTAATTAAAATTTATGCATTTATGTAATATTATAACTGATAACCTATAAGTAATAAATAAAAATTGACATTTATATAAATAATAAAACAATTGAGAACTAAATATATACAAGTCATGAATTAGTAAAAAGAAAATAATACTTATCATGTAGTAAATGTAAAAAATAATAATAGTAATAATAGTAATAATAATGAGACTAAAGAATCTTAAACAATTACATCCTTATGTTGACTAAAAATTAAAATAATATATATATAAACTAGTACCACCTATTGTTGACTAAAAATTATAAAATAAAATAAAATCATTAATTAGAACATCCTTATGTTGACTAACACTCTAATACTTGCACTATATAAACTCCTAGTTTCTCATTCACAAATCACACCAAAATCCTCTCTCAAAAACAATCTCTCCCTCTCCCTCTCTTGTGGTATTCGGATCTTCAAGCTTGTTCTTCGTGTTCTTCAAGAATCTTCAAGGAGTTCTTCAAGATTTTTAAGGCTTTGATCTTCCATCTTCATCGTGTTCATCTTTTCTTTGTTAATTATCTTGAATCTTCAAAGGTATAACATAAACCCTAAACTATTTACATAAACTTTAATCTTTGTTAATTCATATTCATATTATAAACTTGTTATTCATAAGTATATACATAAACACTCCTAGATTTATATATACATATATACATGTAAAAAAAAAAATATTTTTATGTATATATACGAATTATATATACATATACATATTAAAACCTTAAACCCTAATACTACTTATACTAGTACTTAACATGTATACACTATTACTATTACTAGCACCTATAACCTACTACTTATATTGTAGCACAAAAATATTTTGGGATATGTATTAGAGATGTATAGATCTTCGAACTTTCTTGACGAATGGTTTCTACGAGATTCTAGGCAGAGGGTTTGGATTTCCGATTTAAAGGGTCCTATGGCTCAAGCCCCTAGATCTAAATTAGCCATTCGAAGGGAAAGGGGTGATTGGAAGCTTATCTAATACGGCAAGTATCCTAAAATGAAAAACACTCATAAAAGTAGAAACTCTATAGTCATAGAAACTTAGTAAAATAAGAAACTTTCTAAAAATGGAAACATTATAAAAATAGTAACTTACTAGGAATAGAAACTTAGTAAAACAAACTATACTTAAACACATACTTAAACTTAAACATGGGCAAAACACTTAACTACTCTTAAATGTCAATAGGTTGACTTTCCTGCTCACTCGTTCAACTCTTTATTCCGAGGAATAACTCTCTCTCTACTTACTAAGGTGAATTCATAGCCCCACTCTTTATTGCTAGCAAACTTATTTAACTTTTTGGGGTGAGACACATGCTGCTTTTACTATTTACAATTTAGACACAAGTACCAACTGCTAAAACTATGCTATACCCGGCTATGTCCGACTAAGTCCCTACAGTGATATTTTTAAGTGCTGCGGCATGCTTATTTATTGGGGGTAGGCCTATCGGGAGTAACGTCCCCGATACATTTGATGTTATCTTTGTATTGCTTGATAATGAAATTAAACCGACAAGTAGAACTAACTTGTCATGGGGCAAACTTGAACGTTTAGTCTAAATATCACGCACTGGCATAACTTTTGATCCTGCGGGAGATCAACCTTACAAATTAAATCTTGTGGTCTAAAACAAACGGTCAAACTTATTTGTTAAACCTATGAACTTCACTCAACCTTTTGGTTGACACTTTAGCATGTTTTGTCTCAGGTGCTGTTTGATTCAAGCTCTTATACTTACTGCTTATGTGATGCTACTTGGACATAGGATCAAGAGATATCGCATTTATTACTTCTGCATGTGAACATTTCCATTATTGTTATTCCTATCATTGTAACTACGTTTCATTTTCCGCTGCGTGCTCAATAAAGTTTGTTTTATCATTTAGTATTGTTCTCGTATATTATAATATGTTGGTTGATTTGATATTAAGTCACATTTCACCCAGGCCCTAACTGGGGGTGTGACAGATTGGTATCAGAGCAAACCAGGCTGTTATAGAGAACCAGGATTTGCATTTTTATGTGTGCCTTACTTGTTAGCTAGGGTGCCTTAGCAATCTAGGAAACTATAACCTTTCCTGCCTTAGACTTAAAGCACTTAGGATTGTCGTATAATCTTAACAATTATGCTTTAATAAACTTGACTCAAAGATTCTAATCAAGGTCTCTTTCCTAATGATAGGATGTCAAGCTCAAACGTTAACAAGCCCAACAAAGCAACTCACAACCCTACCACCGAAGTAGGTGTTGGACACTCTTCAACTTCGAGACCAGTTCGAAGTCCTCTTTATAGTCCTGCTTCACCACCGCTGAATTATAGCCCGAATACTATTTTAGATTCACATGGGTCTCCTCAATACTACCCAACTCCGAGAACCCAAGATAAGGGAAAACGGCATGAAGAAGTTGGTCCATCAAGGAAGAGAGCCCGATCTCCTTTTTATGATGGTCCTAAGTATGAAATCATGAGATTACGAAACGATACCGAGAGAAACATTGGAGGTCTACTTCGCCACATGGAAAGAGCGGATCGTCGAATGAAGAAACTTATGAAAGAAAACGTCGAGCTAAGAAAGGAGTTGCTGATGCTAAAGTGCGAGGAAGAACGCAACACTCGCTGGGGAAAGCAATCACTTGCTTACCTCAAGGAGGATGTTGATGTCCGAATGAAAATGGAGAAAGGTCGAGTCGACGAACAACTTGCCATAAGAGAGTACAACACTAATGCCGTAAACAGTCGTGTTACCAACCTTTATGACAACTTCGAGTATCTCTATGAGAAACAAAAGTCGAAAAATGAGAAAGTTGAGGAGTTTATGAAGAAGGTTGGAGACGAAATATGAAGACTACTTCAATCTTAATATTTCCTAGTTATTTTTCCTATTTTCCATCTATGTAAAGGCTGTGCCTTAAACAATTTCTATTTCCGAATCGTGTAATAAAGGCTTATTTAATGCCTCGTTCTAATAATATAAAGTGTTTTATTAATATCATGCGATATCAATACTTTAGTTTATTCATACTTGTGATTACTCAAACTTATAACTTGTTAAACTTATCAAATATATGTTCACTTTTATGTAGTGACATCATGGTTCGTCCAGCTGCACCTACCGTTAACAACGTTGTGTTAACTACTGAGCAATTCCAACAGTTACTCGCTGCTGCCCAAGGCAACGCCCAAGCTAATCATGCTAATACTCAACCAAAACCTTGTTCCTACAAGGACTTTACAAACTGTCACCCTCCCGCTTTTAAGGGAAACGAAGAAGCTGTCGAACTAGTTCGTTGGTTCGAAAAGATGGAATCTATTTTCCGTATTTGCAACTGTGGTGATGATGATCGAGTAAAGTATGCCACTAGCTCGTTGGGTGGTAATGCTTTAACTTGGTGGACTGCTTATGCCAAGTCCGTAGGAATTGATAATGCTAATGCAATTCCATGGAACGAACTCAAAAGTATGATGGTCAACAAATTCTGCCCAAGGAGTCAAGTTCAGAAGCTTGAAGCTGAGTTCTGGGAACTCAGGGTCAAGGGTACTGACATTGAGAATTATACCAATCGTTATCTGGAGCTTTCTACTCTATGTCCTGAAATGTTTCCTACTGAAGCTAGAAGAATTGAGCGGTATATTGAAGGTCTTCCCGAGGATGTTCAAGGGAATGTTATTGCTGCTGAGAAGGTTACTTTGGATGCTGTGATTCTCATGGCACAAAATCTCATGTTGGCCAAGAGAAGAAGGGCGTCGGCCAATAAGCAAGTTGAAACCAAGGGTAATGATGGTAAGAGGAAGTTTGAGCCGTCTCAAGGTTCTAATCAGAATGTTAGTAAAAAGCTTATGGATAGTACAAGTACGAATTATAAGGGCACTTATCCTTTTTGTGTTCGTTGTGAAAGGCATCACCCGGGGCAGTGCACTGCCACTTGTTCGTTGTGTAAGAAAGTGGGACACGTAGCTAAGACGTGTAGGACTCCTCCAAAGAATAAATCTATTGTTCCTGCCAAAGCTCCTCCTACTTGTTATACTTGTGGGGAAAAGGGACACATTAGTCCAAATTGCCCTAAGAAGAGAGATAATCCTGCTACTGGAGCCAATACTACTGCTGCAAAGGGTCGTGCATTTGTTATTACTGCTGCTGAAGCCCGAGATGAAGATGAGGTCATCACGGGTACGTATCTCGTCAATAATTGCTACGCAACTATTTTATTCGATACTGGTGCCGACCGAAGTTACGTATCTAATGAATTTTGTACCCTATTTACTGAAAAGCCTCAACCCTTAGAAACTAAACGATTAGTAGAAGTAGCCAATGGAAAGATCATGAAAGTTGATAAAATTTATAAAAACTGCAACCTAATCTTAGCCAGCAAAGAATTTAAGATAGACCTTTTGCCGGTCGAGCTAGGAAGTTTCGATGTCGTAGTTGGAATGGATTGGTTACGTCCACTAAGAGCTGCGATCATGTGTTACGATAAAACCGTTCATGTTCCATTAGGAAATGGAGAGACTCTTATTATCCAAGGTGAAAAGAGTGGTTCCAATCTCAATATTATCTCCTGTATTAAAACCCGCAAATACCTTATGAAAGGTTATCCAGCTATTCTAGCCCACGTTAATCTGATTGAATCGAAAGAGAAGCGAATTGAAGATGTACCAGTAGTTAAAGACTTTCCCGATGTGTTTCCCGAAGATCTTCCGGGTATTCCACCTCCTCGACAAGTTGAATTCCAAATTGATTTAACTCCTGGTGCTGCTCCTGTTGCTAAAGCACCATACCGTTTAGCACCTTCCGAAATGAAGGAATTATCCAACCAACTCCAAGAACTATTGGATAAAGGTTTCATTCGTCCAAGCTCGTCCCCTTGGGGAGCTCCTATTCTGTTTGTTAAAAAGAAGGATGGTACATTAAGGATGTGCATTGATTACCGCGAACTTAACAAGCTTACTATCAAGAACCGTTATCCGTTGCCACGTATTGATGATCTATTTGACCAACTTCAAGGGTCAAGTGTTTATTCAAAGATTGATTTAAGATCCGGTTATCACCAACTCAAGGTCAAGGAATCCGATATTCCTAAGACTGCTTTTCGCACTCGTTATGGGCACTATGAATTCTGTGTCATGCCTTTTGGTTTAACTAATGCTCCTGCCGTGTTCATGGACCTCATGAATCGTGTTTGTAAACCGTATCTTGACAAATTTGTCATCGTATTCATTGACGACATCTTGATCTATTCGAAGAATGAGAAAGAGCATGAGCAACATTTGCGCATGATTCTTGAACTCTTACGAAAGGAACAACTTTATGCTAAATTTTCTAAGTGCGAGTTTTGGCTCAAAACCGTACAATTTCTCGGACATGTTGTTGATAGAAATGGAATACATGTCGATCCAGCTAAGATTACTGCTATTCAGAACTGGGAGATACCAAAGACTGCAAAGCATATTCGTCAATTTTTGGGACTTGCCGGTTACTATCGAAGGTTTATAAAAGATTTTTCTCTCATTGCCAAACCTCTTACAAAGCTGACTCAAAAAGGGAAGAAATTTGAGTGGTCCGAAGAACAGGAATCTGCTTTCAAGATTCTGAAGGAGAAGTTGACCACAGCCCCCGATTCTTTCTTTACCTGAAGGTACCGACGACTTTTTTGTTTACTGCGATGCCTTAAAGCATGGCTTTGGTTGTGTTTTAATGCAACGAGAGAAGGTTATCGCCTATGCGTCTAGACAGTTGAAGAAACATGAAGTAAACTATACCACACATGACCTAGAGTTAGGTGCCGTGGTATTTGCATTAAAGATATGGAGACATTATCTCTATGGTAATCACTTTACGGTGTACACTGACCATAAAAGTCTTCGACACATCTTTGATCAAAAACAGCTGAATATGAGGCAAAGTCGATGGCTCGAGACATTGAACGATTATTATTGTGAGCTGAAATATCATCCTGGCAAGGCGAATGTAGTTGCCGATGCCCTTAGTCGAAAAGACGATATTAAACGTGTTCGTGCTTTAAACCTAAAAATCAAATCGAATCTTATTTCACGAATCTGTGAAGCTCAATTGGAAGCTATTAGACCGACACTTATCGAAGGTGAAGGACCTATTGGTTTTGAGAACCAACTTCAAGTGAAAGCTAATGGTACACGGTACTTTGGCAATAGAATCTGGGTTCCTCGTTTTGGTAATCTTCGCGAACTAGTCTTGGATGAAGCACATAAGACTAGATATTCTATCCATCCCGGTTCCAGTAAGATGTATCACGATGTGAAGGAATTCTACTGGTGGCCTAACATGAAAGCCGATATTGCTACTTATGTTAGTAAGTGTCTCACTTGTTTGAAAGTCAAGGCCGAACATCAAAAGCCTTCTGGTCTGTTGACACAACCCGACATTCCGCAGTGGAAGTGGGAAGGTATCACTATGGACTTCGTTACTAAGTTACCTAAGACTTCGAACGGTAACGATACTATTTGGGTCGTAGTTGATCGTCTTACTAAATCTGCACATTTCATACCAATCAAGGAAACCGACAAGATGGAGAGATTAGCACAGCTTTATATTAAAGAAATCGTCTCACGTCATGGTGTTCCTATCTCGATCATTTCTGATCGCGATAGTCGATTTGTTTCTAGATTTTGGAAAACTTTACAATCTGCTCTTGGAACTCAACTCGACATGAGTACAGCTTATCATCCGCAAACCGATGGTCAAAGTGAACGAACCATTCAAACTATGGAGGATATGCTACGTGCTTGTGCAATCGATTTCGGCAAAGGATGGGATAGACATCTACCTTTGGTTGAATTTTCTTATAATAACAGTTATCACTCCAGCATTAAGGCTGCACCTTTTGAAGCTTTATATGGACGGAAGTGTAGATCCCCTTTGTGTTGGGATGAACTTGAGGACAGACATTTAACTGGTCCTGAAATTATTCACGAAACTACCGAAAAGATCGTTCAAATCAAGCAACGTTTAGAAACTGCCCGTAGCCGACAGAAAAGCTATGCCAATAAGAAACGAAAAGACATCGAATACCAAGTTGGAGATAAAGTCATGTTGAAAGTATCCCCTTGGAAAGGTGTTGTCCGCTTCGGTAAGCGAAGTAAACTCAGTCCACGATATGTTGGACCATTCACAATCACTGAAAGAGTCGGTCCCGTGGCATACCGATTAGAACTGCCAACCGAACTTAGTCAAGTACATGATGTGTTTCATGTCTCAAATCTTAAACGGTGTCTTGCCGATGACACACTCGTTATTCCTCTGGATGATGTCCGCATTGATGAGCAAATGCACTTCGTTGAAGAACCTATAGAAATCATGGAAGGAGAGGTCAAACAAACGCGTAAAAGCAATATACCTATCGTTAAAGTCCGGTGGAATTCGCGTAGAGGCCCCGAATATACCTGGGAACGCAAAGACCATATGAAACGGAAATATCCCCATCTCTTCCCAACTGCTGATGCAAACGAGAAAACTACCTAAAAACTTCGGGACGAAGTTTTCAATAACGGGGAGGTACTATAACGACCCTCATTTTTCCATTCTATATTTTTCCAATATTAAATGCCCAAACAATATAATCAAAACTTAATGATTAAACTTTAATCAACAATTGTTAAGTATTAAGAGTTAGAAAACATATTAATTAACTTTGTGCAATAATTGACAAGTTAATAAAAGATGAAAATAATAAACTGTTAGTCGACACTCACTGCTAATTAAAATTTATGCATTTATGTAATATTATAACTGATAACCTATAAGTAATAAATAAAAATTGACATTTATATAAATAATAAAACAATTGAGAACTAAATATATACAAGTCATGAATTAGTAAAAAGAAAATAATACTTATCATGTAGTAAATGTAAAAAATAATAATAGTAATAATAGTAATAATAATGAGACTAAAGAATCTTAAACAATTACATCCTTATGTTGACTAAAAATTAAAATAATATATATATAAACTAGTACCACCTATTGTTGACTAAAAATTATAAAATAAAATAAAATCATTAATTAGAACATCCTTATGTTGACTAACACTCTAATACTTGCACTATATAAACTCCTAGTTTCTCATTCACAAATCACACCAAAATCCTCTCTCAAAAACAATCTCTCCCTCTCCCTCTCTTGTGGTATTCGGATCTTCAAGCTTGTTCTTCGTGTTCTTCAAGAATCTTCAAGGAGTTCTTCAAGATTTTTAAGGCTTTGATCTTCCATCTTCATCGTGTTCATCTTTTCTTTGTTAATTATCTTGAATCTTCAAAGGTATAACATAAACCCTAAACTATTTACATAAACTTTAATCTTTGTTAATTCATATTCATATTATAAACTTGTTATTCATAAGTATATACATAAACACTCCTAGATTTATATATACATATATACATGTAAAAAAAAAATATTTTTATGTATATATACGAATTATATATACATATACATATTAAAACCTTAAACCCTAATACTACTTATACTAGTACTTAACATGTATACACTATTACTATTACTAGCACCTATAACCTACTACTTATATTGTAGCACAAAAATATTTTGGGATATGTATTAGAGATGTATAGATCTTCGAACTTTCTTGACGAATGGTTTCTACGAGATTCTAGGCAGAGGGTTTGGATTTCCGATTTAAAGGGTCCTATGGCTCAAGCCCCTAGATCTAAATTAGCCATTCGAAGGGAAAGGGGTGATTGGAAGCTTATCTAATACGGCAAGTATCCTAAAATGAAAAACACTCATAAAAGTAGAAACTCTATAGTCATAGAAACTTAGTAAAATAAGAAACTTTCTAAAAATGGAAACATTATAAAAATAGTAACTTACTAGGAATAGAAACTTAGTAAAACAAACTATACTTAAACACATACTTAAACTTAAACATGGGCAAAACACTTAACTACTCTTAAATGTTAATAGGTTGACTTTCCTGCTCACTCGTTCAACT
Organism: Rutidosis leptorrhynchoides; assembly: GCF_046630445.1. Classification (NCBI taxonomy): domain Eukaryota; kingdom Viridiplantae; phylum Streptophyta; class Magnoliopsida; order Asterales; family Asteraceae; genus Rutidosis; species Rutidosis leptorrhynchoides. Next base: position 234,410,967 of record NC_092338.1, on the reverse strand, counting down.
CTTTATTCCGAGGAATAACTCTCTCTCTACTTACTAAGGTGAATTCATAGCCCCACTCTTTATTGCTAGCAAACTTATTTAACTTTTTGGGGTGAGACACATGCTGCTTTTACTATTTACAATTTAGACACAAGTACCAACTGCTAAAACTATGCTATACCCGGCTATGTCCGACTAAGTCCCTACAGTGATATTTTTAAGTGCTGCGGCATGCTTATTTATTGGGGGTAGGCCTATCGGGAGTAACGTCCCCGATACATTTGATGTTATCTTTGTATTGCTTGATAATGAAATTAAACCGACAAGTAGAACTAACTTGTCATGGGGCAAACTTGAACGTTTAGTCTAAATATCACGCACTGGCATAACTTTTGATCCTGCGGGAGATCAACCTTACAAATTAAATCTTGTGGTCTAAAACAAACGGTCAAACTTATTTGTTAAACCTATGAACTTCACTCAACCTTTTGGTTGACACTTTAGCATGTTTTGTCTCAGGTGCTGTTTGATTCAAGCTCTTATACTTACTGCTTATGTGATGCTACTTGGACATAGGATCAAGAGATATCGCATTTATTACTTCTGCATGTGAACATTTCCATTATTGTTATTCCTATCATTGTAACTACGTTTCATTTTCCGCTGCGTGCTCAATAAAGTTTGTTTTATCATTTAGTATTGTTCTCGTATATTATAATATGTTGGTTGATTTGATATTAAGTCACATTTCACCCAGGCCCTAACTGGGGGTGTGACAACTTGTAACAGCCCAATCCGTTAACCAACCAAATACGCGTTAAAAAAATTTTGTATACTCAGTGTAGTGCGCGACGCGCACCACCCTCTGTGCGCGGCGCGCACAGAGGCCTGGACAGTTCTGATCAACTTGTTCATTTCACGCGAAAAGATCTTCGACTTGCCGACACAATTAGACCAAACGGTTTTCACAACACATTATAATAAGTAAAACTAACACGTTTTGATAATAAACAAGTTTTACGACACCGGGCCCACATCGGCCCGTTTTACGAGTTAAGTACGAAGTACAATTTTCGACCCCAGTTTCTAACACAAAATAAAAGCCGAGCATGGCGATTGGGGATACGCTACCCAATCCTAATCCAAATCCAAAGCAAGTCCACTAATCCTCGCGCTCACCCGAGCCACCGTCTCCAAAGCAAATCTATAAAAAAAGTAAACAACGAGAGGGTAAGCTAACGCTTAGTGAATGCAATAATTATACATATACATATATAATACACCTACTTGCATACACTTACACAAATACCTCATAAATGCTAGCAAGTTACATAGCATACCTTCGCAAGTATAACTCTAAATTCTTCAAGACCACAAGCTAGCACCACAACAACATATATATAACTCGAATAATATAAAATGTTACACTACAACACGTCACCATGGTTAACCGATTACACAAGGGAATGGTACTTCGAATTTCCCACCGGTATTCATAACAACCGTTAGTGTACAACGAAATATATCACTAATCCCTAGGCCATTCGGACAACGAAGTATCCGTTCAAAGCAATCGTTAGTGTACAACAAAATATATCACTAACTCTTGGTCGGATTCGACAACGAAATATCCGTTCAAAGCAATCGTTAGTGTACAACGAAATATATCACTAACTCTTGGTCAGATTGGACAACGAAATATCCGTTCAAAGCAATCGTTAGTGTACGACGAAATATATCACTAACTCTTGGTCGGATTGGACAACGAAATGTCCATCGTTAGTGTACAACGAAATATATCACTAACTCTTGGGCAATTTGGACAACGAAATATCCATCGTTAGTGTACAACGAAATATATCACTAACTTTGGTGGTATAGACAACGCATACCCGGCCCCTCCCCCGCCCTACAAATAGATACATTATATACGCACATGTATAATCATTCCACTCACCTTGTCGCCTTGATGAAATGCTACCGAATAATCCGCAACTCACCGATGAAATGTACCTATTCCATCATCACAATTACAACAACATACTTAGAGTGGATTTACAAACCAACTCAATTCGACCCTTAGTGCAAATTCGACCAATTGCACTTACAAACCCAAAACGCGCCCAAACTAACCAATAATCACTAACACAAGTGAAAATGGTCTTACTATGCCAATTGAACCCAATCTTAAGTGTTAAACACTTATCATTCTCAAAATCAACCAAAACCCCAATTTTGACTCATTTCCAAAATTAGTCTTTCAAATACACAAAATGGGTTCTAACACTTCCATAATCACTAATCCTAGTGATTAAACCTAAATACAAGTCCTAATCATGGCCAATTTGTTCACCAACCCAAAATCCACCAACAACAACCAATAACCCAATTACTAGCATCAATAAACTCACTTCATGAGTTTAAATGGGTTTCCTAACAATTTTAAGTTCAAACTCTAACTCGAGTACCAAAATCAACCAATGAAATTCGGAGTTTGAACTTACCGAAACTACCACAACGTAGCCGTGAACGAGATGAACAACTTTAAAACCCGAGCTTTGGTGAGAATCCAACTCCTTCTTCCCCAAATGAAGCTTTCTCTCTCTAAACTCTTCTCTCACTAGGGTTTGGAGATAAGAGTGATGAATGGATGTGAAATTGATCCACAATTGGATCCAAACCAGTTGATATGGCCACAGATCCGACCCCAAGTGAAATGACCAAAATGCCCATCATTAAACTCAAAAAGCAGAAAAATAGAATCATGTCGCTGGCAGTGTGCGCGGCGCGCACAGTGGTCTGAGCAGTTTCCTGAGCTTTTTAATTTACGCCATGCACTATACATTTATGTACGCCATTTGCACTCTATGTACCATGAATATTTGGGTGTTACAATCCACTTTTTCATTCATATTTAATAATGAAAACGATGCATACAATTTAAACTAGAAAAATAAATTTTAACTACTACCTAAACATGTAAACATGCGTCTAACAAGTAACTAACTAAAATTAATGCTACTAGAAATATGGGAACATGGGGTACTGCATATTTGTATGAATGGTGTATAGGTGTGATCATGGTCATCATGCAACCTACGTAACAACACACAAACATGACTTATTCTTCAAATGCAATTGCTACATTGAAACTAATTAATCCGTAACTGTTAAATCCATCAGATCCACTCAGCCCACTAGGCTGCCAATTGGGCTTCACATGAAATATATTTGGCCCGTATCAGTGACGGCGGTGATGAAGGATTCATACCCAAAATCCATCTGAACTAAAATACTTTAACAAATCAGTCTCCTTACAAAACCATTACATAACTTACAAAACCATCACAAAACCTTACAAAACCAGTCTCCATTTAATGCTATCATCTGACGATCTTGGTTAGATCTTAGAAACCGACCTCTGGTAAACATGAAGGAGGCGGTGGACACGTTGGTGATAGTGATCGGAGGAGGCGGTGGTGATGGTCACCAAAGGAGGCTGATCATATACATAGCCTTGTATATATATTTTATTTATTAAAGGTTAGAACCAGAAGTTACGCAAAGTGTATTCAAGAGGTTTGAAGTATTCACTAAAAATAAAGATAGCGGATCAGTTGCCGCATTAATAAAAGATTGCGGGTTATTTCACTAAGATTGCGCGGATGATTAGACAATCCTCAGACCGCGAATATTTCGGATACTATAAATAGAGAGCTTGGCCTCTCATTTATGGGTTGTTGATTCTCTGCCATTTGCCCGGACCTTTGTAATTTTCTCTTGTGATCTTGCCCAAGGAACTTTTACATTGTGTTAAGGTGAATCATGCTAATTAACAATCATGACCGAGTCAGGTGGTTGATCACTTGATTGTCAAAGTGAAAGATGATCATCAGGGCCCAAAATAATCATCAAACATCCCATCCTCCATCTTAATCTCATTGCACTAAATCCTTAATTAAGTAACTCATTAATTATGGATTGATCAATTGGCGCCATCCGTGGGACACGTTTTGAAATTAAACTCGAATTTTTTTGTTTTGTGCTATCGAATAATTAGTTGGTGTGTTTAATTCTAATCGTGTGTTATTTTGATGATTCACAGGTGAATACATTCATATTTTGTGGTAAATTGCTTGTTTAATTGAAGTAATGACCGATAAGGGAATTGATCACGGTATTGCTGTCGCTACGCAAGCAAATGCCCATAAACGGGGAAGAAAGTGAAAATAAGCTAAAATGTATCAAAATTGGCAATCCGCGCCGATAAGTTTTCCAAAAATGCAAAGCAACATTTTCTCTGAAATGCCGATAGTAATATCATGCAAAATCGCGCAAACTGGAATCACAATTATGAATGTTCATGTTGATAATGGCAGCAGTGTTGACATTGTGTATGAGCAATGTTTTGTTCAGCTTCCAGAGAGTATTAGGGCAAATTTACAATCAACCGCGGCCTCGCTAACTGATTATGAAGGATAATCTTCATTGCCTATGGGAGTATTGCCTTTAGATGTTGAGCTTTTTGATGCAAATGATGCTAGTTTAGTGCGTCAAGTTCGGCTTGATTTCTATGTTATGCGAACTTCTTCTCACTATAACATGTTGTTGGGCAGATCTGCATTGGGAAAATTCGGAATTGTTCCATCTACCATTCATGGTATGATTAAATTTGCAATGCATAAAGGTGTTGCGACGATAATATCAGCAAGTATCATGCCTATTTGTGCGGCTGTTAATGTGAAAAGTGCAATTCAAGAAACCGCTGATATTGTGGACAACATGGTAGTGGTTAATCCTGAATATCCCGATCAAAAAATTAAAGTGGGATGCAATGTTAGTGCATATACCAAAAAACAAATTTTGCAATTACTTGTATAGTACATGGATGTTTTTGCTTGGTGTGAAAACGATATGACTGGTGTTCCGCATCATATTGCGAAACACATACTTAATGTAAATCCTGCTTTAAAAACTGTAGTACAGAAGCGTCGAGGGATGGCTCCAGATCGTGCTAAATGGCTATGTGAAGAAGTAACAAAGTTGGTAGCAGCTGGTATTTTACGCGAAGTTCAATATCAATCATGGATTACAAATCCAGTTTTGGTGAAAAAGCCTGATGGCTCGTGGAGAATGTGCATTGATTTTAAGGATTTAAATAAAGCGTGCCCTAAGGATAACTACCCTCTTCCAGAAACTGATTTGAAAGTGGAATCATTACATGCTTTTCCATATAAATGTTTTTTGGATGCGGCGCGGGGATATCATCAGATCCCAATGGTTAGGGAAGACGCATATAAAACTGCTTTCCATACAGGCAAAGGCATATTTTCTTACATAATGATGCCTTTTGGTTTGATCAATGCGGCTGCGACATATCAACGCTTAATTGACACTGCGTTTGAAAATCAAATTGGGCGTAATCTTGAGGCTTATGTGGATGATTTGTTAATTAAAAGCACAACGCAAGAGCGTATTATAGACGATATGCGGGAAACATTTGATACATTGCGAAGAATAAATATGAAGCTTAATCTGCTAAAGTGTAGTTTTGGCGAAACTGAAGGAAAGTTCTTGGGATATCTTGTTACTGAGTAGGGTATTCAAGCTAATCCAAAGACGGTCAAAGAAGTGCAAAGTTTGACAGGAAAGTTGGCCGCATTAATGCGTTTCTTGTCTAAAGCCGCTGAAAGGCAGTTACCTTTTTTCAAAACTTTAAAAGACTGCTTGAAACAAAAAAGCTTTGTTTGGACAAGCGAGGCTGAAACCGCGTTTCAGGAAATGAAGAAGTTATTGAAGACTTTGCCTACATTAACAGCGCCAGTTGATGGCAAAACTATTTGCCATTATATATCAGTGGCAAATGAAGCTTTTGGTTTAGTTTTAGTTGCGGAAAGGGATAAAATACAAAAACCTATATATTTTGTCAGTAAAGCTCTTACAAGAATCGAAATAAACTATGTGCCCATTGAAAAATTTGTGTATGCACTCATATTAACATCGCGAAGGTTAAGAAGATATTTTCAAGGGCACCCAGTGCATGTGCTAACTAACATGCCAATCAAGCAAGTGTTAACAAAACCAAAAATATCGGGTAGGCTTGCGTTGTGGGCGGTAGAGTTAGGTGCTTATCAAATTTCTTACCTTCCGCGTAATGCTATAAAGGGTCAAGTTTTGGCGGATTACCTCGTAGAAATGTCTGGGGAGTTAGACGTAATTAATGAGCGAATAGAATTGAAGCCAGCGCAGGGGGAAACATGGGATATATTTACTGATGGAGCCTCATGTGCAGAAGGCGCTGGCACTAGTTTAGTGATACGACCCGTCCTAATCCATAAGGATGAATACAATAACATATTGTTACATTGCGAAGTATTTGACCTCTATATGATACATTTTACAAACATTGCATTCGTTTTTAAAAGACAACCTTTCATTACATCGAAAGTTGACAAGTATGCATACCCTTCCATAAAATATCCAAACTATAGATGATTTATATGTCATTTACTTAATAATGATCTTTATTGAACTCAACGATTTGAATGCAAAGTCCTTTGAAATATGTCATGTAGGACTCCAAGTATTATCTTTAAAATGAGCAAATGCACAGCGGAAGATTTCTTTCAAACCTGAGAATAAACATGCTTTCAAGTGTCAACTAAAATGTTGGTGAGTTCATTAGTTTATCATAAACATTGATTTTCATCATTTTAATAGACCACAAGATTTCCAGATATTTAATTGTACACGTAACCCGAGTACAAAAATAATACGCGTAACCCGCGAATTAAAAATCATTCATATGGTGAACGCTTGATAACCGAACTAACAGGATGCATATAGAATATCCCCATTATTCCGGGACTCTCATCGGATATGATAATGGAAGTACTAAAGCATTCGTAACCTGAATGAGACTTGTCAAGGTCCATAGATCTATCTTTAGGATTCGCATCAATTGGTGGCAATTATAATAAACACCAATTCTTAGGCTACCAAGCTAAAAAGGGGCATATTCGATTTCGATAATCCAACCATAGAATGTAGTTTCGATTACTTGTGTCTATTTCATAAAACATTTATAAAACAGCGCATGTATTCTCAGTCCAAAAAAATATATATTGCAAAAATATTTAAAAAGGGAGCAAATGAAACTCACTATACTGTATTTTGTCGTAAAAATACATATGATGTCATTGAACAAGTGCAAGGTTGGCCTCGAATTCAAGAACATATATTAATTATATATATATATATGTTGGTCAATATCTGTTTAACAATTTAGGTCAGGTCATAGTGTATCACAATCCTAATGCTCGAGACTGATATGCAAAGGTTAGCAAAAGTCCAACTTGCCTCAAAATGATTTCCAAAATTTATACATACATGCAATGTAGCTCAAATATTGTCGTTTTATATATTCAAATATATTTATCAATTTTTATTAGAGTAATTAATACAAATCATTTATTTATAAATAAAATTTATATTAAAATTTATATATGATAAAAATATACTTTTATACATCTCAGGTAATAAAATTTATACATTTCATTCAAAATCATAAGAATATAGTGTTATGTATTATTAATGTAATTATATTACGTGTGGTAAAAATATCTCTGTATTACATATTTATTTGATAAAATAATATTGATAATAATAATAATTTGTAAAAGTTGTATTATTTTGTAATAATAATAATTATTATTATCCTAATAATAATAATAATAATAATAATAATAATAATAATAATAATAATAATAATAATAATAATAATAATAATGATAATAATAATAATAATAATAATACTAATAATAATAATAATAATAATAATAATAATAATAATAATAATAATAATAATAATAATAATAATAATAATAATAATAATAATAATAATAATAATACTTATTTACTAATGATGACACTAAGTAAAAATAAAATGATAATTCTAATCATGATAATTTTAATAATAACGATACTTTTTATTATTAACTGTAGTAATAATAATATTTATAAAAATAATAATTCTATTCAAAATGATAATTTTTAATAATAATAATACTAAAATGATAATAATAATGATATTTTATAATAACAATGATATTTCTATTAAAATCATAATTTTAATAAAAATGATAGTTTTAATATTAATGATACTTTTAATAATAATAACGATAAAAATAATAAAATGATAGTATTGATTAAAATATTAATTATTTTAATAATAATAATAGTAATAATAATAATAATAATAGTAATAATAATAATATTGATTATTAGATAATAATAATGACGATAATAACGATGACAACGATAACGATAATAATAATAATAATCATTTTAACAATAATACTTAAAATTATAGATAATTCAATTGACGATATCCTTTGTAGAGACCCGTCCTAATCCATCCGAACGAAGTCCATATCGATTATAAACGATTCACAACAGTTGATTACATCGCGAGGTACTTGACCTCTATATGATACATTTTACAAACATTGCATTCATTTTTGAAAAGACAATCTTTCATTACATCAAAAGTTGACAACATGCATACCATTTCGTAATATATCTTACTATAACTGACTTAATAATAATCTTGATGAACTCAACGACTCGAATGCAACGTCTTTTGAAATATGTCATGAATGACTCCAAGTAATATCTCTAAGATGAGCAAATGCACAGCGGAAGATTTCTTTCATACCTGAGAATAAACATGCTTTAAAGTGTCAACCAAAAGGTTGGTGAGTTCATTAGTTTAACATAAATAATCATTTCATAATTTTAATAGCCCACAAGATTTCATATTTCCATTTCTCATAAACATACGTCCCATGCATAGAGACAAAAATATCATTCATATGGATTGAACACCTGGTAACCGACATTCACAAAATGCATATAAGAATATCCCCATCATTCCGGAATCCCCCTTCGGGCATGATATAAATTTTGAAGTACTAAAGCATCCGGTACTTTGGATGGGGCTTGTTGAGCCCGATAGATCTATCTTTAGGATTCGCGTCAATTAGGGTGTCTGTTCCCTAATTCTTAGATTACCAGACTTAATAGAAAAGAGGCATATTCGATTTCAATAATTCAACCATATAATGTAGGTTCAATTACTTGTGGCTATTTCGTAAAACAGTTATAAAAATAGCGCATGTATTCTCAGTCCCAAAAATATATATTGCAAAATCATTTAAAAAGGGAGCAAATGAAACTCACCTAATGTATTTTGTAGTAAAAATACATAGAACGACATTGAACAAGTATATGGTTGGCCTCGGATTCACGAACCTATATCATTTGTATATTTATTAATATATATAGTTGTAATTGAACATATATATATATATATATATATATATATATATATATATATATATATATATATATATATAAATTAATTAATTATATCCTTTTTATATTAATAATATTTATATGTTTCATTTATTCATTTTGTACATGAAAACATTAATTTTTATTATGTTATATGTATTAAGTATATATATATATATATATATATATATATATATATATATATATATATATATATATATATATCGTTTGTTTGTTAAAATATAGTAATTATAATAATACCATAATATTATTTGTAATGGTAAAAGTGATAATAATGATAATACCTAATGTTACTAATAAAAATATTAAAGTTAATAATTTTGTTAATAATAATAATAATTAGAATCCTAGTTGTATGATACATATACAGATTTGATAATACTCTTATTTGATTTAAAATAATGATATTGCTAAATATTAGGAGTAATAATAATTTTTATTATCTTAATAATAATAACGATAATCATAATAACAATATTAGTTACGTTAATGTTAATAATACTTATAACATTAATATTAGTGTTACTAACACAACAATATCATTATAATTAATAATATTAATAATATTATCATATTAGTATTAATGTTACTAATAACAATACCTATTATGGCAATAATAATAATAATAATAATAATAATAATAATAATAATAATAATAATAATAATAATAATAATAATAATAATAATAATAATAATAATAATAATAACAATAATAATAAATATCAGATTATACCTTAGAAACAAAAAGAGATAAACTGCCTGGGACGGGACTCGAACCCGAGACCTCTCGCTCACCCACACACTCCTAAACCATTCTGCCATAATTGCTTTTCTGTTATTTTTCAATACCCAAACCTATTTATCCTATTAGCCCGTCATATGAACAAGCCCAAGAGGAAAATTGGTGTTGAGTCACGGCCCAACAGAAATTAAAAAATTCCTCGGTCCAATTATTAGCCCGACGTTGCACATCCATTTAACTATAATCGGCCTAATATAAACTCTAGTAAATCTTTGGCCCAACTGGCCCACGAAATAATTTTGTCAATCTCAATGGTCTGACTTAGTGGCTGACTGATTAAAAAAATATATGTAGTAAACGAGAATCGAACCTAGGACCTCTCGTATAACAACCACACCCTCAACCATTCGCCTATCATTGTTTTTCTGATTTTATTCCTGGACTTTTCTTTTTAACCCAAATAATTCTGGTTCCATTTTCTTTTATCATCTTCAACATAATCGAATATATCAACACATATATCATACTCGCATTTTTATCATCATCATCTCTGCAACATTATCATACTCACATCATCATCGTCTCTTTATCATCATCCTATTCGAACATCACTTATCATAATCGCGTTTCATCACCATCTATCCTTCATCTTCCCTCACTACATCATCATCAACAAGTAATCACCATCGTTATCTCGATCATCATCTTCGATGATCATTATCTTCGATGATCATTATCTTCATTATCATCATCTCGCATATCATTATCATAATCATCTTTTCATCATTCGAATCATACCATCATCATCATTACCGTATACATAAAATCATGGTTATCATTTAGCAACCTCATCATCATTCTTATCATCGTCATGACCAACACCATTATCCTAACACCTAAACGTTATCAACATCATTCGTATTACAGTAGCAGTGATAATTAACAGAAAAGCGAAAGAAAGAAGGAAAAAGAAAAAAAAAATATACTGTAGGTCGTCTTCTTCGTTTGATATCATGCATCATTATCGCTATATTTTCTTCACTGCATTAGAAACAGAATAGAAGGGATCTGTAGCAGCAATATGTAGGTGGTTTCAAGGAATTTATAGTTGGGTTTATTCAATCGAAAGTAAATAGAAAAAAAGTGATTGCAACAGAATGATACATGACAGTTTCTTAATGGTTATGGGTTGTGTATGGGTGTGGTTTGGGATTGTTTTACAGCGAACTAAAAAAAATATAGAAGTAGTAATTAAAGGTAGTGGAGATGATGTAGTCGAAATAGACACATGCGCTTCTTTTATAAATGTTTTACGAAATAGACACAAGTAATCGAAACTACATTCTATGGTTGGATTATCGAATCGAATATCACCCTTTTTAGTCCGGTAATCTAAGAATTAGGGAACAGAAACCCTTATTGACGTAAATCCTAAAGATAGATCTATTGGGCCTAACAAACCCCAACCGGGTTACGGATGCTTTAGTACTTCGATTTTATCATGTCCGATGAGAGTCCCGGAATGATGGGAATATTCTAGACGCGTTTTATTAATGACGATTACCAGGCATTCACCATATGAATGATTTTTATCTCTATGCAGTTTGTGCGAAATGCCTGATATGAGATGATGTTTATGAAAAATGAAAATAGAAATCTTGTGGTCTATTAAAATTATGAAAATGATTGATTACGATAAACTAATGAACTCACCAACCTTTTGGTTGACACTTTAAAAGAAATCTTCCGCTGTACATTTGCTCATTTTAAAGATATTACTTGGAGTCATTCATGGCATATTTCGAAAGACGTTGCATTCAAGTCGTTGAGTTCAGTAAAGATTATGATTAAGTAAATGACAGATTAAATCTTTTATAGTTGGATATTATGAAATGGTATGCATGCCTGTCAACTTTCGATGTAATGAAAGTTTGTCTTTTTAAAAACGAATGCAATATTTGTAAAATGTATCATATAGAGGTCAAATACCTCACGATGTAATAAACTATTGTGAATCGTTTGTAATCCATATGGACTTCGTTCAGATGGATTAGGATGGGTTGTGAAAGTTGGTATCAGAGCTGGTTTAAGCTGTGTTGTCGGCTTAATCGTAGAGGAGGTTCTCATAGTGTTACCTGTGACAAAGCATTGGCTCTTACTCCTCGCGGTCCGAATATGGTTGGTTTTGCCTAGAGGCAGGGCCGTAAAATTAGTGTCCGAGGTACGCTCAGTGGTCACCAGGCGGTTAGCTGGGAAGGAAGTGAGTGGGATGTGTCCCCACTATCTACAGTTGGTATCAGAGCGGTGGTCTTAGTGAACCAGGTCTGCATTAGTGTGTCTAACTAATAGTCGTTAGGATGCATTAGTGAGTCTGGACTTCGACCTTAACTGCATGTCAAAAAGTTTTGCTTATCATTTGGTTTCGAAAATTACCTACTTATCATTCTTAGGGAATCACTTGCTTATCATTCTTAGTCTAGACACATTTTACTGCATTGATTGCATGATTAGTGTATAGACAAAATTCATATCTTAGCGTATCTGTTACTGTAGACTTGCCTGACATATTCTGTAAATTCCTCCGTAATCTACGAAATCTTTTGTTCTATATATATAGATTTTCTATATAAATAGAATACTATCCGATAGCCAGAAATCATTTCATATCGAAAAAAATTCTTTATTCAATCGTACGGAATGGAACTCGCCACTAGTTCAAGTTCTTCGGAATCCGACAGCTATTCCGACATGGATGCTCACCTAAGCTCCAAAAGCAGCGTCACCAGAATGAATCAACCAATTCATCTGATGGGTTCATAGTCGACTTATTCAATGGAGACGCAAAGAAGGCGACCCTTTCCACCAACCGAATTCACCTCTTGGCGATGAACCTGAAGCACTTACCGGTGAACCTGTTCGTAATACCATTTTCTCTCTCATTTCCAGAGTATCTCGTCACGATTATATATTACCTTAAATCTTAGATCTTATTCATCCACTCGTCCGAATCGCCAATCATCCTCGAGTAATAGAAGAAGTCAACGAGCTTCGCGCCCGAGTTGTAGCTTTGGAAAAATATGGTGCAAAATGTACCAGCTTCAACAACATCACCGGCACCAATGGTACAATCAACATCAATACCAGTACCACCAACAAGCCAAGTTTCAATATCACATGCCTCAACATCGCAATCTATACCTCGAGCATAATCTTCGTTCTACATCTTGTACTACATCGATTATCTTCGTCCTACGTAACGTTCTACATCATTTATCTTCATTCGGCATGGCGATTATGTAATCTCTAATGTTTTAGAGATTATATATTCTTGTTCTAACAGTAAATCAAATGAGTTTAATATCATATTGACTCATTAAATCCATGATTACATTGGAAGAAAATATATATGTACATATATTTTCATAAAGATGGTAAATAAAAAAAATTTATTTCGTACAAACTGTTAATGGTAAAAATATTTTAACGGGTAGGTAATACCCGAGGAATATTTAGATTTCACATTAATAAGTTACACGGTACATTATCCGAATCTGATTCAACGGTCATTTTCTATCCTATTTACATCCATAGATATACGAATCCGTTCACCACACAATAACCATTTTCATTCAATTTCATATTTGGATTTTGACTTATCAGAATCCAACAAGTGGCACAATGAAGAAAACATTGGACAAAATTAAATTTGTTAGAAACAAACAAATTAACTATGAGAAAAATTTTGTTAAGTATCCACGCTAACTGTTCCTAGCTAACTGTTCCTAGTTAACTGATTACATTTATCGCATTTTATTTATCGCAATTTTATTTATCGTCATTTAATTTCTGTTATTTATTTTACGCACTTTAAATATCGGGACACGTATACAAGGTTTTGACATATCATATCGACACATCTATATATATTATTTGGAATAACCATAGACACTCAATTACTGAGAATTAGCAATCAGTATTTTGAATCTCGTAACGTTTCTACATCAACAGTTATATGTATACATATAACATTTATCTCTTAGAATTATGATCTTCCATTCTGAAATTCTGAAAAACACCCAGCCTACAAATCAATACTTCAAATTCTGAAAAAGCTTAATACAACAGCAAAAAATGTACACGACCTTAACAGTCGAAGGTATAAGGATAAAGAATAAGTGTGTTTGCAAAGCTCAGAAAAGTTGGAACTGATAAACGGATTGAGCAAATCATGAAGGAGGCTGTGGACAAATCACAAATACTAAACCCGCCTTCAAAGAATCCAAATGCTCTAGTGTCTGCTAAAGTCATTAATGAATACCTTGCTCCCGATTCTAAACCTTTACGAACAAATCTTCATCATCTTCCATCGATATTAGAAAGATATCATCATCTCTTTCATTATAAATATCCTCGATATTGCTGAAGATATTTTCATAACTATTCTTATCTGAAATCATTTATCTCTTCGCGCTATCTGTATTACATCATAAAGGAAACGGATTAGTTTCTATGTTCTGTAAACCTTTGAGCTTAAAATACGAATGTTTTGAAGTAGTGTTGGTGAAATGTCCCGTTCATATTGATTATAAATGTTCCATATTAATTGATTTCGTTGCGAGAATTTGACCTCTATATGAGACGTTTTTCAAAGACTGCATTCATTTTTAAAACAACCATAACCTTTATTTTATCAATAAAGGTTTTAAAAACATTACGTAGATTATCAAATAATGATAATCTAAAATATACTGTTTACACACGACCATTACATAATGGTTTACAATAGAAATATATTACATCGACATATGTTTCTTGAATGCAGTTTTTACACAATATCATACAAACATGGACTCCAAATCTTGTCCTTATTTTAGTATGCAATAGCGGAAGCTTTTAGTATTCACCTGAGAATAAACATGCTTTAAACGTCAACAAAAATGTTGGTGAGTTATAGGTTTAACCTATATATATCAAATCGTAACAATAGACCACAAGATTTCATATTTCAATACACATCCCATACATAGAGATAAAAATCATTCATATGGTGAACACCTGGTAACCGACATTAACAAGATGCATATATAAGAATATCCCCATCATTTCGGGACACCCTTTAGATATGATATAAATTTTGAAGTACTAAAGCATCCGGTACTTTGGATGGGATTGTTAGGCCCAATAGATCTATCTTTAGGATTCGCATCAATTAGGGTGTCTGTTCCCTAATTCTTAGATTACCAGACTTAATAAAATGAGGCATATTCGATTTCTATAATTCAACCATAGAATGTAGTTTCACGTACTTGTGTCTATTTTGTAAATCATTTATAAAACCTGCATGTATTCTCATCCCAAAAATATTAGATTTTAAAAGTGGGACTATAACTCACTTTCACAGTATTTCCTTCCTCGAAAATAAGACTTGGCCACGGATCGATTCACGAACCTATACAAATATGTACATATATATCAAAGTATGATCAAAATATAATTAGAACCATTTTAATTATGTTTTAAAGATTTGAGTGTATTAAGTCAGCTGTCCTCGTTAGTAACCTACAACTAGTTGTCCACAGTTAGATGTACAGAAATAAATCGATATATATTATCTTGAATCAATCCACGACCCAGTGTATACACGTATCAGGCTAAATCACAACTCAAAGTATATATATTTTTGGAATCAACCTCAACCCTGTATAGCTAACTCCAACATTACTGCATATAGAGTGTCTATGGTTGTTCCAAATAATATATATACATGGGTCGATATGATATGTCAAAACATTTGCATACGTGTTTATGGTATCCTAAGATTACATAATATATTAGAATACATGTATAATACAATATAAGTTAGCTAGTATATGATTTGTATAGATTTGTTAAACATTTTCCGTAGCTAAAAAGATCAAAAATATCCAATCTTGTTTTACCCATAACTTTTTCATTTTAAATCCGTTTTGAGTGAATCAAATTGCTATGGTTTCATATTGAACTCTAATTTAAGAATACAAACAGAAAAAGTATAGGTTTATAGTCGGAAATTTAAGTTACATGTCAATTACTAAAGAGGTAGTCATTTTCGTCGAAAGAACAACATCTTGATGACCATTTTGAAAAACATACTTTCACTTTGAGTTTAACCAAGATTTTTGGATATAGTTTCATGTTCATATGAAAAATCATTTTCCTAGAAGAACAACTTTTAAATCAAAGTTTATCATAGTTTTTAATTATCCAAACCAAAACAGCCCCCGGTTTCACTACGACGGCGTATATCCGATTTTATGGTGTTCATCGTGTTTTCAGGTTTTAAATCATTAAGTTAGCATATCATATAGATATATAACATGTGTTTAGTTAATTTTAAAAGTCAAGTTAGAAGGATTAACTTTTGTTTGCGAACAAGTTTAGAATTAACTAAACTATGTTCTAGTGATTACAAGTTTAAACCTTTGAATAAGATAGCTTTATATGTATGAATCGAATGATGTTATGAACATCATTACTACCTCAATTTTTCTGGATAAAACTACTAGAAATGAGAAAAATGGATCTAGCTTCAAAGGATCCTTGGAGGGCTTGAAAGTTCTTGAAGCAGAATCATGACACGAAAACAGTTCAAGTAAGATTTTCACTCGAAATAAGATTGTTATAGTTGTAGAAATTGAATCAAAGTTTGAATATGAATATTACCTTGAATTAGAAAGATAACCTACTATAAATAACAAAGGTTCCTTGATCTTAGATGATTACTTGGAATGGATTAGAAAGCTTGGAAGTAGACTTGCAAACTTGGAAGTATTCTTGATTTTTATGAAACTATACTTATGGAATTTATGAAGAACACTTAGAACTTGAAGATGGAACTTGAAAGAGATTAATTAGATGAAGAAAATTAAAGAATTAAAGTGTTTGTAGGTGTTTTTGGTCATTGGTATATGGATTAGATATAAAGGATATGTAATTTTGTTTTCATATAAATAAGTCATGAATGATTACTAATATTTTTGTAATTTATGAGATATTTCATGCTAGTTGCCAAATGATGGTTCCAACATGTGTTAGGTGACTCACATGGGCTGCTAAGACCTGATCATTGGAGTATATATACCAATAGTACATACATCTAAAAGTTGTGTATTGTACGAGTACGAATACGGGTGCATACGAGTAGAATTGTTGATGAAACTGAACGAGGATGTAATTGTAAGCATTTTTGTTAAGTAGAAGTACTTTGATATGTGTCTTGAAGTCTTTCAAAAGTGTAAGAATACATATCAAAACACAACATGAATATACATTCTAATGGAGTCGTTAAGTCTTCGTTAGTCGTTACATGTAAGTGTTGTTTTGAAACCTTTAAGTTAACGATCTCAATTAATGTTGTTAACCCAATGTTTATTATATAAAATGAGATGTTAAATTATTATATTATCATGATATTATGATATATGAATATCTCTTAATATGATATATACATTAAAATATCGTTACAACGATAATCGTTACATATAAGTCTCGTTTAGTAATTCTTGAGTTAGTAGTCTTGTTTTTACATATGTAGTTCATTGTTAACACACTTAATGATATATTTAAATATCATTTTATCATGTTAAATATAGTGTATCAATATCTTAATATGATACATATATATTTAGTAGACGTTATCATAACGATAATCGTTATATATATCATTTCGAGTTTCTTAACTTAGTAATCTCATTTCTTATGTATATCACACATTGTTAATATACTTAGTGAGATACTTACTCATCATAATCTCATGTCAACCATATATATATGTCTATATATACCACAACAAGTAGTTTTTACAATTTTGTAACGTTCGTGAATCGCCGGTCAACTTGGGTGATCAATTGTCTATATGAAACTTATTTCATTTAATCAAGTCTTAACAAGTTTGATTGCTTAACACGTTGGAAATATTTAGTCATGTAAATATCAATCTTAATTAATATATATAAACATGGAAAAGTTCGGGTCACTACAGTACCTACCCGTTAAATAAATTTCATCCCGAAATTTTAAGCTGTTGAAGGTGTTGACGAATCTTCTGGAAATAGATGCGGGTATTTCTTCTTCATCTAATCTTCACGCTCCCAGGTGAACTCGAGTCCTCTACAAGCATTCCATCGAACCTTAACAATCGGTATCTTGTTTTGCTTAAGTCTCTTAACCTCACGATCCATTATTTCGACGGGTTCTTCAACGAATTGAAGTTTTTCATTGATTTGGATTTCATCCAATGGAATAGTGAGATCTTCTTTAGCAAAACATTTTTCAAATTCGAGACGTGGAAAGTGTTATGTACAGCCGCGAGTTGTTGAGGTAGCTCCAGTTGGTAAGCTACTGGTCCGACACGATCTATAATCTTGAATGGTCCAATGTACCTTGGATTTAGTTTCCCCCGTTTACCAAATCGAACAACGCATTTCCAAGGTGAAACCTTAAGCATGACCATTTCTCCAATTTCAAACTCTATATCTTTTCTTTTACTGTCCGCGTAGCTCTTTTGTCGACTCTGGGCGGTTTTCAATTGTTGTTGAATTTGGATGATTTTCTTGGTAGTTTCTTGTATTATCTCCAGACCCGTAATCTGTCTATCCCCCACTTCATTCCAACAAATTGGAGACCTACACTTTCTACCATAAAGTTCCTCAAACGGCGCCATCTCAATACTAGAATGATAACTGTTGTTGTAGGAAAATTCTGCTAACGCTAGGTGTCGATCAATAACACATGCTCGTAGCATGTCTTCAAGCATTTGTATCATCCTTTCGCTCTGCCCATCAGTTTGTGGATGATAAGCAGTACTCATGTCTAGATGATTCCCCAATGTTGTTGCAACGTCTGCCAGAACCTTGAAAGAAATCTACCATCCCTATCAGAGATAATAGAGACGGGTATTCCATGTCTGGAGACAACCTATTTCAAATACAATCGCGCCAACTTCTCCATTTTGTCATCTTCTCTCATTGGCAGGAAGTGTGCTGACTTGGTGAGATGATCAACTATTACCCAAATAGTATCATAACCACTTGCAGTCCTTGGCAATTTAGTAATGAAATCCATGGTAATGTTTTCCCATTTCCATTCTGGGATTTTAGGTTGTTGTAGTAGACCTGATGGTTTATGATGTTCAGCTTTGACCTTAGAACACTTCAAACATTCTCCTACATATTTAGCAATATCGGATTTCATACCAGGCCACTAAAAGTGTTTCTTAAGATCTTTATACATCTTCCCCGCTCCGGGATGTATTGAATATCTGGTTTTATGTGCTTCTTTAAGTACCATTTCTCTCACATCTCCAAACCTTGGTACCCAAATTCTGTCAGCCCTATATCGGGTTTCATCTTCCCGAATATTAAGATGTTTCTCTGATCCTTTGGGTATCTCATTCTTCAACTTTCCTTCTTTTACAACCCCCTGTTGTGCCTCCTTTATTTGAGTAGCAAGGTTAGTACGAATAATTATATTCATAGCTTTTACCCATATAGCTTCTCTGTCCTTTCTACTCAAAGCGTCGGCTACCACATTTGAAAGGACCCGTTCATATACATTATAATCGATTCACAATAGTTGATTACATTGCGAGGTATTTGACCTCTATATGATACATTTTACAAACATTGCATTCATTTTTAAAAGACAAACTTTCTTTACATCAAAAATTGACAGGCGTGCATACCATTTCATAATATCCACTATCTAACTATAAATTGATTTAATAATAATCTTTGATGAACTCAATGACTCGAATGCAATATTCTTCAAAATATGCTATGAAAGACTCCAAGTAATATCTTTAAAATGAGCAAATGCACAGCGGAAGATTTCTTTAACACCTGAGAATAAACATGCTTTAAAGTGTCAACCAAAAGATTGGTGAGTTCATTAGTTTATCATAATCATTTATTTCCATCATTTTAATAGACCACAAGAATTTCATTTACAGTTCTCATAAATATACGTCCCATGCATAGAGACAAAAATAATCATTCATATGGTGAACACCTGGTAACCGACATTAACTAGATACATATAAGAATATCCCCTATCATTCCGGGATCCTCCTTCGGACATGATATAAATTTCGAAGTACTAAAGCATCCGGTACTTTGGATGGGGTTTGTTAGGCCCAATAGATCTATCTTTAGGATTCGCGTCAATTAGGGTGTCTGTTCCCTAATTCTTAGATTACCAGACTTTAATAAAAAGGGGCATATTCGATTTCGATAATTCAACCATAGAATGTAGTTTCAATTACTTGTGTCTATTTCGTCAAACATTTATAAAAGCGCATGTATTCTCAGTCCCAAAAATATAAAGGGTAAAAAGGCAAATGAAACTCACCATACTGTATTTCGTAGTAAAAATACATATAACGTCATTGAACAAGTGCAAGGTTGGCCTCGGATTCACGAACCTAAATTAATTATATATATTTATGTGTTGGTCAATATTTGTCTAACAAATTAGGTCAAGTCATAGTGTACCACAATCCTAATGCTCGAGACTAATATGCAAAAGTCAACAAAAGTAAATTTAACTCAAAATAATTTCCAAAAATCTATACATGATTAATATATAGTTTAAATATCGTCGTTTTATATTTTTAAATATTTTTAAAAGATTTATTAGAGTAAATAATATAATTTATTTATTAATAAATAAAATTTTATATTAAATTTATATAATAAAATATACTTTTATATATATTAAGTAATAAAATTTATAGGGTTCATTTAATATCATAAAGATAATATGATAGGTATTATTAAAGTAAGTTATTACACGTAGTAAAATATGTTTGTATCACATATTTATTTGATAAAATAATATCTATAATAATAGTAAGTAAAAGTTGTATTATTTTGTAATAATAATTATTATTATAAAAATATCAATATTTATAATTACTAAGATGACATTATGATAAAACGATAATTCTAATTATGATAACTTTAATATTTACGATAATTTTTAATATTATCTTTAAAATAATAATTCTATTTAAAATAATAACAATAATGATATTTTATAGTAACAATGACATTTCTATTAAAATGATAATTTTTGTTAAAATGATAGTTTTAATACTAACGATACTTTTAATAATAATAGTAATGATAAAAAATAATAAGAACTATAATTTTATCTAAATCAATATCTTATAATATTTTAATTTCATCATGATACTCTTACTCATTATTTCCTAATCGTTTCATTTAATAGCTTTTAATCGTCTTTTATATCGTGTTCATAATAATGATAATAATAGTAATCAAAATAATTAGGTGTTATAAATATTTGTTTTAGTTACACTAATATTAATAATGATAGTTACTATAACATTACTAACGATAATACTAATAATTATCTTAATGATAATATAATAATAATAATAATAATAACAATAAGAATAACCATTTTTAAATAAAGATATATATATATATTAATAATGATAATAATAATAATAATAATACTAATAATAATAATAATAATAATAATAATAATAATAATAATAATAATAATAATAATAATAATAATAATAATAATAATAATAATAATTGGATAATAATAATAATACTAATTATAACTTTAACGATAATAACGATAGTAATAATAAAAAAATAACAATTTTTAATGATAAATCCCTTTTATTGATAAAGATAATAATAATGATAATAATAAGATAAAACTGGAACGACGATAAAAACGACGATAACAATAATCATTTTTAATAAAAATATCGAAAATTCAATTGATTATAACTTCTAATCCGTTCATCAAAACCATTCGATATCTAAAGGAAAAGTTCTTAATTTTTCGCTAGCTTTCCAAGGACATGCATATCTTATACCTTATCTCAACCGCAAGAGTAACTAATTCAAGATTCAACCTAACCTGTCTAAGGGCAATATCAAAGGTACAAGCATGCATAATCCTAAATACTCGAGCACTAGTCAGGGATACACTATTAGTATGTAAAAGTTAAATTATGAGTACTCACGTATCAATATTGAGATTCAATATTGCAGGAAAGGTACGTAGACGCAACGGAAATGATAAACACTATATTGACCTCACGAGCATACCCATGAACCATATTCAATCACCTCCATAGCTATAATCCATAATTTCCTTAATCCTATCCTACTCGAAAAACAATTTCAAAATCACTCGGACAGCACTCCGTCGTAATATTTTATGTATACTAATAATATCTTGAAATAATACGGAGTAAATATATATATGTAAATCGATTGAGAGAGTTTAGAGAAAAATATTTTCAAGTTTCTATGAAATAATGAAACCTATTGAATTCTATTTATAATAGATTTTTGAATTATTAAAGTGAATTATTAAAGTATGAATTATTAAAGTGAATTATTAAAGTATGAATTATTAAAGTGAATTATTAAAGTATGAATTATTAAAGTGAATTATTAAAGTATGAATTATTAAAGTGAATTATTAAAGTTAAAGTAAAGTAAAAATAAAGTAAAGGTAAAGTTTAAGTATAGTAAAAGTATAAAATTATGTACGTATAATACGCGTATAAATATATATAATATTAATTTAAATCGTTATATATATATAATAAAATAAAATATAAATATCGTTATCTTTATCATTCTAGTTAAGTAATGAGTTGTCAAAAGTGGTTCTAGATATTTATAAAAGTTATATACATTTTAATAATAAAGTTCTTTTTAAACTGAAAACGTTTTTGTACGTTTGAAACTAAATAGATCAATCGAGTCTTTATGAGATTCAATCTTCCACTATCCTTTGTCTAGTTCTCAATGATTGACAATTTGTTCTTATTTATAAATCACTTTACCATTTATTGTTAAAATGGAAAGATTTCTCATATCAACGTGGGCCTTTCAATAGAGACTTGTAATCATAATTTAATATATCTGATAATTCAATCATTTGATCTTATCTTCTAATTCCATTGATAAACATTTTGAAACAGATACAATCATGTAAAGTATTTAATCTAATATTTTGTTTACGTTTCAAGTTATAATATATATACACATATACATATATAATCATATTCGTTTAATGGTTCGTGAATCGTTGGAACTTGGTCGAGGATGAACGAATGTATGAACATAGTTTAAAATTCTTGAAATTTAACTTAACAAATATTGCTTATCGTGTCGAAAACATATAAAGATTAAAGTTTAAATTTGGTTGGAAATTTCTGGGTTGTCACAGTACCTACCCGTTAAAGAAATTTCGTCCTGAAATTTGAGTGGAAAGGTCGTGAATGATAATAAGTATGTTTTCATGATGCATACGGGCTGAAAATTAGAGTTTTATCATCAGCGAATAATTTGGATAAACAATCCATTTGTATGAAGAGTACGAATGAAGCTAACATAGAAGAGTGAAATGAGTAAGTGTAGATTTATCTTATCATTTGACGTAGATATGATTGATTCCCAGATTTCAAGGGATTTGAAGAAAATCTTCTTAATAAGATTTGACTATCCGGTAATCAAGGGAATTAGGATCCGCTTTAAATGTGATTGTCCATTTTAATTGTTCTGTCGGAGATTTTCTTATGAATTCACCTCCTTCGTTTCTTTACAACTCACACCTCATGTTGATGCATTTTATGCAAGTCCCTAGATATCTACCTACGTCCATTGCAGGTACAACAGTTTACAGGTCACCATGATTGCTCGTTATTATCCTATCCGTGTTTGTATGTGGTTACAGGAACTGCAGGAACGAGATTTAGATGTTTGACTATGTTAGACTTAGTCAGACGTACGAGTGAAGCCTCACTAGTACGGCTGACAGGCTCATACGCACGGTTGATGCTGAGCTAAGTCACAATTAAAACCTAAATGAGAAGACACGAGTGAGTGATCACCCGTATGGCTGATGAAGCCAACTCGTACGTGTGATGAATGAATCGTATGGGTGAGTCAACAGCAGGGGTATATAAAGTCTTATGTTCTTCATTTTAGGTTAAGCCTCTCATTTGTTACACACACTTAGATCTAGTGAGCTCTTCCGATTCTCTCTCAGTCCAAATCACCCAGGTGGTGAATAATAGCTCTAGGTGTTGATCTAATCACACTTGATTTAGTTGTGGTTTGACTAAATTAATCAAAAAAAAACTTAACCTATTCACTAGAGGGTTTGATTCACTTATTCCGCCATTGTGTGAGTTAAATCTGTTGATTTCTAAGTTCCTAGTCATGTTTCATCACCTTCTATTCTTTTCCCCTCAACTCATATTTTAAAGTATTCATCAATATGCTCCATCCAGTTCTGATTCTCGATATACTTCTAACTTTCATATCGGTCATTCTTCTTTTTCATCTACCGCCGGAAGAATCTATTTACTTCTACTATACTCTTGGGTTTATAGTGTTTCTAGTTCTCCCGTGTCTTTATATTGCTATATGCATCGATATATATGGTTTATAATTTCTGGTTTGTCGTTGGGCTTTATATGTTCCCTTATATTTCAAAGTCTCTGCTTCTGTCTTCTATAATCATTATCATTTACAGTTAATGCTCTCTTTTATTTGCTGCAATTTATACCCCAATTTCTATTTCGGAGTTTTGTCCTTTCGTTTCTTCTTCTTGCGATTAAGCACCGCTTGTAATGGTCCAGAATTCACAGATATAAATTTCAGAATGAACATTGTTAATGTTCTAGGAATGAAATTGTGATGGCACGATCTTGACTTGTCAAATTACTAGAATACCCTGGAAAAGGCCGAATCATCAAGAAATATTTTCTTGATATTTTAGAGGTTAAATAGAATACAAGAGTCGTATAACATGGCACATGATGATGTTATGATCTGTGAATCATCACGTTCCATTTAGAAACTCAGCATGACTTACTGTAATATAATCACATTGATCAAGTGTCATTATATTATACTAATTCATGCTTCAGTTCCCAACACTACTTCAAAATATTCCTATTTTAAACTTGAATGTTTCAGAATTTAGAAACTAAAATAGTTTCTTTTATGATGTAATACAGATAGCGCGAAGAGGTAAATGATTTCAAATAAGAAAAATTAAGAAAATATCTTCAAAAATATGTAGGATATTTATAATGAAAGATATGATGATATTTTAGAATTTCTAATATCAGAGGATGATGAAGAATATTGTCCGCAGGGGTTTAGAGTCAGGAGCAAGGTATTCATTAATGACTTCAGCAGGTACTGAATCATTTGGATCCTTTGAAGTGAGGTTCAGTCTTTGTAATTTGTCCACAGCCTCCTTCCTACTTTGCTCAATCCGTTTTCCAGTTTCAAAACTTCTCTTTTTCTGCGCTTTGCCAGCACACTTCATCATTATCATCCAGCTTTTACCGTTTAAAGTCATTTATAGTTTTTGCTGCTTCATCAGCATTTTTTTTTCATTTTCGGAGAACCAATTCGTAGTTCGGAGTGTTTTTCAGAAACTTCACATTCAAATTAAGTCCAAAAGATAGACGTTATATATATACACATATAACTGTTGGCGTAGACATGCTGCGAGATTTCAAAATACTGATTGCTAATTCCCAATGATTCGTATGGCAATTCTCATTACAAGATGCGAATGAGTAAATGATGGGGTTTCAATGAATAATTATAATGACTTTTTGGAGAGGCTAAAGTCAAAGGGTAATGAAGTTGTTGGTACATCTGCTAATAATGTGGTGGAATGTAAAAGGTTCCCTGGTAACGATGGTGTATATCTTAAGGTTATAATAAGGTTAGTCTAACTGAAAAGTCAAAGTTGACTTGCTGGAGCTGTGACAAAACTGGCTACTTTGAATAGGAGTCGTAAAGTTATTTTTGCTAATAAATGCCAAAGAATCTGACGCGGATACATTTTATTTAAACTTTTACTTTGGTTTCAAGAGTTTTTCGGGTACATAACTGTGGGTAACATGTGGTTGGATCATCATCTCGATTGCTCATCATTCGAAGTGTCTTCAGAAATTTTTGAAGTGTTTGAACACAGATTGTAATCGTTAACATACATTTGATGTTCTAACACAGTTTTGAAGTCAAAATATAGCTTGTGAAAGATGTAAGGATCTAAGAGTGATGATTTTGGTCATATCTCAAGTTGAATATTGAGATTTCAAAATCAGAATATGTAATTAAATTTTGAATGAGTATGGTTGTTTTGATTTCTATAAAAGAATGTATATTGTTGTGAAAGTAGGGAGTATAATGGATGATTTGCTGAATCAGATTCGAAGAATGTAACATATTAATTGTGAATTTATATATCTCTTGGGTATTACCTACCCGTTAAAAAAAATTTCACAATTAATATTTTGTACAAAAGAATTTTATTACAGTCTTTATGAAAAAAAAAATATATATATATGTATATATATATATATGTATATTTTCTTCAGATGTAACATAGATTTAATGAGTTAATGTTAAATTAAACTCATTTGATTTACGGTTGAAACTAGAATTGAATATCCCTAAAGGCTTTAAAAAGTACATAAATTTTACGCAGTATTTCTTTAATGACATTGAAATTATGAATCAATACTTCGTTATTTGTTGATGTATGATGTTCGGTTCGTGGAATTCTTGTGAATTTCGCAAAGTACAAATGATGTTATCTGAAAAGTTTCGGGTACATCGATGATGAAAGTGTAAAATCAAATATATACTTGATTTATTATGAATTGGAATTTGTTGAATTGCGACAGAGATTGTAGTTAACGCTGGTTAAGTTGCGGCTGAAGGACGTACATTATTGCATATTTGTAATATGAATTAACCGAGTAGTTAAGATTCACACTCAATAGCTTAGCACGGAAAGATTTATTTCAATATATATATATATATATATATATATATATATATATATATATATATATATATATATATATATATATATATATATATATATATATAATATACATATAATTTCATCAGAGGGAATGAGTTAATTCTTCATAACTCATTGATACAATATACACGTTATTGATTCGTAATGATGTCCACAGTGATTCTTGAACTGACGGAGTTTGTGATGTTATCGGTGTTGTTGATTCGGATGTTGACTGTACTGACGATGCTGGTAACGCTGACGGTACTGTTGATGCTGTTGGTAAAGCAAGTTTAGCTTGTTAATCACACACCATTTTTGTCAGGGTTTCTACTCTTCCTTCTATCATTTTGGTTCGCTTAACTGATTTATGGTTAGGGCTAGATTAGATAATCTCTAAGACTTTAGAGATTACATAATGTTTCTCCAATGAAGTTATGAATTAATACTTCATCAGTTATTGTTGTTGGTACTCCTTGGTATCTATGGTGTGTATGACGTTGATGCTCGTGGGACAGATTGTGAAGTTGAGGTTTACGACGCGGTTGTGGTTGAAGGTGGTAATGGTACTGTTGGCGTTGATGATGGTGGTACTGGTTATGCTGTTGATGCTGCTGCTGGTGTTTGTAATCTCTGCATCATATTCTCTGAAGCCACTACCCGAGCGCGAAGCTCGTTGACTTCTTCTATTACACCGGGGTGATTGTCGGTTCGGACGAGCGGATAAATAAAATCTAAAATTTGATGTAATATATAATTGTGACGAGATACTCTGGAAATGAGCGAGAAAATGGTGTTTCGGACAGGTTCGCCGGTAAGTGCTTCAGGTTCTTCATCAAGAGGCCAATGTGGTGGATGGAAGGGATCACCTTCTTCTTGTCTCCAATGATTGAGGAGGCTACGAACCCATCTCCAATTCATCCAGAATAGGTGATGACTAATTGGTTGATCTATTCCGGTCACACTGCTTTCGGAGCTTGAATAGGATTCCATTTTGGAATCTGAGTGATTTGAACTGATGACGAATTCCATTTCGTACGATTGGATAAAGGATTTTTTTTTCGATATCAAATGATTTTGGCTAACGGATGGTATTCTAATTGCATAGAATATATATATATATATATATATATATATAGATCAAAAGATTTCGTAGATTACGGAGGACTTTGCGGGATATGTCAGGCAAAGTTTAAAGTAACAGATACGATAAGATATGATTTAGCAGATATGCTAAGATATGAATTTTTGTCTATACACTATTTATGCAATCAATGCAGCAAGACGTGTCTTAGACTAAAAATGATAAGCAGGTAATTTTCTGAGGATGATAAGTAGTTAATTTTCGACAAAAAATGATAAGCAAAACTTTTGACATGCAGACACGGTCGAAGTCCAGACTCACTAATGCATCATATCGACTTATCAATTAGACACACTAATGCAGACCTGGTTCGCTAAGACAACCGCTCTGATACCAACTGAAAGGACCCGTTCATATACATTATAAATGATTCACAATAGTTGATTACATTGCGAGGTATTTGACCTCTATATGATACATTTTACAAACATTGCATTCGTTTTTAAAAGACAAACTTTCTTTACATCGAAAATTGACAGGCGTGCATACCATTTCATAATATCCACTATCTAACTATAAATTGATTTAATAATAATCTTTGATGAACTCAATGACTCGAATGCAATGTTCTTCAAAATATGCTATGAAAGACTCCAAGTAATATCTTTAAAATGAGCAAATGCACAGCGGAAGATTTCTTTAACATCTGAGAATAAACATGCTTTAAAGTGTCAACAAAAAGGTTGGTGAGTTCATTAGTTTATCATAATCATTTATTTCCCTCATTTTAATAGACCACAAGAATTTCATTTACAGTTCTCATAAATATACGTCCCATGCATAGAGACAAAAATAATCATTCATATGGTGAACACCTGGTAACCGACATTAACTAGATACGTATAAGAATATCCCCTATCATTCCGGGATCCTCCTTCGGACATGATATAAATTTCAAAGTACTAAAGTATCCGGTACTTTGGATGGGGTTTGTTAGGCCCAATAGATCTATCTTTAGGATTCGCGTCAATTAGGGTGTCTGTTCCCTAATTCTTAGATTACCAGACTTTAATAAAAAGGGGCATATTCGATTTCGATAATTCAACCATAGAATGTAGTTTCAATTACTTGTGTCTATTTCGTCAAACATTTATAAAAGCGCATGTATTCTCAGTCCCAAAAATATAAAGGGTAAAAAGGCAAATGAAACTCACCATACTGTATTTCGTAGTAAAAATACATATAACGTCATTGAACAAGTGCAAGGTTGGCCTCGGATTCACGAACCTAAATTAATTATATATATTTATGTGTTGGTCAATATTTGTCTAACAAATTAGGTCAAGTCATAGTGTACCACAATCCTAATGCTCGAGACTAATATGCAAAAGTCAACAAAAGTAAATTTGACTCAAAATAATTTCCAAAAATCTATACATGATTAATATATAGTTTAAATATCGTCGTTTTATATTTTTAAATATTTTTAAAAGATTTATTAGAGTAAATAATATAATTTATTTATTAATAAATAAAATTTTATATTAAATTTATATAATAAAATATACTTTTATATATATTAAGTAATAAAATTTATAGGGTTCATTTAATATCATAAAGATAATATGATAGGTATTATTAAAGTAAGTTATTACACGTAGTAAAATATATTTGTATCACATATTTATTTGATAAAATAATATCTATAATAATAGTAAGTAAAAGTTGTATTATTTTGTAATAATAATTATTATTATAAAAATAACAATATTTATAATTACTAAGATGACATTATGATAAAACGATAATTCTAATTATGATAACTTTAATATTTACGATAATTTTTAATATTATCTTTAAAATAATAATTCTATTTAAAATAATAACAATAATGATATTTTATAGTAACAATGACATTTCTATTAAAATGATAATTTTTGTTAAAATGATAGTTTTAATACTAACGATACTTTTAATAATAATAGTAATGATAAAAAATAATAAGAACTATAATTTTATCTAAATCAATATCTTATAATATTTTAATTTTATCATGATACTCTTACTCATTATTTCCTAATCGTTTCATTTAATAGCTTTTAATCGTCTTTTATATCGTGTTCATAATAATGATAATAATAGTAATCAAAATAGTTAGGTGTTATAAATATTTGTTTTAGTTACACTAATATTAATAATGATAGTTACTATAACATTACTAACGATAGTACTAATAATTATCTTAATGATAATATAATAATAATAATAATAATAATAACAATAACAATAACCATTTTTAAATAATGATATATATATTAATAATGATAATAATAATAATAATACTAATAATAATAATAAAAATAATAATAATAATAATAATAATAATAATAATAATAATAATAATAATAATAATAATAATAATAATAATAATAATAATAATAATAATAATAATTGGATAATAATAATAATACTAATTATAACTTTAACGATAATAACGATAGTAATAATAAAAAAAATAACAATTTTTAATGATAAATCCCTTTTATTGATAAAGATAATAATAATGATAATAATAAGATAAAACTGGAACGACGATAAAAATGACGATAATAATAATCATTTTTAATAAAAATATCGAAAATTCAATTGATTATAACTTCTAATCCGTTCATCGAAACCATTCGATATCTAAAGGAAAAGTTCTTAATTTTTTGCTAGCTTTCCAAGGACATGCATATCTTATACCTTATCTCAACCGCAAGAGTAACTAATTCAAGATTCAACCTAACCTGTCTAAGGGCAATATCAAAGGTACAAGCATGCATAATCCTAAATACTCGAGCACTAGTCAGGGATACACTATTAGTATGTAAAAGTTAAATAATGAGTACTCACGTATCAATATTGAGATTCAATATTGCAGGAAAGGTACGTAGACGCAACGGAAATGATAAACACTATATTGACCTCACGAGCATACCCATGAACCATACTCAATCACCTCCATAGCTATAACCCATAATTTCCTTAATCCTATCCTACTCGAAAAACAATTTCAAAATCACTCGGACAGCACTCCGTCGTAATATTTTATGTATACTAATAATATCTTGAAATAATACGGAGTAAATATATATGTAAATCGATTGAGAGAGTTTAGAGAAAAATATTTTCAAGTTTCTATGAAATAATGAAACCTATTAAATTCTATTTATAATAGATTTTTGAATTATTAAAGTGAATTATTAAAGTATGAATTATTAAAGTGAATTATTAAAGTATGAATTATTAAAGTGAATTATTAAAGTATGAATTATTAAAGTGAATTATTAAAGTTAAAGTAAAGTAAAAATAAAGTAAAGGTAAAGTTTAAGTATAGTAAAAGTATAAAATTATGTACGTATAATACGCGTATAAATATATATAATATTAATTTAAATCGTTATATATATATAATAAAATAAAATATAAATATCGTTATCTTTATCATTCTAGTTAAGTAATGAGTTGTCAAAAGTGGTTCTAGATATTTATAAAAGTTATATACGTTTTAATAATAAAGTTCTTTTTAAACTGAAAATGTTTTTGTACGTTTGAAACTAAATAGATCAATCGAGTCTTTATGAGATTCAATCTTCCACTATCCTTTGTCTAGTTCTCAATGATTGATAATTTGTTCTTATTTATAAATCACTTTACCATTTATTTTTAAAATGGAAAGATTTCTCAAATCAACGTGGGCCTTTCAACAGAGACTTGTAATCATAATTTAATATATCTGATAATTCAATCATTTGATCTTATCTTCTAATTCCATTGATAAACATTTTGAAACAGATACAATCATGTAAAGTATTTAATCTAATATTTTGTTTACGTTTCAAGTTATAATATATATACACATATACATATATAATCATATTCGTTTAATGGTTCGTGAATCGTTGGAACTTGGTCGAGGTTGAATGAATGTATGAACATAGTTTAAAATTCTTGAAATTTAACTTAACAAATATTGCTTATCGTGTCGAAAACATATAAAGATTAAAGTTTAAATTTGGTTGGAAATTTCCGGGTTGTCACAACATTCGCCTTCCTCGGGTGGTATCGAATCTCAAAATCATAATCATTCAACAGTTCAATCCACCTGCGTTGTATCATATTCAGTTGCTTCTGATTAAATATATGTTGGAGACTTTTGTGGTCGGTATATATAATACTTTTGACTCCATATAAATAATGCCTCCAAGTCTTTAATGCAAAAACAACAGCACCCAATTCCAAATCGTGAGTTGTATAATTTTGCTCGTGAATCTTCAATTGTCTAGACGCATAAGCAATCACCTTCGTTCGTTGCATTAATACACAACCGAGACCTTGCTTTGATGCGTCACAATAAATCACAAAATCATTATTCACTTCAGGCAATGACAATATAGGTGTCGTAGTTAGCTTTTTCTTCAATAACTGAAACGCCTTCTCTTGTTCATCCTTCCATTCAAATTTCTTCCCTTTATGCATCAATCAAGGGTTTTGCTATTTTGGAGAAATGTTGGTTGAATCTTCTGTAGTAACCAGGCAATCCTAAAAATTGACGTATATGCTTAAGAGTTTTTGGGGTTTCCCACTTTTCAAAGGTTTCGATCTTTGCCGGGTCTACCTGGATACCTTCTTTGTTCACTATGTGACCGAGGAATTGAACTTCTTCCAACTGAAATGCACACTTTGAAAACTTAGAGTACAGTTTTTCTTTCCTCAATACTTCTAGCACTTTTCTCAAATGTTCTTCGTGCTCTTGATCATTCTTTGAGTAAATAAGTATGTCATCGATGAAAACAATGACAAACTTGTCAAGATATGGACCACACACTCGGTTCATAAGGTCCATGAACACAGCTGGTGCGTTAGTCAATCCAAATGGCATAACCATAAACTCGTAATGACCATAACGCGTCCTAAAAGCGGTTTTTGGAATATCATCCTCCTTTACTCGCATTTGATGATATCCAGAACGTAAATCGATTTTCGAATAAACCGACGAGCCTTGTAGTTGATCAAATAGGTCGTCAATTCTCGGCAGTGGATAACGGTTTTTGATGGTAAGTTTATTTAACTCTATGTAGTCAATACACAACCTAAATGTACCATTCTTCTTCTTGACAAACAAAACAGGAGCTCCCATGGTGATGTGCTTGGTCGAATGAAACCACGTTCTAATAGTTCTTGCAGTTAGCTTTGTAGTTCTTTCATCTTGCTGGGTGCGAGTCTGTAAGGAGCGCGAGCTATTGGTACATCTCCTGGTACAAGATCTATTTGAAATTTAACAGATCGATGTGGAGGTAGTCCCGGTAATTCTTTCGGAAATACATCGTGAAATTCTTTTGCGACGAGAACATCATTGATGCTCTTTTCTTCAGTTTGTACTTTCTCGACATGTGCTAGAACAGCATAGCAACCTTTTCTTATTAGTTTTTGTGCCTTCAAATTACTAATAAGATGTAGCTTCGTGTTGCCCTTTTCTCCGTACACCATTAAGGGTTCTCCTTCTTCTCATCCAATGCGAATTGCATTTTTGTAACATACGATCTCTGCTTTCATCTCCTTCAGCCAGTCCATGCCAACTATTACATCAAAACTCCCTAACTCTACTGGTATCAAATCAATCTTAAATATTTCGCTACCCAGTTTAATTTCTCGATTCCGGCATATATAATCTGCTGAAATTAATTTACCGTTTGCTAATTCAAGTAAAAATTTACTATCCAACGGCATCAATGGACAACTTAATTTAGCACAAAAATCTCTGCTCATATAGCTTCTATCCGCACCCAAATCAAATAAAACATAAGCAGATTTATTGTCAATAAGAAACGTACCTATAACAAGCTCCGGGTCTTCCTGTGCCTCTGCCGAATTAATATTGAAAACTCTTCCGCAGCCTTGTCCATTCGTGTTCTCCTGGTTCGGGCAATTTCTAATAATGTGGCCCGATTTTCCACATTTATAACAAACTACATTGGCATAACTTGTTCCGACACTACTTGCTCCGCCATTACTCGTTCCGACACCATTTGTTCCTTTCATTCTGTTAACCCCTGGTCCGTAGATGTCACACTTCGCCGCGCTATGACCATTTCTTTTACACTTGTTGCAAAATTTGGTGCAGAACCCCGAGTGATAGTTTTCACACATTTGGCATAGCTGCTTCTGATTGTTGTTGTTGTTGTTGTTATTATTGTTGGGATGATTGTTGTATTTGTTGTTGTTGTTGTTGTTGTTGTCCCTTTTGTTGTAGTTGCGATTGATATTGCGATTGTTGGGATAGTTGTTGTTGTTTTGGTGACTCTTATCACCGTTTTACTCCCACTTTCTTTTGACTAGCTTCACGTTGACCTCTTCGGCTGCCTGTTCTTTAATTCTTCCCTCAATCTGGTTCACTAGTTTGTGAGCCATTCTACATGCCTTTTGTATGGAGGCAGGCTCGTGTGAACTTATATCTTCTTGGATTCTCTCCGGTAACCCTTTCACAAATGCGTCGATCTTCTCTTCCTCATCTTCGAACGCTCTCGGACACAATAGGCACAATTCTGTGAATCGTCTTTCGTACAAAGTAATATCGAATCCCTGTGTTCGTAACCCTCTAAGTTCTGACTTGAGCTTATTGACCTCGGTTCTGGGACGGTACTTCTCGTTCATCAAGTGCTTGAATGCTGACCACGGTAGCACGTAAGCAACATCTTGTCCCACTTGCTCTAGATAGGTATTCCACCATGTTAACGCAATACCTGTGAAGGTATGCGTAGCGTACTTCACTTTGTCCCCTTCAGCACACTTACTTATGGCAAAAACCGATTCAACTTTCTCAGTCCACCGTTTCAATCCAATTGGTCCTTCGGTCCCATCAAATTCTGAAGGTTTGCAGGCAGTGAATTCCTTGTAGGAGCATCCTACACGATTTCTTGCGCCGTTAGTTGTATTGCTAGATTCAGAGTTATTGTTGGTATGTAGCGCGCTGCGGCTATGTTTGAAGCAAGAAAGGCACAAAATTCCTCTTCGCTCATATTCAAGGTGTGTCGAGTAGTCGGTGCCATTTCCTTCAAAATAGTCAAATGAAACAAGTTAATCATAAAGAATATTAAGAGTAGTCAATAGTATCTCGTAGCATAATATGAACTCATTTATAAAAGCTTTTTCTTCATATTAGCGTTTTATAAGTTTAAATTCGGGTACTACCTACCCGTTAAGTTCATACTTAGTAGCTAATATACAATTCAACTACTACAATTCCTTACGAAAAACTGATTATAATAATATATCACATACAAATCTTCTTCAAACTTACAACTTCGCTATATTACATATAACATGAAATATAGTACACTATGATACAGGACAGTTTTGAAGATAAATCTAGTTAATACGCAAGTTGTTCAGCAAAGGAAATAGAGACACGTAATTCATAAGTCCAGAAACAAGTCATGCATTCTGGTTTTACTAAGACGACTTCCCATCTTTGGTCTTGTGGAAAATAACCGTTATGACCATTGGTTAGGCAGCATGTTGTAATGTCGTCAAAAGGACGAGGGTTTCGTAATGTCCAACAGCCCCGTAATAATCTAAAAACCTTGTTTCTCACCCCAACTACTGAATCCGTCACTTGTGGGAAAGTTTTATTTAAAAGCTGTAATCCGATGTTCTTTTTCTCACTTTGGTAAGAAGCGAACATCACTAACCCGTAAGCATAACATGCTTCTTTATGTTTCATGTTAGAAGCTCTTTCTAATTCACGAAATCCTATGTTGGGATATGTTGAGTCAAAATAGGTTCTTAACCCGTAGCGTAAAATTGCATTTGGGTTCCCCGCATTTAACGCTTTAAAGAAAACACGGCGTAACTTAAAGTCTCCCCAATGTGATATACCCCACCTATCAAAGGAAAGCCTTTTATAAACTAAGGCATTTCTGGAAAGTCTTTCAAATGTTTGACAAGTTAATTTCGCCATAACTAAATGTGCTGATGAATTCTGACCGATTCTAGACAAGATTTCCTCAATCATATCCTCTGGTAGGTCTTCTAAAATATTCGGTTGTCTACCCTTAACGTCCATTTTGTTTTTATACTGTAAAATAGACAAGAATTAGATTCGTAATAACAAATAATACAAGAAATTTTTACATAGAACATAAAAGTACAAGCACACTACAATACATTTATTACACAACATGCTCACACCCCTCAAATCTGAATCACTGGTTTCTTCTTCCTCGGACTTGGTTCTTTTTCCTAATCTTCTAGGGATATATGATGTTCCTTTAATACGAGTCGTCGATTTCCACATTGGTTTAGAAAAACCTGGTGGTTTAGAGGTTCCCGGGTTATTGTCACGATATTGAAAATACGGGTGTTGACGGTAGATATTAAGTTCATCGGGGTCGGAATCAGATTTCTCTATTTTGATGCCTTTTCCCTTATTATTTTCTTTTGCCTCATTAAATTTGGTCGGGGTAATTTCTATAACATCATCGGAATCCTCATCAGGATCCGATTCATCCAAAAATTGGTAATTTTCCCAATATTTTGCTTCCTTAGCGGAAACACCATTGACCATTATTAACTTTAGTCCATTGGTTGAGGATTTTCTTTTATTTGATCGGTTTTCTGTGGTTCCTACTATTGCCCCCTCCGGAATCTCTTCTTCTTCTTCTGGTTCCTCTTCTTCTGGTTCCTCTTCTTCCGGTTCCTCTTCTTCCGGTTCTGTTTCCTCTTCTTCCGGTTCTTCGGGAACTTGTGA
Source organism: Rutidosis leptorrhynchoides (assembly GCF_046630445.1). Taxonomy (NCBI): domain Eukaryota; kingdom Viridiplantae; phylum Streptophyta; class Magnoliopsida; order Asterales; family Asteraceae; genus Rutidosis; species Rutidosis leptorrhynchoides. Next base: position 234,374,118 of record NC_092338.1, on the reverse strand, counting down.
ATCTTGCCAATATATATTCGACTCTTCGTTATTATTAGGTGAGTCAATGCGATTTGTGTTAGAGGTAGACATCTATCACACAATATCAAACATGTTAAGAGATTAATATATCACATAATATTTACATGTTAATAATATATAGTTTCCAACAAAAATGTTAAGCAATCATTTTTAAAGAAAACATGATCAAAGTTCAGACTTACTAATGCATCCTAACAAAATCGATAAGACACACTAATGCAAATTTTCTGGTTCTCTAAGACCAACGCTCGGATACCAACTGAAATGTCCCGTTCATATTGATTATAAATGTTCCATATTAATTGATTTCGTTGCGAGGTTTTGACCTCTATATGAGACATTTTTCAAAGACTTCATTCATTTTTAAAACAACCAAAACCTTTATTTTATCAATAAAGGTTTTAAAAACATTACGTAGATTATAAAATAATGATAATCTAAAATATACTGTTTACACAGGACCATTACATAATGGTTTACAATAGAAATATATTACACCGACATATGTTTCTTGAATGCAGTTTTTACACAATATCACACAAACATGGACTCCAAATCTTGTCCTTATTTTAGTATGCAACAGCGGAAGCTCTTAATATTCACCTGAGAATAAACATGCTTTAAACGTCAACAAAAATGTTGGTGAGTTATAGGTTTAACCTATATATATCAAATCGTAACAATAGACCACAAGATTTCATATTTCAATACACATCCCATACATAGAGATAAAAATCATTCATATGGTGAACACCTGGTAACCGACATTAACAAGATGCATATATAAGAATATCCCTATCATTCCGGGACACCTTTCGGATATGATATAAATTTCGAAGTACTAAAGCATCCGGTACTTTGGATGGGGTTTGTTAGGCCCAATAGATCTATCTTTAGGATTCGCGTCAATTAGGGTGAAATGTCCCGTTCTTATTGATTAAAAACGTTCCATATTAATTGATTTCGTTGCGAGGTTTTGACCTCTATATGAGACATTTTTCAAAGACTGCATTCATTTTTAAAACAAACCATAACCTTTATTTCATAGATAAAGGTTTTAAAAAGCTTTATGTAGATTATCAAATAATGATAATCTAAAATATCCTGTTTACACACGACCATTACATAATGGTTTACAATACAAATATGTTACAACAAAATAAGTTTCTTGAATGCAGTTTTTACACAATATCATACAAGCATGGACTCCAAATCTCGTCCTTATTTAAGTATGCGACAGCGGAAGCTCTTAATAATCACCTGAGAATAAACATGCTTAAAACGTCAACAAAAATGTTGGTGAGATATAGGTTTAACCTATATATATATATCAAATCATAATAATAGACCACAAGATTTCATATTTCAATACACATCCCATACATAGAGATAAAAATCATTCATATGGTGAACACCTGGTAACCGACATTAACAAGATGCATATATAAGAATATCCCCATCATTCCGGGACACCCTTCGGATATGATATAAATTTCGAAGTACTAAAGCATCCGGTACTTTGGATGGGGTTTGTTAGGCCCAATAGATCTATCTTTAGGATTCGCGTCAATTAGGGTATCTGTTCCCTAATTCTTAGATTACCAGACTTAATAAAAAGGGGCATATTCGATTTCGATAATTCAACCATAGAATGTAGTTTCACGTACTTGTGTCTATTTTGTAAATCATTTATAAAACCTGCATGTATTCTCATCCCAAAAATATTAGATTTTTAAAAGTGGGACTATAACTCACTTTCACAGATTTTTACTTCGTCGGGAAGTAAGACTTGGCCACTGGTTGATTCACGAACCTATAACAATATATACATATATATCAAAGTATGTTCAAAATATATTTACAACACTTTTAATATATTTTGATGTTTTAAGTTTATTAAGTCAGCTGTCCTCGTTAGTAACCTACAACTAGTTGTCCACAGTTAGATGTACAGAAATAAATCGATAAATATTATCTTGAATCAATCCACGACCCAGTGTATACGTATCTCAGTATTGATCACAACTCAAACTATATATATTTTGGAATCAACCTCAACCCTGTATAGCTAACTCCAACATTCACATATAGAGTGTCTATGGTTGTTCCGAAATATATATAGATGTGTCGACATGATAGGTCGAAACATTGTATACGTGTCTATGGTATCTCAAGATTAATAATATACAATACAAGTTGATTAAGTTTTGGTTGGAATAGATTTGTTACCAATTTTCACGTAGCTAAAATGAGAAAAATTATCCAATCTTGTTTTACCCATAACTTCTTCATTTTAAATCCGTTTTGAGTGAATCAAATTGCTATGGTTTCATATTGAACTCTATTTTATGAATCTAAACAGAAAAATTATAGGTTTATAGTCAGAAAAATAAGTTACAAGTCGTTTTTGTAAAGGTAGTCATTTCAGTCGAAAGAACGACGTCTAGATGACCATTTTAGAAAACATACTTCCACTTTGAGTTTAACCATAATTTTTGGATATAGTTTCATGTTCATAATAAAAATCATTTTCTCAGAATAACAACTTTTAAATCAAAGTTTATCATAGTTTTTAATTAACTAACCCAAAACAGCCCGCGGTGTTACTACGACGGCGTAAATCCGGTTTTACGGTGTTTTTCGTGTTTCCAGGTTTTAAATCATTAAGTTAGCATATCATATAGATATAGAACATGTGTTTAGTTGATTTTAAAAGTCAATTTAGAAGGATTAACTTTTGTTTGCGAACAAGTTTAGAATTAACTAAACTATGTTCTAGTGATTACAAGTTTAAACCTTCGAATAAGATAGCTTTATATGTATGAATCGAATGATGTTATGAACATCATTACTACCTTAAGTTCCTTGGATAAACCTACTGGAAAATAGAAAAATGGATCTAGCTTCAACGGATCCTTGGATGGCTCGAAGTTCTTGAAGCAGAATCATGACACGAAAACAAGTTCAAGTAAGATCATCACTTGAAATAAGATTGTTATAGTTATAGAAATTGAACCAAAGTTTGAATATGATTATTACCTTGTAATAGAATGATAACCTACTGTAAGAAACAAAGATTTCTTGAGGTTGGATGATCACCTTACAAGATTGGAAGTGAGCTAGCAAACTTGAAAGTATTCTTGATTTTATGAAACTAGAACTTTTGAAATTTATGAAGAACACTTAGAACTTGAAGATAGAACTTGAGAGAGATCAATTAGATGAATAAAATTGAAGAATGAAAGTGTTTGTAGGTGTTTTTGGTCGTTGGTGTATGGATTAGATATAAAGGATATGTAATTTTGTTTTCATGTAAATAAGTCATGAATGATTACTCATATTTTTGTAATTTTATGAGATATTTCATGCTAGTTACCAAATGATGGTTCCCACATGCGTTAGGTGACTCACATGGGATGCTAAGAGCTGATCATTGGAGTGTATATACCAATAGTACATACATCTAAAAGTTGTGTATTGTACGAGTACGAATACGGGTGCATACGAGTAGAATTGTTGATGAAACTGAACGATGATGTAATTGTAAGCATTTTTGTTAAGTAGAAGTATTTTGATAAGTGTCTTGAAGTCTTTCAAAAGTGTATGAATACATATTAAAACACTACATGTATATACATTTTAACTGAGTCGTTAAGTCATCGTTAGTCGTTACATGTAAATGTTGTTTTGAAACCTTTAGGTTAACGATCTTGTTGAATGTTGTTAACCCATTGTTTATTATAACAAATGAGATGTTAAATTATTATATTATCATGATATTATGATATATAATATATCTTAGTATGATGTATATACAGTTAAATGTCGTTACAACGATAATCGTTACATATATGTCTCGTTTCGAAATCATTAAGTTAGTAGCCTTATTTTTACATATGTATTTCATTGTTAATACACTTAATAATATATTTACTTATCATTTAACATAATTAACCAAGTGTATCAATATCTTAATATGATTCATATGTACCTAGTAAGACGTTGTTATAACGATAATCGTTATATATATCGTTTTCGAGTTTCTTAAATTAATAGTCTCATTTTTATGTATATAACTCATTGTTAAAATACCTAATGAGATACATACTTATAATAAAAACATGTTAACTATATATATAACCATATATATGTCATCGTATAGTTTTTATAAGTTTTAACGTTCGTGAATCACCGGTCAACTTGGGTGGTCAATTGTCTATATGAAACATATTTCAATTAATCAAGTCTTAACAAGTTTGATTGCTTAACATGTTGGAAATATTTAATCATGTAAATATAAATCTTAATTAATTTATATAAACATGGAAAAGTTCGGGTCACTACAGTACCTACCCGTTAAATAAATTTCGTCCCGAAATTTTAAGCTGTTGAAGGTGTTGACGAATCTTCTGGAAATAGATGCGGGTATTTCTTCTTCATCTGATCTTCACGCTCCCAGGTGAACTCGGGTCCTCTACGAGCATTCCATCGAACCTTAACAATTGGTATCTTGTTTTGCTTAAGTCTTTTAACCTCACGATCCATTATTTCGACGGGTTCTTCGATGAATTGAAGTTTTTCGTTGATTTGGATTTCATCTAACGGAATAGTGAGATCTTCTTTAGCAAAACATTTCTTCAAATTCGAGACGTGGAAAGTGTTATGTACAGCCGCGAGTTGTTGAGGTAACTCAAGTAGGTAAGCTACTGGTCCGACACGATCAATAATCTTGAATGGTCCAATATACCTTGGATTTAATTTCCCTCGTTTACCAAATCGAACAACGCCTTTCCAAGGTGCAACTTTAAGCATGACCATCTCTCCAATTTCAAATTCTATATCTTTTCTTTTAATGTCAGCGTAGCTCTTTTGTCGACTTTGGGCGGTTTTCAACCGTTGTTGAATTTGGATGATCTTCTCGGTAGTTTCTTGTATAATCTCCGAACCCGTAATCTGTCTATCCCCCACTTCACTCCAACAAATCGAAGACCTGCACTTTCTACCATAAAGTGCTTCAAACGGCGCCATCTCAATGCTTGAATGGTAGCTATTGTTGTAGGAAAATTCTACTAACGGTAGATGTCGATCCCAACTATTTCTGAAATCAATAACACATGCTCGTAGCATGTCTTCAAGCGTTTGTATCGTCCTTTCGCTCTGCCCATCAGTTTGTGGATGATAGGCAGTACTCATGTCTAGACGAGTTCCTAATGCTTGATGTAATGTCTGCCAGAATCTTGAAATAAATCTGCCATCCCTATCAGAGATAATAGAGATTGGTATTCCATGTCTGGAGACGACTTCCTTCAAATACAGTCGTGCTAACTTCTCCATCTTGTCATCTTCTCTTATTGGTAGGAAGTGTGCTGATTTGGTGAGACGATCAACTATTACCCAAATAGTATCAAAACCACTTGCAGTCCTTGGCAATTTAGTGATGAAATCCATTGTAATGTTTTCCCATTTCCATTCCGGGATTTCGGGTTGTTGAAGTAGACCTGATGGTTTCTGATGCTCAGCTTTGACCTTAGAACACGTCAAACATTCTCCTACGTATTTAGCAACATCGGCTTTCATACCCGGCCACCAAAAATGTTTCTTGAGATCCTTGTACATCTTCCCCGTTCCAAGATGTATTGAGTATCTGGTTTTATGAGCTTCTCTAAGTACCATTTCTCTCATATCTCCAAATTTTGGTACCCAAATCCTTTCAGCCCTATACCGGGTTCCGTCTTCCCGAATATTAAGATGCTTCTCCGATCCTTTGGGTATTTCATCCTTTAAATTTCCCTCTTTTAAAACTCCTTGTTGCGCCTCCTTTATTTGAGTAGTAAGGTTATTATGAATCATTATATTCATAGATTTTACTCGAATGGGTTCTCTGTCCTTCCTGCTCAAGGCATCGGCTACCACATTTGCCTTCCCTGGGTGGTAACGAATCTCAAAGTCGTAATCATTCAACAATTCAATCCACCTACGCTGCCTCATATTCAGTTGTTTCTGATTAAATATGTGTTGAAGACTTTTGTGGTCAGTATATATAATACTTTTGACCCCATATAAGTAGTGCCTCCAAGTCTTTAATGCAAAAACAACCGCGCCTAATTCAAAATCATGCGTCGTATAATTTTGCTCGTGAATCTTCAATTGTCTAGATGCATAAGCAATCACCTTCGTTCGTTGCATTAATACACAACCGAGACCTTTCTTTGATGCGTCACAATAAATCACAAAATCATCATTCCCTTTAGGCAATGACAATATAGGTGCCGTAGTTAGCTTTTTCTTCAATAACTGAAACGCTTTCTCTTGTTCATCCTTCCATTCAAATTTCTTCCCTTTATGCGTTAATGCAGTCAAGGGTTTTGCTATTCTGGAAAAGTCTTGGATGAACCTTCTGTAGTAACCAGCTAGTCCTAAAAACTGGCGTATGTGTTTCGGAGTTTTCGGGGTTTCCCACTTTTCAACAGTTTCTATCTTTGCCGGATCCACCTTAATACCTTCTTTGTTCACTATGTGACCGAGGAATTGAACTTCTTCAAACCAAAATGCACACTTTGAAAACTTAGCGTACAATTCTTCCTTCCTCAATACTTCTAACACCTTTCTCAAATGTTCACCGTGTTCTTGGTCATTCTTTGAGTAAATAAGTATGTCATCAATGAAAACAATGACAAACTTGTCAAGGTATGGTCCACACACTCGGTTCATAAGGTCCATGAACACAGCTGGTGCATTAGTTAAACCAAACGGCATGACCATAAACTCGTAATGACCGTAACGTGTTCTGAAAGCAGTCTTTGGAATATCATCTTCTTTCACCCGCATTTGATGATACCCGGAACGTAAGTCAATCTTTGAATAAACAGATGAGCCTTGTAGTTGATCAAATAAGTCATCGATTCTCGGTAGTGGGTAGCGGTTCTTGATGGTAAGTTTGTTCAACTCTCGGTAGTCGATACACAACCTGAATGTACCATCTTTCTTCTTGACAAACAAAACAGGAGCTCCCCACGGTGATGTGCTTGGTCGAATGAAACCACGCTCTAAAAGTTCTTGTAATTGGCTTTGTAGTTCTTTCATCTCGCTGGGTGCGAGTCTGTAAGGAGCACGAGCTATTGGTGCAGCTCCTGGTACAAGATCTATTTGAAATTCAACAGATCGATGTGGGGGTAATCCCGGTAATTCTTTCGGAAATACATCGGGAAATTCTTTTACAATGGGAACATCATTGATGCTCTTTTCTTCAGTTTGTACTTTCTCGACGTGTGCTAGAATAGCATAGCAACCTTTTCTTATTAGTTTTTGTGCCTTCAAATTACTAATAAGATGTAGCTTCGTGTTGCCCTTTTCTCCGTACACCATTAAGGGTTTTCCTTTTTCTCGTATAATGCGAATTGCATTTTTGTAACAAACGATCTCTGCTTTCACTTCTTTCAACCAGTCCATACCGATTATCACATCAAAACTCCCTAACTCTACTGGTATCAAATCAATCTTAAATGTTTCGCTAACTAGTTTAATTTCTCGATTCCGACATATATTATCTGCTGAAATTAATTTACCATTTGCTAATTCGAGTAAAAATTTACTATCCAAAGGCGTCAATGGACAACTTAATTTAGCACAAAAATCTCTACTCATATAGCTTCTATCCGCACCCGAATCAAATAAAACGTAAGCATATTTATTGTCAATAAGAAACGTACCCGTAACAAGCTCCGGGTCTTCCTGTGCCTCTGCCGCATTAATATTGAAAACTCTTCAACGGCCTTGTCCATTCGTGTTCTCCTGGTTCGGGCAATTTCTAATAATGTGGCCCGGTTTTCCACATTTATAACAAACTACATTGGCATAACTTGCTCCGACACTACTTGCTCCGCCATTACTCGTTCCGACACCATTTGTTCCTTTCGTTCTATTAACCCCTGGTCCGTAGACCTCACACTTTGCCACGCTATGACCATTTCTTTTACACTTGTTGCAAAATTTGGTGCAGAACCCCGAGTGATTCTATTCACACCTTTGGCATAGCTGCTTCTGATTGTTGTTGTTGTTGCGGTTATTATTGTTGCTGGGATGATTGTTGTAGTTGCTGTTGTTGTTGTTGTTGTTGTTGTTGTTGGACCGTTTGTTGTAGTTGCGATTGATGTTGCGATTGTTGGGATAATTGTTGCGATTATTGTTGTAATTGATGTTGTTGTTGTATTGGTGATTCTTATCACCGTTTTCCTCCCACTTTCTTTTGACTTGCTTCACATTGGCCTCTTCAGTAGTCTGTTCTTTAATTCTTTCTTCAATCTGGTTCAAGAGTTTGTGAGCCATTCTACATGCCTATTGTATGGAGGCGGGCTCGTGTGAACTTATATCTTCTTGGATTCTTTCCGGTAATCCTTTCACAAACGCGTCGATCTTCTCTTCCTCATCTCCGAATGCTCCCGGACACAATAGGCACAATTCTGTGAATCGTCTTTCGTACTTGGTAATATCAAATCCTTGGGTTCGTAACCCTCTAAGTTCTGTCTTGAGCTTATTGACCTCGGTTCTGGGACGGTACTTCTCGTTCATCAAGTGCTTGAATGCTGACCACGGTAGTGCGTACGCATCGTCTTGTCCCACTTGCTCTAGATAGGTATTCCACCATGTTAACGCAGAACCTGTGAAGGTATGCGTAGCGTACTTTACTTTGTCCTCTTCAGTACACTTACTTATGGCAAACACCGATTCGACCTTCTCGGTCCACCGTTTCAATCCGATCGGTCCTTCGGTTCCATCAAATTCCAAAGGTTTGCAGGCAGTGAATTCTTTGTAGGTGCATCCTACACGATTTCCTGTACTGCTAGATCCAAGGTTATTGTTGGTATGTAGCGCAGCCTGTACTGCGGCTATGTTTGAAGCTAGAAAAGTACGGAATTCCTCTTCATTCATATTCACGGTGTGTCGAGTAGTCGGTGCCATTTCCTTCAAAATAGTAAAATAGAACAAGTTAATCATACAGAATATTAAGAGTAGTTAATAGTATTTCGTAGCATAATATGAACTCATTTATAAAAGCTTTTTCTTCATATTATGAGTTCATATTATGCTACGAAATACTATTAACTACTCTTAATATTCTGTATGATTAACTTGTTCCATTTAACTATTTTGAAGGAAATGGCACCGACTACTCGACACACCGTGAATATGAATGAAGAGGAATTCCGTACTTTTCTAGCTTTAAACATAGCCGCAGTACAGGCTGCGCTACATACCAACAATAACCTTGGATCTAGCAGTACAGGAAATCGTGTAGGATGCACCTACAAAGAATTCACTGCCTGCAAACCTTTGGAATTTGATGGAACCGAAGGACCGATCGGATTGAAACGGTGGACCGAGAAGGTCGAATCGGTGTTTGCCATAAGTAAGTGTACTGAAGAGGACAAAGTAAAGTACGCTACGCATACCTTCACAGGTTCTGTGTTAACATGGTGGAATACCTATCTAGAGCAAGTGGGACAAGACGATGCGTACGCACTACCGTGGTCAGCATTCAAGTACTTGATGAACGAGAAGTACCGTCCCAGAACCGAGGTCAATAAGCTCAAGACAAAACTTAGAGGGTTGATATTACCAAGTACGAAAGACGATTCACAGAATTGTGCCTATTGTGTCCGGGAGCATTCGAAGATGAGGAAGAGAAGATCGACGCGTTTGTGAAAGGATTACCGGAAAGAATCCAAGAAGATATAAGTTCACACGAGCCCGCCTCCATACAACAGGCATGTAGAATGGCTCACAAACTCGTGAACCAGATTGAAGAAAGAATTAAAGAACAGACTGCTGAAGAGGCCAATGTGAAGCAAGTCAAAAGAAAGTGGGAGGAAAACGGTGATAAGAATCACCAATACAACAACAACAGCAATTACAACAATAATCGCAACAATTATCCCAACAATCGCAACATCAATCGCAACTACAACAAACGGCCCAACAACAACAACAACAACAACAACAACAGCAACTACAACAATCATCCCAACAACAATAATAACCGCAACAACAACAACAATCAGAAGCAGCTATGCCAAAGGTGTGAAAAGAATCACTCGGGGTTCTGCACCAAATTTTGCAACAAGTGTAAAAGAAATGGTCATAGCGCGGCGAAGTGTGAGGTCTACGGACCAGGGGTTAATAGAACGAAAGGAACAAATGGTGTCGGAACGAGTAATGGCGGAGCAAGTAGTGTCGGAGCAAGTTATGCCAATGTAGTTTGTTATAAATGTGGAAAACCGGGCCACATTATTAGAAATTGCCCGAACCAGGAGAACACGAATGGACAAGGCCGTGGAAGAGTTTTCAATATTAATGCGGCAGAGGCACAGGAAGACCCGGAGCTTGTTACGGGTACGTTTCTTATTGACAATAAATCTGCTTACGTTTTATTTGATTCGGGTGCGGATAGAAGCTATATGAGTAGAGATTTTTGTGCTAAATTAACTTGTCCATTGACGCCTTTGGATAGTAAATTTTTACTCGAATTAGCAAATGGTAAATTAATTTCAGCAGATAATATATGTCGGAATCGAGAAATTAAACTGGTTAGCGAAACATTTAAGATTGATTTGATACCAGTAGAGTTAGGGAGTTTTGATGTGATAATCGGTATGGACTGGTTGAAAGAAGTGAAAGCAGAGATCGTTTGTTACAAAAATGCAATTCGCATTATACGAGAAAAAGGAAAACCCTTAATGGTGTACGGAGAAAAGGGCAACACGAAGCTACATCTTATTAGTAATTTGAAGGCACAAAAACTAATAAGAAAAGGTTGCTATGCTGTTCTAGCACACGTCGAGAAAGTACAAACTGAAGAAAAGAGCATCAATGATGTTCCCATTGCAAAAGAATTTCCCGATGTATTTCCGAAAGAATTACCGGGATTACCCCCACATCGATCCGTTGAATTTCAAATAGATCTTGTACCAGGAGCTGCACCAATAGCTCGTGCTCCTTACAGACTTGCACCCAGCGAGATGAAAGAACTGCAAAGCCAATTACAAGAACTTTTAGAGCGTGGTTTCATTCGACCAAGCACATCACCGTGGGGAGCTCCTGTTTTGTTTGTCAAGAAGAAAGATGGTACATTCAGGTTGTGTATCGACTACCGAGAGTTGAACAAACTTACCATCAAGAACCGCTACCCACTACCGAGAATCGACGACTTATTTGATCAACTACAAGGCTCGTCTGTTTATTCAAAGATTGACTTACGTTCCGGGTATCATCAAATGCGGGTGAAAGAAGATGATATTCCAAAGACTGCTTTCAGATTACGTTACGGTCATTACGAGTTTATGGTCATGCCGTTTGGTTTAACTAATGCACCAGCTGTGTTCATGGACCTTATGAACCGAGTGTGTAGACCATACCTTGACGAGTTTGTCATTGTTTTCATTGATGACATACTTATTTACTCAAAGAATGACCAAGAACATGGTGAACATTTGAGAAAGGTGTTAGAAGTATTGAGGAAGGAAGAATTGTACGCTAAGTTTTCAAAGTGTGCATTTTGGTTGGAAGAAGTTCAATTCCTCGGTCACATAGTAAACAAAGAAGGTATTAAGGTGGATCCGGCAAAGATAGAAACTGTTGAAAAGTGGGAAACCCCGAAAACTCCGAAACACATACGCCAGTTTTTAGGACTAGCTGGTTACTACAGAAGGTTCATCCAAGACTTTTCCAGAATAGCAAAACCCTTGACTGCATTAACGCATAAAGGGAAGAAATTTGAATGGAATGATGAACAAGAGAAAGCGTTTCAGTTATTGAAGAAAAAGCTAACTACGGCACCTATATTGTCATTGCCTGAAGGGAATGATGATTTTGTGATTTATTGTGACGCATCAAAGAAAGGTCTCGGTTGTGTATTAATGCAACGAACGAAGGTGATTACTTATGCATCTAGACAATTGAAGATTCACGAGCAAAATTATACGACGCATGATTTGGAATTAGGCACGGTTGTTTTTGCATTAAAGACTTGGAGGCACTACTTATATGGGGTCAAAAGTATTATATATACTGACCACAAAAGTCTTCAACACATATTTAATCAGAAACAACTGAATATGAGGCAGCGTAGGTGGATTGAATTGTTGAATGATTACGACTTTGAGATTCGTTACCACCCGGGGAAGGCAAATGTGGTAGCCGATGCCTTGAGCAGGAAGGACAGAGAACCCATTCGAGTAAAATCTATGAATATAATGATTCATAATAACCTTACTACTCAAATAAAGGAGGTGCAACAAGGAGTTTTAAAAGAGGGAAATTTAAAGGATGAAATACCCAAAGGATCGGAGAAGCATCTTAATATTTGGGAAGACGGAACCCGGTATAGGGCTGAAAGGATTTGGGTACCAAAATTTGAAGATATGAGAGAAATGGTACTTAGAGAAGCTCATAAAACTAGATACTCAATACATCCTGGAACGGGGAAGATGTACAAGGATCTCAAGAAACATTTTTGGTGGCAGGGTATGAAAGCCGATGTTGCTAAATAGGTAGGAGAATGTTTGACGTGTTCTAAGGTCAAAGCTGAGCATCAGAAACCATCAGGTCTACTTCAACAACCCGAAATCCCAGAATGGAAATGGGAAAACATTACCATGGATTTCATCACTAAATTGCCAAGGACTGCAAGTGGTTTTGATACTATTTGGGTAATAGTTGATCGTCTCACCAAATCAGCACATTTCCTGCCAATAAGAGAAGATGACAAGATGGAGAAGTTAGCACGACTGTATTTGAAGGAAGTCATCTCCAGACATGGAATACCAATCTCTATTATCTCTGATAGGGATGGCAGATTTATTTCAAGATTCTGGCAGACATTACAGCAAGCATTAGGAACTCGTCTAGACATGAGTACTGCCTATCATCCACAAACTGATGGGCAGAGCGAAAGGACAATACAAACGCTTGAAGACATGCTACGAGCATGTGTTATTGATTTCGGAAACAGTTGGGATCGACATCTACCATTAGCAGAATTTTCCTACAACAACAGCTACCATTCAAGCATTGAGATGGCGCCGTTTGAAGCACTTTATGGTAGAAAGTGCAGGTCTCCGATTTGTTGGAGTGAAGTGGGGGATAGACAGATTACGGGTCCGGAGATTATACAAGAAACTACCGAGAAGATTATCCAAATTCAACAACGGTTGAAAACCGCCCAAAGTCGACAAAAGAGCTACGCTGACATTAAAAGAAAAGATATAGAATTTGAAATTGGAGAGATGGTCATGCTTAAAGTTGCACCTTGGAAAGGCGTTGTTCGATTTGGTAAACGAGGGAAATTAAATCCAAGGTATATTGGACCATTCAAGATTATTGATCGTGTCGGACCAGTAGCTTACCGACTTGAGTTACCTCAACAACTCGCGGCTGTACATAACACTTTCCACGTCTCGAATTTGAAGAAATGTTTTGCTAAAGAAGATCTCACTATTCCGTTAGATGAAATCCAAATCAACGAAAAACTTCAATTCATCGAAGAACCCGTCGAAATAATGGATCGTGAGGTTAAAAGACTTAAGCAAAACAAGATACCAATTGTTAAGGTTCGATGGAATGCTCGTAGAGGACCCGAGTTCACCTGGGAGCGTGAAGATCAGATGAAGAAGAAATACCCGCATCTATTTCCAGAAGATTCGTCAACACCTTCAACAGCTTAAAATTTCGGGACGAAATTTATTTAACGGGTAGGTACTGTAGTGACCCGAACTTTTCCATGTTTATATATATTAATTGAGATTGATATTTACATGATTAAATGATTCCAACATGTTAAGCAATCAAACTTGTTAAGACTTGATTAATTGAAATATGTTTCATATAGACAATTGACCACCCAAGTTGATCGGTGATTCACGAACGTTAAAACTTGTAAAAACTATATGATGACATATATATGGATATATATATATAGTTAACATGATACTATGATAAGAAAACATATCATAAAGTATATTAACAATGAACTACATATGTAAAAACAAGACTACTAACTTAATGATTTTTAAACGAGACATATATGTAACGATTATCGTTGTAAAGACATTTAATGTATATATATCATATTAAGAGATATTCATACATGATAATATCATGATAATATAATAATTTAAAATCTCATTTGATATTATAAACATTGGGTTAACAACATTTAACAAGATCGTTAACCTAAAGGTTTCAAAACAACACTTACATGTAACGACTAACGATGACTTAACGACTCAGTTAAAATGTATATACATGTAGTGTTTTAATATGTATTTATACACTTTTGAAAGACTTCAATACACTTATCAAAATACTTCTACTTAACAAAAATGCTTACAATTACATCCTCGTTCAGTTTAATCAACAATTCTACTCGTATGCACCCGTATTCGTACTCGTACAATACACAGCTTTTAGATGTATGTACTATTGGTATATACACTCCAACGATTAGCTCTTAGCAGACCATGTGAGTCACCTAATACATGTGGGAACCATCATTTGGCAACTAGCATGAAATATCTCATAAAATTACAAAAATATGAGTAATCATTCATGACTTATTTACATGAAAACAAAATTACATATCCTTTATATCTAATCCATACACCAACGACCAAAAACACCTACAAACACTTTCATTCTTCAATTTTCTTCATCTAATTGATCTCTCTCAAGTTATATCTTCAAGTTCTAAGTGTTCTTCATATATTCTACAAGTTCTAGTTACATAAAATCAAGAATACTTTCAAGTTTGCTAGCTCACTTCCAATCTTGTAAGGTGATCATCCAACCTCAAGAAATCTTTGTTTCTTACAGTAGGTTATCATTCTAATACAAGGTAATAATCATATTCAAACTTTGGTTCAATTTCTATAACTATAACAATCTTATTTCAAGTGATGATCTTACTTGAACTTGTTTTCGTGTCATGATTCTGCTTCAAGAACTTCGAGCCATCCAAGGATCCATTGAAGCTAGATCCATTTTTCTCTTTTCCAGTAGGTTTATCCAAGGAACTTAAGGTAGTAATGATGTTCATAACATCATTCGATTCATACATATAAAGCTATCTTATTCGAAGGTTTAAACTTGTAATCACTAGAACATAGTTTAGTTAATTCTAAACTTGTTCGCAAACAAAAGTTAATCCTTCTAACTTGACTTTTAAAATCAACTAAACACATGTTCTATATCTATATGATATGCTAACTTAATGATTTAAAACCTGGAAACACGAAAAACACCGTAAAACCGGATTTACGCCGTCGTAGTAACACCGCGGGCTGTTTTGGGTTAGTTAATTAAAAACTATGATAAACTTTGATTTAAAAGTTGTTATTCTGAGAAAATGATTTTTATTATGAACATGAAATTATATCCAAAAATTATGGTTAAACTCAAAGTGGAAGTATGTTTTCTAAAATGGTCATCTAGACGTCGTTCTTTCGACTGAAATGACTACCTTTACAAAAACGACTTGTAACTTATTTTTCTGACTATAAACCTATACTTTTTATGTTTAGATTCATAAAATAGATTTCAATATGAAACCATAGCAATTTGATTCACTCAAAACGGATTTAAAATGAAGAAGTTATGGGTAAAACAAGATTGGATAATTTTTCTCATTTTAGCTACGTGAAAATTGGTAACAAATCTATTCCAACCATAACTTAATCAACTTGTATTGTATATTATGTAATCTTGAGATACCATAGACACGTATACAATGTTTCAACCTATCATGTCGACACATCTATATATATTTCGGAACAACCATAGACACTCTATATGTGAATGTTGGAGTTAGCTATACAGGGTTGAGGTTGATTCCAAAATATATATAGTTTGAGTTGTGATCAATACTGAGATACGTATACACTGGGTCGTGGATTGATTCAAGATAATATTTATCGATTTATTTCTGTACATCTAACTGTGGACAACTAGTTGTAGGTTACTAACGAGGACAGCTGACTTAATAAACTTAAAACATCAAAATATATTAAAAGTGTTGTAAATATATTTTGGGATGAGAATACATGCAGGTTTTATAAATGATTTACAAAATAGACACAAAATATGCCCCTTTTTATTAAGTCTGGTAATCTAAGAATTAGGGAACAGACACCCTAATTGACGCGAATCCTAAAGATAGATCTATTGGGCTTAACAAACCCCATCCAAAGTACCGGATGCTTTAGTACTTCGAAATTTATATCATATCCGAAGGGTGTCCCGGAATGATGGGGATATTCTTATATATGCATCTTGTTAATGTCGGTTACCAGGTGTTCACCATATGAATGATTTTTATCTCTATGTATGGGATGTGTATTGAAATATGAAATCTTGTGGTCTATTATTATGATTTGATATATATAGGTTAAACCTATAACTCACCAACATTTTTGTTGACGTTTTAAGCATGTTTATTCTCAGGTGATTATTAAAAGCTTCCGCTGTCGCATACTTAAATAAGGACGAGATTTGGAGTCCATGCTTGTATGATATTGTGTAAAAACTGCATTCAAGAAACTTATTTTGTTGTAACATATTTGTATTGTAAACCATTATGTAATGGTCGTGTGTAAACATGATATTTTAGATTATCATTATTTGATAATCTACGTAAAGCTTTTTAAAACCTTTATCTATGAAATAAAGGTTATGGTTTGTTTTAAAAATGAATGCAGTCTTTGAAAAACGTCTCATATAGAGGTCAAAACCTCGCAACGAAATCAATTAATATGGAACGGTTTTAGTCAATAAGAACGGGACATTTCATTGTGGAACATAACCGTTATGGCCGTTGATAAGACAGTGTGTTGTAACATCATCAAAGGGACGAGGGTTACGTAATGTCCAACAGTCCCGTAACAATCTAAAAACCTCATTTCTTACCCCAATTACCGACTCCGTCACTTGTGGAAACGTTTTGTTTAATAGTTGTAGCCCGATGTTCTTGTTCTCACTTTGGTGAGAAGCGAACATTACTAATCCGTAAGCATAACATGATTCTTTATGTTGCATGTTAGCCGCTTTTTCTAAATCACGAAGTCCAATACTCGGATATATTGAGTCAAAATAATTTCTTAACCCGTTGCATAAAATAGCATTTGGGTTCCCCGCAATATATGCGTCAAAGTAAACACATCGTAACTTATGGGTTTCCCAATGTGATATCCCCCATCTTTCAAATGAAAGTCTCTTATAAACCAAGACATTCTTGGAACGTTCTTCGAATGTCTTACAAACTGATCTCGCCTTAAATAGTTGTGCCGAAGAATTCTCACCGACTTTAGACAAGATTTCATCAATCATGTCTCCGGGTAGGTCTCTTAAAATATTGGGTTGTCTATCCATTTTGTGTTTTTATACTGTAAAATAGACAAGAATTAGATTCATAAAAAAAAAAATACTTATTAATACAAGCAATTTTTACATATATCATAAAGCATAAGCACACTATATTACATATATTACACCACACGAATACAACTATCTTATTCCGACTCGCTTGTTTCTTCTTCTTCGGTTTTGGTTCGTTTTGCCAAGTTTCTAGGGATATATGATGTTCCCCTAATACGAGCCATCGTTATCCACATTGGTTTAGAAAAACCTGGTGGTTTAGAGGTTCCCGGGTCATTGTTACAACTTAAGGACTTCGGGGGTTGACGATACATATAAAGTTCATCGGGATTGGAATTAGATTTCTCTATTTTTATGCCCTTTCCCTTATTATTTTCTTTTGCCTTTTTAAATTCAGTTGGGGTAATTTCTATAACATCATCGGAATTCTCGTCAGAATCCGATTCATCGGAGAATTGGTAATCCTCCCAATATTTTGCTTCCTTGGCGGAAACACCATTGACCATAATTAACCTTGGTCGGTTGGTTGAGGATTTTCTTTTACTTAACCGTTTTATTATTTTCCCCACCGGTTCTACTTCTTCATCCGGTTCCGATTCTTCTTCCGGTTCCGATTCTTCTTCCGGTTCCGACTCTTCTTCCGGTTCCTCTTCGGGAACTTGTGAATCAGTCCACGAATCATTCCAATTTACATTTGACTCTTCATTATTATTAGGTGAGTCAATGGAACTTGTTCTAGAGGTAGACATCTATCACATAATATCAAACGCGTTAAGAGATTAATATATCACATAATATTCACATGTTAAAAATATATAGTTTCCAACAAAATTTGTTAAGCAATCATTTTTCAAGTAAACACGGTCGAAGTCCAGACTTACTAATGCATCCTAACAAACTTGATAAGACACACTAATGCAAAATTCTGGTTCTCTAAGACCAACGCTCGGATACCAACTGAAATGTCCCGTTCTTATTGATTAAAAACGTTCCATATTAATTGATTTCGTTGCGAGGTTTTGACCTCTATATGAGACATTTTTCAAAGACTGCATTCATTTTTAAAACAAACCATAACCTTTATTTCATAGATAAAGGTTTTAAAAAGCTTTACGTAGATTATCAAATAATGATAATCTAAAATATCCTGTTTACACACGACCATTACATAATGGTTTACAATACAAATATGTTACAACAAAATAAGTTTCTTGAATGCAGTTTTTACACAATATCATACAAGCATGGACTCCAAATCTCATCCTTATTTAAGTATGCGACAGCGGAAGCTCTTAATAATCACCTGAGAATAAACATGCTTAAAACGTCAACAAAAATGTTGGTGAGATAAGGTTTAACCTATATATATCAAATCATAATAATAGACCACAAGATTTCATATTTCAATACACATCCCATACATAGAGATAAAAATCATTCATATGGTGAACACCTGGTACCCGACATTAACAAGATGCATATATAAGAATATCCCCATCATTCCGGGACACCCTTCGGATATGATATAAATTTCGAAGTACTAAAGCATCCGGTACTTTGGATGGGGTTTGTTAGGCCCAATAGATCTATCTTTAGGATATGTGTCAATTAGGGTGTCTGTTCCCTAATTCTTAGATTACCAGACTTAATAAAAAGGGGCATATTCGATTTTGATAATTCAACCATAGAATGTAGTTTCACGTACTTGTGTCTATTTTGTAAATCATTTATAAAACCTGCATGTATTCTCATCCCAAAAATATTAGATTTTTAAAAGTGGGACTATAACTCACTTTCACAGATTTTTACTTCGTCGGGAAGTAAGACTTGGCCACTGGTTGATTCACGTACCTATAACAATATATACATATATATCAAAGTATGTTCAAAATATATTTACAACACTTTTAATATATTTTGATGTTTTAAGTTTATTAAGTCAGCTGTCCTCGTTAGTAACCTACAACTAGTTGTCCACAGTTAGATGTACAGAAATAAATCGATAAATATTATCTTGAATCAATCCACGACCCAGTGTATACGTATCTCAGTATTGATCACAACTCAAACTATATATATTTTGGAATCAACCTCAACCCTGTATAGCTAACTCCAACATTCACATATAGAGTGTCTATGGTTGTTCCGAAATATATATAGATGTGTCGACATGATAGGTCGAAACATTGTATACGTGTCTATGGTATCTCAAGATTACATAATATACAATACAAGTTGATTAAGTTTTGGTTGGAATAGATTTGTTACCAATTTTCACGTAGCTAAAATGAGAAAAATTATCCAATCTTGTTTTACCCATAACTTCTTCATTTTAAATCCGTTTTGAGTGAATCAAATTGCTATGGTTTCATATTGAACTCTATTTTATGAATATAAACAGAAAAAGTATAGGTTTATTGTTGGAAAAATAAGTTACAAGTCGTTTTTGTAAAGGTAGTCATTTCAGTCGAAAGAACGACGTCTAGATGACCATTTTAGAAAACATACTTCCACTTTGAGTTTAACCATAATTTTTGGATATAGTTTCATGTTCATAATAAAAATCATTTTCTCAGAATAACAACTTTTAAATCAAAGTTTATCATAGTTTTTAATTAACTAACCCAAAACAGCCCGCGGTGTTACTACGACGGCGTAAATCCGGTTTTACAGTGTTTTTCGTGTTTCCAGGTTTTAAATCATTAAGTTAGCATATCATATAGATATAGAACATGTGTTTAGTTGATTTTAAAAGTCAAGTTAGAAGGATTAACTTTTGTTTGCGAACAAGTTTAGAATTAACTAAACTATGTTCTAGTGATTACAAGTTTAAACCTTCGAATAAGATAGCTTTATATGTATGAATCGAATGATGTTATGAACATCATTACTACCTTAAGTTCCTTGGATAAACCTACTGGAAAAGAGAAAAATGGATCTAGCTTCAACGGATCCTTGGATGGCTCGAAGTTCTTGAAGCAGAATCATGACACGAAAACAAGTTCAAGTAAGATCATCACTTGAAATAAGATTGTTATAGTTATAGAAATTGAACCAAAGTTTGAATATGATTATTACCTTGTATTAGAATGATAACCTACTGTAAGAAACAAAGATTTCTTGAGGTTGGATGATCACCTTACAAGATTGGAAGTGAGCTAGCAAACTTGAAAGTATTCTTGATTTTATGAAACTAGAACTTTTGAAATTTATGAAGAACACTTAGAACTTGAAGATAGAACTTGAGAGAGATCAATTAGATGAAGAAAATTGAAGAATGAAAGTGTTTGTAGGTGTTTTTGGTCGTTGGTGTATGGATTAGATATAAAGGATATGTAATTTTGTTTTCATGTAAATAAGTCATGAATGATTACTCATATTTTTGTAATTTTATGAGATATTTCATGCTAGTTGCCAAATGATGGTTCCCACATGTATTAGGTGACTCACATGGGCTGCTAAGAGCTGATCATTGGAGTGTATATACCAATAGTACATACATCTAAAAGCTGTGTATTGTACGAGTACGAATACGGGTGCATACGAGTAGAATTGTTGATGAAACTGAACGAGGATGTAATTGTAAGCATTTTTGTTAAGTAGAAGTATTTTGATAAGTTTCTTGAAGTCTTTCAAAAGTGTATGAATACATATTAAAACACTACATGTATATACATTTTAACTGAGTCGTTAAGTCATCGTTAGTCGTTACATGTAAATGTTGTTTTGAAACCTTTAGGTTAACGATCTTGTTGAATGTTGTTAACCCATTGTTTATTATAACAAATGAGATGTTAAATTATTATATTATCATGATATTATGATATATAATATATCTTAGTATGATGTATATACAGTTAAATGTCGTTACAACGATAATCGTTACATATATGTCTCGTTTCGAAATCATTAAGTTAGTAGCCTTATTTTTACATATGTATTTCATTGTTAATACACTTAATAATATATTTACTTATCATTTAACATAATTAACCAAGTGTATCAATATCTTAATATGATTCATATGTACCTAGTAAGACGTTGTTATAACGATAATCGTTATATATATCGTTTTCGAGTTTCTTAAATTAATAGTCTCATTTTTATGTATATAACTCATTGTTAAAATACCTAATGAGATACATACTTATAATAAAAACATGTTAACTATATATATAGCCATATATATGTCATCGTATAGTTTTTATAAGTTTTAACGTTCGTGAATCACCGGTCAACTTGGGTGGTCAATTGTCTATATGAAACATATTTCAATTAATCAAGTCTTAACAAGTTTGATTGCTTAACATGTTGGAAACATTTAATCATGTAAATATCAATCTTAATTAATTTATATAAACATGGAAAAGTTCGGGTCACTACATAGGGTGTCTGTTCCCTAATTCTTAGATTATCACATTTAATAAAAAGGGGCATATTCGATTTCGATAATTCAACCATAGAATGTAGGTTCACGTACTTGTGTCTATTTTGTAAATCATTTATAAAACTTGCATGTATTCTCATCCCAAAAATATTAGATTTTAAAAGTGGAACTATAACTAACTTTCACAGATATTTCCTTCCTCGGAAATAAGACTTGGCCACGGATCGATTTACGAACCTATACAAATATGTACATATATATCAAAGTATGATCAAAATATAATTACAACCATTTTTATTATGTTTTAAAGACTTGAGTGTATTAAGTCAGCTGTCCTCATTAGTAACCTACAACTAGTTGTCCACAGTTAGATGTACAGAAATAAATCGATATATATTATCTTGAATCAATACATGACCCAGTGTATACACATCTCAGGCTAAATCACAACTCAAAGTATATATATTTTTAGAATCAACCTCAACCCGGTATAGCTAACTCCAACATTACTGCATATAGAGTGTCTATGGTTGTTCCAAATAATATATATACATGGGTCGATATGATATGTCAAAACATTTGCATACGTGTCTATGGTATCTCAAGATTACATAATATATTAGAATACATGTATAATAAAATATAAGTTAGCTAGGATATGATTTGTATAGATTTGTTAAACATTTCCCGTAGCTAAAAAGATCAAAAATATCCAATCTTGTTTTACCCATAACTTCTTCATTTTAAATCCGTTTTGAGTGAATCAAATTGCTACGGTTTCATATTGAACTCTAATTTAAGAATACAAACAGAAAAAGTATAGGTTTATAGTCGGAAATTTAAGTTACATGTCACTTACTAAAGAGGTAGTCATTTTCGTCGAAAGAACGACATCTTGATGACCATTTTGAAAAACATACTTTCACATTGAGTTTAACCAAGATTTTTGGATATAGTTTCATGTTGATATGAAAAATCATTTTCCCAAAAGAACAACTTTTAAATCAAAGTTTATCATAGTTTTTAATTATCCAAATCAAAACAGCCCCCGGTTTCACTACGACGGCGTATATCCGATTTTATGGTGTTCATCGTGTTTCTAGGTTTTAAATCATTAAGTTAGCATATCATATAGATATAGAACATATGTTTAGTTGATTTTAAAAGTCAAGTTAGAAAGATTAACTTTTATTTGCGAACAAGTTTAGAATTAACTAAACTATGTTCTAGTGATTACAAGTTTAAACCTTCGAATAAGATAGCTTTATATGTATGAATCGAATGATGTTATGAACATTATTACTACCTCAAGTTTTCTTGATAAAACTACTGGAAATGAGAAAATGGATCTAGCTTCAAAGGATCCTTGGATGGCTTGAAAGTTCTTGAAGCAGAATCATGACACGAAAACAGTTCAAGTAAGATTTTCACTCGAAATAAGATTGTTATAGTTGTAGAAATTGAATCAAAGTTTGAATATGAATATTACCTTGAATTAGAAAGATAACCTACTGTAAATAACAAAGGTTCCTTGATCTTAGATGATTACATAGATCGGATTTGAAAGCTTGGAAGTAGACTTGCAAACTTGGAAGTATTCTTGATTTTTATGAAACTATACTTATGGAATTTATGAAGAACACTTAGAACCTGAAGATGGAACTTAAGAGTGATCAATTATATGAAGAAAATTGAAGAATGAAA
Organism: Rutidosis leptorrhynchoides; assembly: GCF_046630445.1. Classification (NCBI taxonomy): domain Eukaryota; kingdom Viridiplantae; phylum Streptophyta; class Magnoliopsida; order Asterales; family Asteraceae; genus Rutidosis; species Rutidosis leptorrhynchoides. Next base: position 234,350,585 of record NC_092338.1, on the reverse strand, counting down.
GTGTTTGTAGGTGTTTTTGGTCATTGGTATATGGATTAGATATAAAGGATATGTAATTTTGTTTTCATGTAAATAAGTCATGAATGATTACTAATATTTTTGTAATTTTATGAGATATTTCATGCTAGTTTCCAAATGATGGTTCCCACATATGTTAGGTGACTCATATGGACTGCTAAGAGCTGATAATTGGAGTGTATATACCAATAGTACATACATCTAAAAGCTGGGTATTGTACGAATACGAATACGGGTGCATACGAGTAGAATTGTTGATGAAACTGAACGAGGATGTAATTGTAAGCATTTTTGTTAAGTAGAAGTACTTTGATATGTGTCTTGAAGTCTTTCAAAAGTGTAAGAATATATATCAAAACATAACATGTATATACATTCTAATGGAGTCGTTAAGTCTTCGTTAGTCGTTACATGTAAGTGTTGTTTTGAAACCTTTAAGTTAACGATCTCAATTAATGTTGTTAACCCAATGTTTATTATATCAAATGAGATGTTAAATTATTATATTATCATGATATTATGATGTATGAATATCTCTTAATATGATATATACATTAAAATATCGTTACAACGATAATCGTTACATATAAGTCTCGTTTCGTAATTCTTGAGTTAGTAGTCTTGTTTTTACATATGTAGTTCATTGTTAACACACTTAATGATATATTTAAATATCATTTTATCATGTTAAATATAGTGTATCAATATCTTAATATGATACATATATATTTAGTAGACGTTATCATAACGATAATCATTATATATATCATTTCGAGTTTCTTAACTTAGTAATCTCATTTCTTATGTATATCACACATTGTTAATATACTTAGTGAGATACTTACTCATTATAATCTCATGTCATCCATATATATATATGTCTATATATACCACAACATGTAGTTTTTACAATTTTGTAACGTTCGTGAATCGCCGGTCAACTTGGGTGATCAATTGTGTATATGAAACTTATTTCATTTAATCAAGTCTTAACAAGTTTGATTGCTTAACACGTTAGAAACATTTAGTGTTGTAAATATCAATCTCAATTAATATATATAAACATGGAAAAGTTCGGGTCACTACAGTTGGGAACTGAAGCATGAGTTAGTATAATATAATGACACTTGATCAACGTGATTATATTACAGTAAGTCATGCTGAGTTTCTAATGGAACATGATGATTCACAGACCATAACGTCATCATGAGCCATGTTACACGACTCTTACATTCTATCTAATCTATAAACATATCAAGAACATATTTTCTTGATAGTCCTATCTTTTCTCTTAAATTCTGGTAACTTGACAAGTCAGATTGTGCTATTACCATTTCTTTCTTAGAACATTAATTTTGTTCATTTCGAAATTCGTATATACAAATTCTGGACCATTATTCGCTTGACAAAAAGTCGGGAAAAGAAAACAAAAGTATGAATCTCCAAAATATAAAGGAAATGAAGAGGGTGGATTTGTAGTGAAATATCCCACAGAGAAATCGAAACAGATTATTGCATTTAACCAAAGAAGATCTTATTTCCTTAATTACTAAAGAATCAAACCTTATTTAGATTTCAAAGATCTTCTTGAAATTCCTTGAATTCCGAAAATCAATAGTGACTACGTCACCGGTTAAAACGAACCTGCATTTATTCATTTCATTCTTTTGTGATAACTTCATTCGTACTCTTCACATAAACAAATTGTTTTATCCATATTGTTCATTGTTGATAAACTCTAATTTCCAACTCATAAAAATCTTGAAAACATTCTTATTGTTATCCATGATGACCTCGATCAAATTTCGGGGACGAAATTTCTTTAACGAGTAGGTACTGTGATGAGCCGGAAATTTCCGACCAAATTTAAACTTAATCTTTATATGTTTCCGATACGATAAGCAAAGTCTGTAATGTTGAAATCTCAAAAACTTTGAAAACTATGTTCATATGTTCAACTAACCTTCGACCATTTCGGACGATTCACGAACAATTAATTGTAAATAGATACATGTGTATATAGATATAAATAATAATTTGAAATATAATTTGATGTATTATATGTCATTTTTATTCAAATTTATTATGTAAAATAAAATAAAAATATGATATTATGATAACTATTATTTAAAACATATGTATATATATATAAATAAAGTATATATATGTGATTTCAAATTCATTTAATAAACAAATGTAGCACTCGTTGGTTGTTTGAACAAGTTAAATTCAAACTTATGTAATTTTAAAATAAACGGTGATACGAAAATGAGTTCTATAAATTATAGGCTTAGTAAAAATGTATTTATGAGCTATTTATTAAATTTTATAACTTTTAAAATTTTACTTGGGATGGGAGTGAATAATTAATGTAATTTTTATTTAATAGCTAATGACCTTTTATACCATAATGACCAAAATAAATAAATATAGTTAATTTAAAAATATGGGATTTTTCTAAACACTTTTATCCGCCACTGATTTCGCACGATACACAGTCCGTGAAAACTGTCGGTAGATAAATGCCAAATGAATGGCTGCATTCCCATTTGATATTACTATTCATGTTGCACGTTCTTTGAATTGAAAAATTTAAGATTTATTTATTATTACTTTATATTATTATTACATATACACACAACATATTAGGTGCATATATATATATATATATATATATATATATATATATATATATATATATATATATATATATATATATATATATATATATGCACATGTATATGATGTACACACACACACAACCACGTACACAATCATAATCTCCGGCAACCAACTCACCATCTCCATCGAATAATACCCGATCACACTACGCTATAATTTGCTAGACGAAGACCACTCTTAACGATCATCAAACCGCCACCACCTTTTCTAACAATCCACGACACCTCCAAGACTCATAACGGTCACCTTCCTTCTTTTCTCTCTCTTAAACTTAATATTATAACATCACCACTTCCACATCCTTGTTGCTGAGTTATACTTTTGTCTCCTGTCTAAACACGTCACCACCAATAACACCATTATAGCCATGGAACATTTACAAGGTTAATTTTATTTGTTTCCATTCGAAGACCACTCAAGCACCAACACTAAACCATCAAACCGAACCAGTTGTCATTGTTCTACAACCATTACCTCTATATTTAGATATATACACAAGAATATACATAAATATCCTACAACTACCTTCACTCTTCTCCTTCGTTGTTCGAAAACCACCATCATAAAATGACCACAACTCACCATTTAACCACTACCTTTGAATACCAAATCACACCATTGAACTGTTGTCATTGGTAATCTTGATCTGCTACTATTCTTGTCACCATTTACAGCCATCTCACAAACTATTACTTGAACACTTCAATAGCTTTCCAAAATAAAACCCACTTCCACCAACTTGAACCCATTATGAACCGCAACAAACCCACTTTCTATTTATTTATTTTTCTATTTATCCCTACTGCTATAGATGATCAGGCTTATTGTTCATGTTTCTTCACAGTTGCAAACCATCGCAGCTGTAAGATTACGATTCTGTTTCAATATATAAAAAAAGGGATAATACTTATGACCATACTTAAATATATATTTAAATTTACAAAGCATTTGGTAATAAAGTATCGGCAATTTCTGTCTGTTTGATTGATAATGGTAGGGACAATTGGTAGTAGGATGAGCTGTACATGGATACAATCGGATTAGATGTAAACTGATCGAACTAGGCATAAATTCATTTGGGCCGTATGTTTATTTATTTTGTTGGGCTACTGTTTTCCTGTGGGCCGTATACCCATTATGTAGTTGGGCTGTAATTGTTATTTGGTCGAGATATATCCAACTGATTTACGATGGGGTGAAAAAGATGATGATAATTAAGTTTAATGAGCCAGTGATTTCGGAAATTAAAGAAGGAAACGGAAATCAAGATTTTATAGAATTAGGCTGTGTTATAAAACAGAAAGATAATAGATAGAAAGATGGTTTCGAGTGTTTGTGTTTAACCAGGAGGTCGCGAGTTCAATCCCTACCTGCAGCATATATTTTTATTTAAACTACAATAGCTTGGGCTAATTAAAGGGTTTTGGGCCTGGGTAAAATTGTTCATGGATTTAATTAATGGTGGGTACTTGGGTGTAGTGACCCGAACTTTCCCATGTTTATATATTAATTAAGATTGATATTTACATGATTAAATGTTTCCAACATGTTAAGCAATCAAACTTGTTAAGACTTGATTAATTGAAATATGTTTCATATAGACAATTGACCACCCAAGTTGACCGGTGATTCACGAACGTTAAAACTTGTAAAAACTATATGATGACATATATATGGATATATATATATAGTTAACATGATATTATGATAAGTAAACATATCATTAAGTATATTAACAATGAACTACATATGTAAAAACAAGACTACTAACTTAATGATTTTTAAACGAGACATATATGTAACGATTATTGTTGTAAAGACATTTAATGTATATATCATATTAAGATATATTCATACATGATAATATCATGATAATATAATAATTTAAAATCTCATTTGATATTATAAACATTGGGTTAACAACATTTAACAAGATCGTTAACCTAAAGGTTTCAAAACAACACTTACATGTAACGACTAACGATGACTTAACGACTCAGTTAAAATGTATATACATGTAGTGTTTTAATATGTATTTATACACTTTTGAAAGACTTTAATACACTTATCGAAATACTTCTACTTAACAAAAATGCTTACAATTACATCCTCGTTCAGTTTCATCAACAATTCTACTCGTATGCACCCGTATTCGTACTCGTACAATACACAGCTTTTAGATGTATGTACTATTGGTATATACACTCCAATGATCAGATCTTAGCAGCCCATGTGAGTCACCTAACACATGTGGGAACCATCATTTGGCAACTAGCATGAAATATCTCATAAAATTACAAAAATATGAGTAATCATTCATGACTTATTTACATGAAAACAAAATTACATATCCTTTATATCTAATCCATACACCAACGACCAAAAACACCTACAAACACTTTCATTCTTCAATTTTATTCATCTAATTGATCTCTCTCAAGTTCTATCTTCAAGTTCTAAGTGTTCTTCATAAATTCTACAAGTTCTAGTTACATAAAATCAAGAATACTTTCAAGTTTGCTAGCTCACTTCCAATCTTGTAAGGTGATCATCCAACTTCAAGAAATCTTTGTTTCATATAGTAGGTTATCATTCTAATACAAGGTAATAATCATATTCAAACTTTGGTTCAATTTCTATAACTATAACAATCTTATTTCAAGTGATGATCTTACTTGAACTTGTTTTCGTGTCATGATTCTGCTTCAAGAACTTCGAGCCATCCAAGGATCCGTTGAAGCTAGATCCATTTTTCTCTTTTCTAGTAGGTTTATCCAAGGAACTTAAGGTAGTAATGATGTTCATAACTGAAGGATTTTCGTATGCCCGAGAGACATATTGAATTAACGTGGCTAATATGTTTTGATCCAAGTCGGGTCATACCC